>NW_021636845.1:0-343368 GCF_004799145.2 Neltuma alba
TAAGTCACCCGAGATGATCCAAGATATGATTAGTATAAATGATTACCTTGTGAATGCGTTGTTTAACTCGGGTGTAGCCACTCTTTTATTCATATGATTGTGTTAGGTGATTAGGCCTCACTGTTGACACATATTGTATGATTTGTGTTGTTCCTCGTTGGGACTAAAGTTTTGACTTCTAGTGTTTGCTTGAATTGTATTGTCTAGTATTCCTATTGTTGCACTATGTTAGACCTTATATGCATGTCTTTTTGATGTTAATGTTATCTTGGCTTGAACTATATCTTTCATATAAATCCTTCTCAACTACAAGAATAAAACATAATCCTTCCTACCTAAAAACAAAAACCCCTTGTATGAAAGTAAAGCTAAATTTGATCATAGTAGCCTAGGCGGATAAGTGTTTGACGAGGGGTTGCCTAGGCTACATGGTATTCTTCTTGATAAAGGTAGAAATAAGGATACCAGTTGATTTGAAATTTTCGTTTTCGTAGTCAGATAGGTCGAATGAGATGGCAAAGTAAAGAAGCATGTAGAGGAACTATTGGAAAATGGTTTCATACAACCTATCGTATCTCTGTGGGGTTCATCGATATTATTTGTGAAAAATGGTACCATAAGGCTATGTACTGACAATTTATTAGATCAATTGGCTAGAGCTACTGTGTTTTTTATTTAACCGTTAGTTAAGTGCCTTGGAAGTCAAATTCAAAAATTATCCAAGGATTGCACTACAGGGTGCAACGCCAAGTTGTTCACTTAACTAGAGCCTTAAATGAATGGACCTAAATTGACTATATGCCATGGAAATGCAAAGAAATTATGAATTGAACTAAATTAAAATGTAAATGTATTTTTTTGTATTTTGGGAGATTAAAAATGAAATGATAGAAAACAAGTGTTTAAACAGTGATAGAAATCTCTTAAAAGTGAACCTAGGCTATCATAGCTCAAAATTGATTTTTAGTGGGAGTAAAAGTTCAATAAGTTTCTAAAAGGAAAACCTCAAAGTACACTTTGAGTCTAGGATCTTACTCAATGGCACCCATTTCATAAGATCCTATTAAGTGCACTTAGTGTGCGTCGTAGGATTAGCCAATGCAATAAGTCCAATGTAATCCAAAATCAGCTCAATACTAAAACATAACAATGTAAGATAAGAGAGAATCAAGAGGATTACTGTAACACCTCCTTTATTACCTCATTATACATCAATTGGAGCTATTATAACACATTTCCCAGTGTTTTTGAGCGAAAAATTTCAGTTTCAAAATTTCACACTTAATTCTGTTTGTACACTGTTCATCCGAATTCGGGCCAACTTTGAAAATTCATAAATAATTCTAGAAAAATTGAAATAAGGTGGTTCCAATTTTCACACGAAGCTTACTAAGAGTTCTATAGAGGAAAAATATTTATTCGACTCAATTCCATGCTTATAAGGTACACTGTTCATATGATCAATTTTTAAATTTTTAGGATTTTAGCCCGACTTTGAAGGGTATAAATCTTAACACAAAACTCCAAATTTGATGAATTACAACTTGATTTAAAGATAAAAATGAGATCTCTTCACCTGCAAAATCACAGGTCTAAATTTTATCATTTGCTTGTTATTTTATGTGTCACCATTTTACCCCTAATTTAGGCAATTTTATCCTCTAATCACTTTTTTCTTGAATTTTATATTTCTTTTTCCTTTTCCATAGCCTTAGGCATTCTACCACTCAATATTTCAACACTTGGGCATGTCATAGCAATATAATTTACAACATATTACCATTCATAATTCATTACAAACTTAGCATAAAGTTTAGTAATACATCACATGACATTCCAAAATATTATAATGATCCTTGTCACATCCGACAATTGGGTAATTAGGAATAAGGAATATTCCTAAATAATTAAGGGTCAAAATGACAAGAAGAGATAGAAGAATTTTTGATGGAAAATAATTATTATGATTTTCCAAGCTAGTTATGGAAATTTGACTAATTAAGGAAAATTGGTCAAAAGTAATTATGGAGAAATATTTCCAAGCCTTGGAAAATTAAGAAAAAATGAGGATAATATCCTTTGAGGGTTATATGAAATTATAAAGTTGGTTTTATGATCAAATTACCCTTAGAGAAATTAGAAAAGAATTTAAGGGTGATTTAGGTTAATTAAGGGATTTTATTTGGAAAATTCCAAATAAATATTTTTAAGGTGAATAAAAATTTCAAGAAAATTCCTCTGAGACCCTAAGGAATTATAAGAGATTATGGAATTAAACGAAGACCCTCAAATATCCAAGATTTTCCCAATACTTGTGAAAAGTGAAAAAATCCCTAAAGAGAAGGAAATTAATTTTTTTCTTTTTATTTAATTATTGGGAAATTAAATTTGGAGACAAAGAGGGAAATTTGGGAAGAGAAAAATGAGAAGAATAATTTAGGGATCTGACAGAAAATAATTACAGAGACTAGAGCACTGTAATTATAGAAAAGAAATTAAATCCAGAGCAAAGGTACACTGATAAAGCAAGAAGTAGAGTCTTGCACTTTACTTGGTCTACAAGTTGCCAAGTGTCAATCCACCAATGGAGAGGATCTTGACTTTTGAAATTAATTTCATTTGGCATTAAGTTAATTAAGAGAGAGGATTAAGATTAAGTAAGCACTTGACACATGACATAGCATTAAAGGATATGTCATAGCATTAAAGGATGGTAGTTGGGATATTTTGGCTTGAAGAGAAAGCTATCCCCCCCCTAATTCAGATTTATTTCGTTCAAGAGGGAGAAGGAGAGAAAAAGAGTGATCTTCAAGTGTGAACAAGAGGAAAAGCAAGCATATTTGATCTTCCAACTAAGATTCAAGCTTAGTAAGTTGTTCTAAGATGTTCCTTGCTTTGTTTTCTTGAGTTGTATGGTTGGAAAATCACTTCTTGTCCCTTCTTGTTGCTGGCCGAAATGGATTTAGTGTATGTAAGGAGGTTTTGTTGTTAAACATAGCTAGGACACTATGAATCAAGGTGGTTTCAAGTGGTCTAGTGTTGTTTTGAAAAGTTTTTCATGGTTGAACTCCAAGAGCTATGGTTCGGCCACTTTCAAAACTAAATCTTAGGAAGATTTTTTCAATGTTTTAGTGCTTCCATGATGCTCAAAATGAAAAATGGTGTAGGGAAAACTAAAAGGAACAAGTATTGGAAGCATTAAAACCAAAGTTGTAATTTTTGGTTCAAGCACCCCTTTTGGTTCGGTCAAGGATAACTGAAAGGAGGAGTTTTATTTTCTTAGATCTAAGCACACATTTGGAATCTACATGAAAAAACATGTAGGAATAAATCAAGAAGCAATTTTTAGAGTTAAAAGAAACAAGTTCAAAAATAGTGAACAAAGATGGAAGCTTTAAGGAGCAAGAGTCATTTATGATTTGTGTTCTTGCTTTTCTTGGTTGGTTAATGATTCTTGCTGCCCTTTCTGATGGATTGCATTTCTAGGGTTTGATATTTGTGAAGGAAAAGAAAAGAAAGAAGGAAGGCTCAAGCTTTTGGAGCAAGGTAGCAAGTTAAACTTAACTACTAACATCAACTTGGCATTATTGATTATTGCATGATTAATTGCTATTATGTGGTTGAACTTTCTTGATTGTGATGTGGATGCTCTTTGCACTTTCTTGCTTTGGCCTTTGCATGATTGAGTTTACCAGATGATAAGCATGCTAGTTTACCAATAGTAGTTAACGTAGTTATGCATAGTGATGATGTTAGCTTGTTGGGGCTATGGTTGGTTAATTTGCTATTGGGATTTTCATGAAATCTCACTCCCCAAATGCAATCTAACATTTTAGGGTCTAAATCATCTAAGGGAAAGCTACAGATTGAAGGTTAAATTTATGGTGTTTTGCCATAAAATTCGTGGACTTTTTGGTTATGTATATATTAAGCTAACAGTGCTGTAAACTCGCTGACCCTGCCATGTTTAAGCAACTTTCTGATTCAGCTGCTGAACTCTTTTAATCACGAAATTTGGCATGATTATAGATAACGTTTTTACCTTCAATTTGATAGCTAACACGTTAAAAATGGCCAAGTGTACAATTTTTAATGATTTTTCAAAGTTAAAAGTCAGAATCTGAAAAAAGGGGTTTTTGGCAAATGGACAGTGTTACATTTCATAAAAACCTGATGCTTTTTCCTAAGGAATTGGATCACAAGATTATTTTTTCTTGAAAGAGCACTTAAATATCTTTAAATAGAATTTTGAATTACCCCATTTTGAGTTTTGTGGAATAAGTTATGAATTTTTGAAGTTAAACCAGAAAAACTGGATTTGTTTACCCGATGAACAGTAAAAATCTGAAATTTAGCGTTTTTAAGGTAAAAAATGAGCCCAAGACCATCCAATATGGTCAACAATGGTTTTAAATAGAACCTAAGTTGATAAAATAGTAAGGTGTGACAATCATCAAACTTCTTTATCCTAATACCAACTTCTTGCCTTGATCCATGGATGAGCCACTTTCTAAATGATAAATAAATTGATACAGGGGGAATGAGATTGCATAGAAATCTCAGTAGCATTTGAATTACAATTATCATGTAAATTAAGCAAGTTACAATGTGAGATGTTATAGAACTTCAAGACATCCTCAAGTCACATGAAATCATATCCAACAATATGCTAGAAAAAGAACCTTAGCACTTTCACACTAACACGATTCAATGCATTTGGCCAAAGTATAAATCAAGGGTATCCAAGCAACCAAGATCACAACACAAGTTTCTCAATCCAAGCAAACAACACATCACATTAAACAAGCGAGATAAACAATCAAATTATAATTCAAAGCTACCTTTTATCACTTGTCCAATTCAGTCACCTCAAGAAACAATGATCCTTCTTGATTCCTCCTCACAAAGCCTATTAAATCAAGCATAAACATAGGCCAAATTAATAGCCAAACCACTTAAACATAACACTTTATTTTTAATCTAACAATTTCCCCCTTTTTCTTAGATTTTTAACAAAATAATTCCTCCTTTAGAATCAATAACCTCATGACTCATTTCCACACAATTTTTCATGAGGAATCCAAATATGAAATTAAATTTTTAAAAATCAAACTCCTTCTCCATGAAATCATGTTGGCTTAATAGGGGGTATATACTTTTAAAAATTCTATTTTTGATTCCAATGATTTTAAACACTTCCCAATAGTGTATCCTTGCACAAAAACATGTTTTAAACCCATTAGAATCATCAAATCAAGCTAAAACAAACTGTTGCCCCATGTACTATTGATGGACGAATTGAACCCCTAGAGCCTTAGGTGGATTTTGTTCCAAAATCAATCCATACACCACTTGTAAATGCTTATTCCACTTGATATTTAAGGTCTCTATCCTTCCCTAACATCACATGATCCATCAAAATTTTGGGCAGCATGTGCACTTAATTTTTCAAATCAAAACCCTAATTAAATTAGTGTAAAACTTAGGGATAAGGAGGCTTAAGCATACCTTGATGTTTCCCTAATATAAATTAAATGATTCCTTGCTCAAAACTTTCACAAATTCAGTCTGCCTTGGTCAAAAACAAAAATGGCAACACCTCCCCTCTTTTTCCCAATTTTTGATATTTTTTTTTGTATTTTAGGAGGAAGTATTTATAGAAAATATAATCTACCATTCCCCTCTCAATTTGGAAGTCAAAGGTGGCAGGAAATGAAGTGTGTGGGCAGCCATCAAGTTCCTCATAGCTTCAGATTTAACCATGTGTCCCAACTCTAGAATTTTCCAACATTTATCCCTTAATTTTGTATTTTATTTAATTAAATATGAAGCTGTCCAGAAGCTGCATGAATTTGGGCCCTTATTGGGCTCAATGTAGGCCCCACAAATGATTTGGGCTGGTCCAAAAAGATGGCCCACAATCCAAATCAAAATCCCAAACCGATTCGAAATTTTATTGGTTATTATTCACTAGTTACCTTCCATCATTTTTCCAGACCTCCAAAAACCATTTCCCTCCATGACCATTTAATATAAGAATATGACCTGGAAATTTCATAAATTTTTGCCACCTCTAGGTATTTATTTTGAATTTTCTCTGATTAGGCCTTTATGGTGTCACTGTGAGAAAATAAGTTCTCTAAAATTAATTCCTTAGCTTCCAAGGCCTAGAACAATTTTATAAATCCAAAAAAATATTTATATTATTTGTCCATAATTTTACCACAATTATTGAGGCTTTTAGCTAATTAAAGTAATTATTTTCCTCCAATTTTCTAATATTTTCCCGAAAAACCTCTATTTACGGGAAATTCCGTAACAATTTATTTTCATAATAATTCCACCTTTCAGGCCTCAACTAAGTTTCTAAAACCTCTAATTTATACTTTTCCTATTTTTCAGGAATTTTCTAAAATTTTTCTGCAAATTTCCCATTTTGCCCTTCCTAAACTGATAATTACGAAAATACCACCCTGAATCTTATCGGAGTTTCACATCAAAAGTTGGTTCGTCTTCTCGTAAAATTTTTGATTTCCTATGTCCAAGTAAAATTTCTCGGGATGTGACAATTCCTCCCCTTTTTAAATAAATTTCGTCCTTAAAATTTAGAAACATACCTTATCTAACAGTTCTGGGTATCTAGCCTTCACGTCGTCTTCCTCCTCCCACGTGGCCTCTTCCTGAGTTAGATCCCTCCAGATAACCTTAACCATCAGAATAGCCTTATCCCATAGCTGCTTGATCTACCGATTTATCACCCTTATCGACTTCACTTCGAAGGAGAGGTTATCTCGCAGCTCTATATCCTCATATTCTAAGGTATGAGAGGGATTCGGTGGATACTTTTTTGGTTGAGAAACATGGAAGATGTCATAAATTTGGCTCAAACTAGGGGGTAACGCTAAGCTGCAAGCCTCCGGGCCAAGTTTTGATAGGATTTGGAAGGGTCCTGATGAACTTCGGCATCAATTTACGAGCTTTGATCGACCTTCTTATACCCGTAGTTGAAGGTACCTTTAGATAAACATGGTTTCCAACTTTGAATTTCAGGGGTCTCTATCGTACATTGGCATAGCTTTTCTATGCTTTATACAAGCCCAGCTCATTTTCATGACATTACCATAGCAGTGCTTTTGCCTTTATGGCTTTTTACTGTACCATGGTACTTCGGGTTCCTCTAACACTACTTTTATCTGTTATTTCTAGCATACCCGGTTGTTCCCATCTTTACTTTAAGGGCATGCCTCTTCTGTTTCATATTCTCATCTTGTATTTAGCTTGCCTGAATATGTACCCTTCAGGACTTACTGCTTGTAGTTCCTTTAACTCTTGCTCTCCTAACCTTCTTTCATTGGCTAGAGTAGAGTTGAGTACGGCCTATTCAACAATAATGGTGTTTGTGAAAAAGTCAAGGGTACTTTCTCTGTACTAAGTAACCAACCTGAGAAAGTTTCCCGTCTTAAACTCATCCTTAGTCATCTCATTCTCATGTTCTAAAGAGATAATGTCACACCTTACTTATATAATACCTTAGAGTCCATTTAGAATCATTTTTGACCACCTTGGATGGTCTTGAGTTCAAAAATCTCATTTAGGACGTTACTTGTCGGAAATTACAGTTCACTGTGCAATTTTCAGATTATAGGTCCAACTTTAAAAAATCATAACTAATTCTAAAAAAATCATACGAAGGTGTTCCAAAATTCTATGAAAAGCTCTTTTAATGATCTTTAAGGGGAAAATATCCAATTAGACTTATCCTTGACCAATTCATACAGTTTGTTGGATAAAGATTACTGTTCCTTTGGTAAAATCTGAACCTTCCAGATTCTAGGCCTCAATTTGGAAATTTGTATCTCCTTGTGTACACATCCAATTGAGGTGATCTACCTCTCATTTTAAAACTTGAGATGTGTACTATATGTCTACCAAATTTCATAGCTTAACTTGTTCATTTGATAGGTCAAACTGAAGCTTGAAACTAACTACTCTAGGACCTACGTTTTATCCTTTCACCTTTGCTTGCTTTAATTCTTTTTATTTCTTTGTCATACATAACCGGGGTTTGATCTTTTCCATTTATGCTCATACACTTTCATTCATGTCCTAAACATTCTAGGCACATATATTACATTGATGGCATTCATAACATAATTTACAATGTAGGAGAATTATACACTGAACATAATTTCATTCATTAGCATCAATAATTCTCCACTTTATTTTCCTTGCTTCTCATGTATTATTTCCTATCATTGATTGACCTAAATGATTGATTAGGGAGGGGTGAGATTTGAGAGAATCTTAGCAGCAAATATTACCACATACATGCACAAGATGGATGCTAGTGTATGGTATGTAGTTTTTCATAAACTTAAGTTAACTAGTGACATGCCATTATGCTTTATGCTTGGTATAAAAATGCATGGCCATGGAAACACTGCCAGAAAAATGGCTTTTAACGGTGGTTAATTATGGCTTTTAATGGCAGTTTTGGAGGCGGAGTAAAAAGAGTTGACGTTGAAAGGATAAGAAAACACAGCGGTTATTAACCGCAGTGGAAAATAAACTTTCAACGGTGGTTTCATCTCAAAACCACCATGGAAATTCAAATTTTACACGGCGGTTTCTTGATAAACCACCGTTATAAAATATTTTCCACGGCGGTTTTTAATAAAACCGCTGTTATAAATTAATTTAACGGCGGTTTGTTGAATAACCGTCGTTAAATTATTTTTTTTTATTCGTCATTTTATTTTATTTTACCACCTCCTTGTAGTTTAGGTACCCAAATCGGTAGAGTAATATATGTGTAGCACCATTTGAAGATTACCAGATGAACACCAAAGCATTATCTCAACAAAACTATTTGAATATTACCACATATGAACATAAACTATAGTTAACAATAAGAAAATGAACCAATATGTAAGGAAGCTAAGAGACCTTAGTACTTGACATTTTAAAGATTCTCTAACAACGTGGTTGACAAAGAGTCTCTTATCAAATTGATCTCGTCCATGCTATATGGCATAACATTTTCGAATGCCTATAAATCAAAAATGGATTCATTAGTCAACTTGATTAAAAATGTGAAAAAATGGACAGAATTACATGCAACATAAGTTATATTTAATTACCTCGTGTAATTTTTCAGTTACCCCTGTCTCAATAATGTCATTGATATAATGGATGACATAATATTTGCATTCAACTTTCCAGGTTGACAACGATACTGAAAAAATAAAAAATTTATAAGCATTAGCTAATTTGATGATTGAAAAGATTTATAACTACATATTTAGCTCAAAACAACATACTTGTGGGAGAGAACCATGTTGGTGGTTGCATATTTTGATGCCTGGTCATAAAATTGAAAGTGTGAAAAGCACTATAAACATTCAAATATTAGAACATTAGAACACATTTTTATAAACTTTATATGTAATAAATATATAAAACTAACATTTCAATGACATCTTTGGTTTCTTCGGTTGGACTTCCATGGAGGGAATCGAACCAGTAGACTTTGTTATCAAAAGGGGCGTAAACAATTAGAGTCAATGATAACTGCAAAATACGAACCATGTTAATTATAATCCTACATATATAACAAGTGTATCTCAAATATAATAATATACTTACTTTTCCACGTAAGGTACAAAATATATTTTCTTTTTCAACTGAGTCATTGCGGTCATCATGTAGATCGACCTGGCTTCCACAGTGTAGGAAAATGGGCCAGTCCACCCTTGGTGGATTGGGCCCAAGCCCATTAACTTTGGGGTTCTAATGCAAATAACATAACCTGTGAGTCTCAAATGGTGATTTGCAATTTTTTCTTCAATTCATGGATAAGGACAGACGGGGCGGAAGTTTTATTTTTTAAAAAGAGATAGAATCAATTTGAGAAACTGTTTTTTTCAACCGGTTTGCTTTCTTCCCGCCTGCGTCTCTCTTCTCCTCCTCCAACGAAAAGTGCATTTGCTGTGAACATTAATTCCCACTCCATTACCGTGATCAGAATTCCGCGCGTGGCTATCTGAATCTGAGATTACTCGACACTTCAGGTATGCCCGAACACCATTACACAGTATTGGCTATTTTTTGTACCTTCTGAGGACACATAAAGCCATATATGTCCTCAAGTCCTGCCTGCCTACAGACTCCAACAAAATACCTGTTGTTCAAATAAGAAATATTAGAATATGCATAAGTATAATACAAAAAATTAGTTTAGTTATTGTAACTTACAAAATAGCCAGTTGCATAAAGACTATATCCAACTCCTCAAAGTTGAGGAACTGAATGAGGTCCTTCTTGTTAATAGTGAACTGGTATGTGACATCTGAACCCACAATTCCCGGTGGCATATTATAAGAGAGTTTTCCATATTTGTTACTATGCTATGAAGAAGCTCCAAACTCCCATACATAACCCCAATATCAGCAGGAAGAGGCAGCAGGATAGGTTTTAAAGCGCTACTTGCCGTCTTCTTCATTGTCGCCTTCTTTGTTGTCACCTTCTTCGATGGTGCAGGTGATAAGTCTCATTATTTGCATACATTTCTAGCCCTAAACTCATGCTTTTGCCATCTATAATTGCATACTTTGGGCATAATTAGCTTCCATTGTGCATAAGAGTTGGTGAGAGGAATTGTGAGGTTTTGCAGGTGTTTTTACATGTTTTTATATGATTTTATATGTGTGTACTTTTGATCCCTGCTTTGGTGTGAATTTCAGGGAGTTTCAGTTCTGTCTGAGGCGCCACGGCGGATTTGGGAAGGTGCTACAGCGGATTTCCAAAGGGACTCTCTGTAAAAAGCGCCGCGGCGGATGGACAGAGGCGTCACAGCGGATTGGTAATTACATGAACCTCAGGATCACTAATCAAAACGACACCGTACAGGCCAGGCGCCGCGGCGGATGACAGAAAATTTCATATTTAAAAGCAGAGTCGCGCGCTTCAGCCAGAGAGACCAGATTTCAGTTCTTCATTCATCTCCAGACGCGATTTCTTTGTTCTCTCTGCCCTCTCTCAATTCCTTTTTCCATTTTTGTCCAAATTCATCAGTTTCCACCGATCAACCATGAATCTTTCATCAATTCTTGCTGTTTCTACCTAATCAAGAGTATGAGTAGCTGAATTTCCAAGTTCTTCTAGCAATGAAGCTGACCTGAGTTCATAGAGCTGAACAGGGAGTCATTTTAGATCTATTTCCCACTTTCTATTCTAAGATTCATTTGTTTCAGTTGAACAATTGTGATTAGAATAAAGGTTGAGTGGTTCGATTTATGTTTCTTGGAATTTAGATCTGATTGAACATTCAGATGTGAGTTGTGTCCTTTAATTCAATTGAATAGAGGATTCTCTGTTGATTTGTAAATCTAATTCGTTTTTACTTGGACTGTTGTTCTGTAAATCTGAATTTTGGTTGAATAAATTGATGATTCACAGTTGTGATCATTCTTAGAGAATTGCAACTCGCTTCTCAAGTGTTCTTGTCAATTGATTTTCCTTCTCACAGATCAAGATAATGAATCTAGTAAGATAAATTGTTTCTGATCTGTGTTAAGAGAGATTTGAGCAGTAGCTGAATCTATCCATTTAATTGACATTAAGAGACTCCAAATTATAAGATTGAACAAGGAAGGTTGGATAAATTGCTAGGGGAACTACTATCTCTTATCTGAATCTTCTTTTGCATTTTACCTTTCATTAGATTTGTTTCTCGTTTCAATTTCTGTTTTCTGAAACTCAAGCTTTCATCTTGGTAATTTGATAATTAAAAGTGAATTGTTAAGAATTGAAATACAACTTAAGGCTCCTTGGGAAGAATGACCTAGGTAGTGCCTCACTTGCTGCATTTCCCTAGTAAAACTTTGATTACCTAGCGACAAGGTTTATCAAATTGGCGCCGTTGCTGGGGAGCCTTACTTGTTGAGGTTCTAAGCAATTCACTGGTGTGCCAAGAAAAATAAATATTTGAAAACCCAAAATTTCATAAAAAGTAGCTTTAGTGTTTCTGAGTTGTGTTTGCATTTTCAATCTTGTGCTTTGTTGTGAGTTGTTGCCTTTTAATTGTTCTTCCACTAAATCTAATGATGGTTGATTGTTTTTATGCTTTTGAGATCTTTTTCTTGTTGAAAATTAATACCATTGTGTTAAGGGTTCAATTTGCAGGAGTGAAGGTGTGAACAGTGTCAGAAGCTGCTGCAGAATTCGTCCATCTGGTTTATCAGTATCAGGCGCCGCGGCGGATATCACCAGGCGCTGCAGCGCCTTTCACAGTATCAATTCTGCAACAAGCGCCGTGGTGGATTTCACCAGAGGCCGCAGCGCCTGTCCAATTTCAGCTCGGCACTCGTCTCTGTAATAGAGGCCGCGACAGATCTGAGAAAGTGCCGCGGCGGATTTCACTTGATTCCCTCTTAACTTTTTGTTCTCTCTCTGATTTCTTTCTTTTGTCTAATTGCTTTTTCACATTTATTTTATTAGTCTATTCTCTTGTTCTTTAGTTGCATTTCCCAGGATAAGGCTCTTTTACCTTTTGATTGGGAAATCAATAGAACTCTTAGGCAAATCAAGAAAACCAAACAAATAGCTGAGTCTAGTAAGCAACCTATAGTGAGTGACTCTCTTCCTCAAGTTGAATCTTGTTCTTCCTCAGAATCTGAACCAACTTTAGGAGGGTTTATAGACAATCATTTGGTGATGGATCAAAATAATAACAATGCTCAAACTGAGAGAGGTGATGCTACAAATAGACCTCAAAATGAAAGGCAAGCTGAAACTGTTATTCATAATGCTAATCTTCAATTGAATAGAGATGAGGAGAATAGGAGCATTAGAGAAATTAATAACTCAAGTGTGACCTGTGATCCATGTGGTTTTTATAACTTTGAAGCTGATTTTGAACTTAAAGGTAGCTTGATTAATACCTTACCAAGATTCCTTGGTCTTGCAGGGGATGATCCATATAGACATCTTCAGAACATGCATGCGGTCTGCTCCTCTATGAAGCCCCATGGTGCTCAATTGGAAGATGTGCTAAGGAGAGCTTTCCACTTCACATTAGAAGGAAATGCTAAAGAATGGTTGCAAAGTCTACCTCAGCACTTCACAACACTTACATGGGAACAACTTAAGAAGGCCTTTTTAGAGAAATACTTTCCTGCATCAAGAACATCTAAATTGAGGAAGGCTATCTATGGAGTTCAACAAGATAGTAGAGAGACCTTCTATGAGTATTGGACAAGATTTCTAGCTATGCTTTCTAAATGTCCAAATCATCAAATCAGCAAGTCTAATCTAGTCCAGTATTTCTATGAGGGTTTGCTATCTCATCACAAGAACACAATAGATGCTGTAGCCCATGGTTCACTATTTGATTTGACTCCTCACAATGCTTGGGAATTATTGGAGAAGATGGCCAACAACAATCAACAATTCAGCACAAGGGATAACCACTCTGTCAATGAAATTTTGAGGTCAAATCCTACTAACTTTGACTTTCAATTTGCTGCCTTGTCAGAGAGGATGGACAAGAGAATGACTAGGATGGAGCAACTCTTGTCAACTAAACAATGTGGTGCTATGGGAACATCTCAAGCCTTGGTAGCTCCCTCTTGTGACTCCTGTGGTTCCATGATGCATTGGACAGAATCTTGCCCTTCTCAATTCTGCCATGTATCAACAAAGATTTGGTCAATATCAGCAAAGGAACCCTTTCTCCAACACTTATAACGAAGGATGGAAGGATCATCCTAATTTTAGATGGGGAGGAGGAGAGAACAACAAGGAGAGGTTCATGCAGAATAAGTTCCAGCAGCGTCAACATTCAGAACAAGCTATGGTTCCCTCCCAAGCTACTCAAGAAGTTGGTAATTCAAGGAATGATGACATGTCCCTCTTGTTGAAAAGCATGAACAGTATGAATGCTAATCTCAGTGCTATGGCATCTCAAATGGACAAAATTGATAAGCATACCACTGCATCTGATGCAAGAATGGTTGCTATAGAGAATAGGGTTGAACAATGGGAGACTAAGACTGCAAATTTGGCTAACTTTGTTACCCAAATTTCAGATAATCTCAGCAGTTTTCAAGCAAAAACAAGTGGAGCTTTGCCTTCCAATACTGTGATTAATCCCAAGTCATTGAATGCCATAAAATTGAGAAGTGGAAGAAAGGTGACATTTAATAAAAATGATGAAGAATCTGACTTGGAGGAAGATCATTACACTAAGGGGAATTCTGTCCAGAAAGAGAAACCACCAAGTGTGGAATCTGAAAGCTTAAGAGAGAAGCAACTTCTGCAAGCAAGAAAAGAAGTCGGATTTAGAAGTGTAACTACTGAAGGTTGCACAACTGAAGCAATCCCTTTAATTCAGGATGATAAAGGAGTCCATGAAGCACCATTAGGAGAGGACTTTGGGCAATCCTCTTCAAGAATTTTAGAGCCTAACCAGGATAAAGGAAAGATGGAGCAAGATAAAGTCAAAGATTCTCACATGAACAACAAACCAGAAAGTCAAGGTAAGGAGGTAAGCTTGAAAGATCTACCTTTCCCTAGAGCTTTTATGTTTGGGCAGAAGGTTGCAAAAGAAAAACAGAATAAAGAGGTATTAGATTTCTTTAGTAAAGTAGAAATTAATATTCCTTTGCTAGATTTGTTGAAGAAAGTGCCTGAATATGCAAAATTCTTAAAAGACATTTGCACTAACAAAAGAAAGTTTAAAACTAATGAATTGGTGCAAGTTGGCCCTAATGTTTCAGCCCTTTTTAAAGCTCAATTACCTGTGAAATGCCAAGATCCAGGAGCTTTCTCCATTCCTTGTCAAATTGGTAAGTTTCATATCTCTAAAGCTTTGCTAGATTTAGGTGCTGCTATCAATGTAATGCCAAGTTCTGTTTATTATGCTTTGGGAGTTGAAATCATGAAACCTACAAGTGTCTTAGTGCAACTAGCTGATAAGTCTATTAGGAATCGCAAGGGGATCTTAGAAGACATTCTGGTTCAAGTAAAAGACCTTGTATTTCTTGCTGATTTTTATGTGCTAGATATGACTAATGAGGCCATAAGTGAAAGCACATTGATTTTGGGTAGACCATTTCTAAGAACTGCTAATACCATGATTTGCATGAAAGATGGAATTATAAAAATGGAATTTGGTGGTCAAGAAATTCAATTTAATATGTATGAGATGATGAAACATCCACATGAGGATTATTCTCTGTTGGGGCTTAATATGATTGATTTGTCACTTGAAAATGAGTGTGAATCTATTTTTGAGCATGAAGATGATGTTTCTCTTGTTTCTTGTCAAGCTTTGAATGAAAATTTTTCAAGTCACTTGTGTGTTAGACAAAATGACAAGCATGAATATGTTGAGAGTAGTGAACCTTCCTTGAGCCTGAATTTAGGAAATCAATGTCATGATATTAATGAACATGTTGATTGCACGATTCCTATTCCTTCTGGTGTGGAAATGGATAATATTGATCTGTGTAGTGCTAATGAAGGTTCTGATTCCCTAATTGATGGACTTTCATGTGTACAAGAGTCATTGAATAAATTGAAATTTTCTAATAAAATTGAATTTGATGATGAATTCACCCCGATCTCTTCTTTCCACCCTCCTTCTTGTTTTTGTGCATGTGAAGGTGACGTGTCATGCCTCATTTGTAAGGAAATTGATTGCTGGCTTTCCATTTCACATGACTTTGATTCTTCATCTAATTCAATTAATGACTTTAAGACACATGTTACACTTGACAAAAGCCTTGAGGAAGGTATTTTACTTGATGTGGCAGGCATAGAGGATTTGGAAGGAGCTGAACCATGCATTGCAGCTGTGAAGGAAGATGAAATACAAAATGAAATTGAAACAATATTGCTGCAAAATGTTGAAAATGTAGATGAAATTGACAGCATTGCTGTCACTGCTATTGATCCCTCTAATTCTGAATTTTTTGATGCTTTCTATAATGATTTAATAAGAGAGGATATTGACCGCATCACTACTACTGCTATTTACTCCCTTAATTCTGCATTCTCTGATGATTTTCAGGACGATTTGATAAAAGATGATGGTAATTATGATTTGTCTAGGATACTTGATCATAGGAAAGTGAAAGGGGAACTTGAGAATAATCTTGATCTATCAAAATTTCCTTTTGCTTCCTCTAATGTCTATGATTGTTTGCATGAGCTTAAATATCCATATAATATACATTGTATTGTTCCTATACTCAGTATTGGAGATCCAATTCAATGGCTCTTGCATCCCATATTGTCATGTGATCTTCCACCTGATATTGAGGGTGTGGAAATTCATGGTCCTAAATTGTATGATAATAGGCATACTACATTTAGACTTGTGCATGACTATAATCTTGAAATTATTCACCATGGATATGCACATGTGTTTGACAGCATAGGTACTAATAGAGGATTTGTACATAACCAAATTTTCATTGTTATATATGCTCATTGTTTTTCACTTGAGATACTCTCATGTGATTTAACACCAGATTTATGTCTTTTTGGTCATGAGCGTACAGCAACTTCTCATCTTTGTGCATCCTATTATGTGAGTACCTATTCAGTGAATTTCATTGATTGTTTTGATAAGTCTAATCATGATTCTTTGTTGAAGGAACCATACATTATGAACCCTATGCCTATTGACCCAGAACCACCACCTAAGGTATTGGAGCTGAAAAATATCTTGGAAACTCATATGTTCATCATTAGAGATGCTACCTTCTCATTCAAGAGCTTGAAGCGCTTTAAACTACATGGTTGTCCCTTTCCTTCCTTTACTATCTTGAATTGTTTGTTACATCATATGTTGGATTGTTTGTTTAGAATAAGTGTGGGGGAGGGGACTAACCAGTAGAAAAAAATATATATATAGTAGTAAGCTGTTCAGAATAAGCTCCCTCTGTCTTGGTCCCATTTTTTGTCTCTTGCTATATTTTTGATATACATGGTTATATCTTTAGTCTGTTTGCATTGAGGACAATGCAAGGATTAAGTGTGGGGGAGTGAATGTTGTGTTTTTGTGTGTTTTGTGTCTTTTGTAAAACCTCAGTTTTTCAACAACTTTTTGAAGGTTTAAGCTTGCTTCAGGAATTCTAATGTTACATTTGTGATTGACTTTGAATTGGAAATTAATATCCTGAAGTGAAATTTTCTAATGCATAGAGATTAAGCATGATGTGTTCTTTAGCTGAAGTGAATGAATATGGAAGACAAAGCCTAGTTGGAAGGATTCTTTGAGCCTTTATATTCATTTCTGATGTGTGCATTCACTTATTTCTTATGCTCTCTAGAACTTGTCTTAGTTCTTAATTAAGACCACATGCAATATTAGTACTCTTGAACATGATTGAGGCATTCATTCAAAGTAGCTATTTAGACCAAATGGCTAAACCCTACATGATTTATCCCTTGTTACCCATTTGAGCCTTTTAGCTGAATTTTTCCATTCATTTCACTCTCATTTATAAAACCTCTTTCCTACAAGGATGCATATTGTAACACCTCATGTTTAAATCAATTAACCTTGCGGAAGCATTTGGAATCACTTTTGAAGGTTACAATTGATGAAAAATCAAGTTTGAAAATTTTCATTTACGGGTTACTATTCATTGTCACCTTAAAATGTGACAAACTTCGAAAATTCATAACTAATTGTAGAAAAATCAAAATTGAGTGATTCCAAGTTCTAAAGAAAGCTCTTTGGATAAAATTTTGAGGAAAAATAGTTTCTAAACTGATTGCCTTGAAATTCGAGTTCAATTTCCTTTGAAAAAGTTACTGTTCATTTGGTCATATTCGGATTTTACTGTATTTTTTCCTAACTTTAGAAAGGCATAACTTTCTGCTCGGTTATCAGAATTGGGCAAACTACCCCTCATTTTAAAGAGAAACATCAGATCTCTTTGCTTACCAAAATCTTATGACCTAACTCACTCATTTGATAGGTCAAATTAGAGCTACAAACTCACTGCTTCAGGACTTACGTTTTATCCCTTAACATCTCTTTAATTCTTTTTATTTCTTTGGCACACATAACATGGCCTTACTCTTTCCTGTTCATACTCATACACTTTCATTTGTGCCATAAATATTATAATTAAATACATGGCATCATTGGCATCCATAACATAGTTCACAAAATAGTAGAATTATACATTTATCAACAGTCTCATCCATCAACAAGAATAATTCTCCGCTTACTTCTCCTTGCTTCTCATGCCATTATTGCCCATCATTGATTGACCTAAATGGTTGGTTAGGGAGGGGTGAGATTCAGGAGAATCTCAGTAGCAAACACTACCCATAAGCATGCAAGACATAATGCACATGCATGACATGTTATAACATTACCACATGAATGCCATGGAAAGTAAGCTAAAGCATTTCATACTTCCATAACATATTGCCAAGGCAAAACATAACATAAACTTGCAAACATAACTTTGCAAACATTTCATCATAGCTTAGTCACATCATGGCAACACAATCACATCATGCAAGCATACATATCAAGCACACAGTATAGGTAAGTTCACTACCTTGTAACATGGCTTTCCCCTTGCTTTTCCTTTGATTCCCTTGTCTTTCCAACCATGTGGACATTCGGTCAACATCACCAAACATCCTCTTGGATGTTCCAAAGGTCCTAAACATAGTCATATTGATCATACAATCCATTAGGACCACTAGATTACATAAAGTTCAAGACTAGCTTTCTTGTACCTCAACCTTTTCTCTTAGTCTTAGGGTTTTCTTTCCAAATTTTCTAACATAAATCTTATCATTTCCCATCTTTAAGATCCATTTCTTGTCAATTAGGACCACTTTAGATGGCCTTAGATTCAAGAATACCAAATCTGGAAATTTTAGCTCGCGGGTACTATTCACGCAGAAACTCCAGAATTCTTGCTCAACTTTGAAAATTCATAATTAAATCTAGAAAAATAAAAATTGAGTGGTTCCAAGTCTCACTGAAAGCTCCTTAAGTTAAATTTACATGAAAATTAGTTTCAGGAACCAATTCTATGCCAAACAGCACCGGAATTGTACAGAACTTGAAACTCTTCCAAAAGTTCAATACTGTTTCCAGATTTCAAACCCTAACTTTGCAAAATCACCATAAATCGTACACATATCCAAATAAAGTGTTCTACCTATGGATTTAAAGCTCATAGAGTGTACTTTAAGCATGCAAAATTTCAAAATCAGATACGCACAGTAACTAATCCGAAATAGGTATAAAATCAGGTGCTATAACCATCACATACCTTGTTTTAGAGTTTGATCTGGCTTGGAACCACTTGGCCTTTCTTTCTCCCTCTTCTTTCTCTCTCTAGAAACCATTTTGCAAGAGCTTCCCCATGGATTCCTTATGCTTGGAAGAAATGGTAGGGAGGGGAGGGGGTATTTATAGAAAAACAGACTGAATCTGGACCGTTGATCTTAAAAATACGTGGCTCGATCTGGACCGTCCATTTTCTCTTTTGATCTTACGGTGACAAGTGTCCTATGACATCATGCTTACCTCATCATGATGACATCATGCTTCCATCATCAAGCCACATGTCTTTAATCCGACCGCACACGTGTCTTGCATCCGACCGTACACGTGTCTTACATCTAGCCGTACACGTAATATTTTCTTTTTCCCATCTAACCATACACTTGTCACTTTCATGTCCTTTCATCATTTATGGCATTAAAATAGGAAGAAAATAAATGGAAAATTCGTGCAAAAATATTTTCTTAATTATTTCTCCACTTATCAAGCCAATCTTGCACCGTATCGGATACTTTTCGAGTCCTGACTTACCCTGTACCACCAGGACATGCTCTGACACTATTTTCTCATCTTAATAAGTACATATATGGTGCCACCTTAGAGGAGCAGAAGGAAAAATAATTAGCTCTATTGACAGGCTACTTAACCTTACTGAGTCATGCAGTAGAGATTTCACTATAACGGGTAGACAAAAGACTGTCTAAAATATTCCCATACTGCGTTCTGATTTTTATGCTGTCCATAATTATCTTCTGGTGACTCAGCATGATGACTCGTAGGTGTCATGATTACGCTTGGTGACTCAGCAGATGACTCGTCAGTTTCATGATTACGCTTGATGACTCAGCATGCTGACTCAGCATCGTCATGATGGCTCTTAGATATTTTCTTTGGTTTTGTCTCCTATTTAGGGGATAAAATTATTTAATATTTGACTGGAGCATTTTATTCAATCCAGAGCTCCAAAAATTAATCCAAAAATATCATAAAATTCCTCATATTCTAGAGAAAATCTGTGAATTTTCTCAGGTCATAACTCAACCTGTAGCCCCACTTAAAAATCATTCTTCAAAATGCCCTTTTTGGCACAACTGGCTTTTAAGTATTCTTAAAGCCATTTTGCTGGTCTTCTGGGGATGAGACTAATTTTATAATTTTCTATAGTCTCTTAGGTCATAAATCCCCATTTTACCATAATTTTCTGAGGTTTCCTTATGACTCAAACAATTAAATTTACCTCTACATCTTAAATTGAGCCATAAACTTATAAATTCCTTTTAAGTTACCTCAGGGGTATTTTCATCATCTCTCTTCACAAAAGAACCTTAGAATATTATTTCCTATTTTCTGGGATTTTCTTAGAATTTTCTAAGTACTTTCCATTTTTACCCCTGATGGCTGTAACTTTCTGAATTTACGGTTTTACCCCTGCTTAGGCTCAACCCATAAAACCATCTCTTTGAGGCTTCTAACTTAACCTTTGGTCTGTATCTAGCCTCTTTTCTCTTTCTGGGCCTTTGAGACTTTAATGGAGCCTCTAATTTTGATTACCCTTTAGCCCCTTAAAACCTTCACTTTGCAGTTTAGTCCCTGAAACTGCTTTAACTTCCTTTCTCATCTTTAAGACCTCTACTAAAAAGGGGTCTGGTAGCCTCTCTCATTCAGGCTATTTCTGATACTTCTAGGTCCAAAAATCGGGATGTTACACATATTTCATTTCATTAATTCCTTTTAAAATTCACTAGTATTGTGATGGATTCAATTGATGGATTGATATGAGGAAATACATACTTGAGCTAAGGTGAGAAAAAAAACCGAAAAGAAAAAAAAAGAAAAAGAAAAAGAGAAAGAGAATAGAAAAGTTGAAAAGAAATGAAAAAGCAAGAAAAGAAAAGAAAGTGAGAATAAAAGCACCTTTACAGCCTTAGATTTCAAGATCAAGAAATCAAACCTTAGATTGAACATTACTAATGCTATTGAATTCTACACATTGATTCACATATTATCTCTATCTTTATATGCATCCTTGTGCATCTCTTCCCCACCTTTACATTACAAGCCACAAAAGTCCTCTTGATTCTTGAGTACTTATGTATTTGAGTGGTGGAAAGGTAGAGCTATTACAAGCATATGGTAGAGCATTTGAATAAGTGAATTGAGTGAAAGAACCTTTAACACTTGTGAGTTGAGTGATACACTAATTCCCTTGTGTGGTCTTCTATATCTTATTCACTTAGATTAAATTACATATCATTGCTTGATTTCTTTGCATTAGATTGTTCCATGGATGGATGTTGGTTGAAGAATCATTATTGGATGCAGTTGTAACCTGAACTTTTGACCTTGCTTACTCCTTTCTCTCATCCTTCTCTTTCACAATATGTTTAGACCTGATTTGCCCAGGAGTACAAAAGCCAAGTGTGGGGGAGTTGATAAGTCTCATTATTTGCATACATTTCTAGCCCTAAACTTATGCTTTTGCCATCTATAATTGCATACTTTGGGCATAATTAGCTTCCATTGTGCATAAGAGTTGGTGAGAGGAATTGTGAGGTTTTGTAGGTGTTTTTACATGTTTTTATATGATTTTATATGTATGTACTTTTGATCTATGCTTTGGTGTGAATTTCAGGGAGTTTCAGTTCTGTCTGAGGCGCCACAGTGGATTTGGGAAGGCGCTACGGCGGATTTCCAAAGGGACTCTCGGTAAAAAGCACCGTGGCGGATGGACAGAGGCGCCACGGCGGATTGGTAATTACATGAAGCTCAGGATCACTAATCAAAACGGCACCGTACAGGCCAGGCGCCGCGGCGGATTGACGGAGGCGCCACGGCAGATGATGGAAAATTTCAGATTTAAAAGCAAAGTCACACGCTTCAGCCAGAGAGACTAGATTTCAGTTCTTCATTCATCTCCAGACGCGATTTCTTTGTTCTCTACGCCCTCTCTCAATTCCTTTTTCCATTTTCGTCCAAATTCATCAATTTCCACCGATCAACCATGAATCTTTCATCAATTCTTGCTGTTTCTACCCTAATCAAGTGTATGAGTAGCTGAATTTCTAAGTTCTTCTAGGAATGAAGATGACCTGAGTTCATACAGCTGAACAGGGAGTCATTTCAGATCTATTTTCCACTTTCTATTCTAAGATTCATTTGTTTCAGTTGAACAATTGTGATTAGAATAAAGGTTGAGTGGTTAGATTTATGTTTCTTGGAATTTAGATCTGATTGAACATTCAGATGTGAGTTGTGTCCTTTAATTTAGTTGAATAGAGGATTCTCTGTTGATTTGTAAATCTAATTCGTTTTTACTTGGACTGTTGTTCTGAAAATCTGAATTTTGGTTGAATAAATTGATGATTCACAGTTGTGATCATTCTTAGAGAATTGCAACTCGCTTCTCAAGTGTTCTTGTCAATTGATTTTCCTTCTCACAGATCAAGATAATGAATCTAGTAAGATAAATTGTTTCTGATCTGTGTTAAGAGAGATTTGAGCAGTAGCTGAATCTATCCATTTAATTGACATTAAGAGACTCCAAATTATAAGATTGAACAAGGAAGGTTGGATAAATTGCTAGGGGAACTACTATCTCTTATCTGAATCTTCTTTTGCATTTTACCTTTCATTAGATTTGTTTCTCGTTTCAATTTCTGTTTTCTGAAACTCAAGCTTTCATCTTGGTAATTTGATAATTAAAAGTGAATTGTTAAGAATTGAAATACAACTTAAGGCTCCTTGAGAAGAATGACCTAGGTAGTGAAGGGAATTGATAAACGCGCAACGGAAATAAATAAAATAAAATCTTAAAACTTTCAATCCCTTACCCGGATTTACCGATCGCGTTTAAGTCAGGTAGTAAGAAGCATTACCTTCGGTGTTCGATTTCCTGGTGGCTTGGTGATTCCGCCGTTCAGGATGCCTCTGCTCGCCTCCTTTGTCATTCGAAGTCAACAACTCCGGTCAGCTTCCTCTACCGGTATCGACACGAGTAGCCCTCAATCTCGAACGACGTGCTAGCGTCTATGTCCGTCTAGGGTTTTCAAAAATTCGTCCTCTCTTCTCACTTTTTGGCCGTCCCTTATCTGCTTAGTGCTTTTCACTCTCACTTACTAAAACCCTAGCTCCCTAATATTGAATATATAGGATGCTATAGGTATTATGAATGATATTTAATTTCGAAATTAATCCTAAATTAATTCTGAAATTAATACAATATCAAATATTACATAATTAGATAAGAGAACAATTAAATAAATATGGTTTATATTAAATCCGTCTCACAGATTTAATTCACCTATTTATTTAATTCAAAAATAAAGATATGACGGAATGAATTTACATAGATCTAATTTATCCTTATAAATTAAATCTAACAATTAATATCTCTTATATTTATATAATATATATATACGAATATATATATATATACACACATCCACCCTATATTATTCATTGAATCTGGATATATCTTAGATTCAATGAATCTGGACATCATAACTCGTGTTGGGCTATTTTGTGTGCGACCCTGTAGGCCCATATGAAGTTGGCAGTGGGCCATTAACTATAATGACTCACAAGTCATAAGCAGTCTCTAGCAAGACATCACGACTACCCAAAACATATGAGGATCATTGAACGATGCAACCTTTCATACAACTATATCACGTCCCTTTTGTCACACGACATTTTGGTCATGGATGAGGCATGGAGAACATCATCTTCTTATTCATGACCGTTACTTTCTCGATCCCTGAGTAGTCTGAGTATAGAAACGGAACTACCTTTCCATTATAGTATGGCCATACATTTCTCAGACTCACTCATCGAGGGGCCTAGTAATGTCTCTCTACAAATGTGAGGGACAAATTCCATCTTGACCATTTACATTCCTCCGCATGAAAAACCACTAAGCCTGAACATAGTCTTTATGATCACTCGATCAAAAGTGACTTTTGACTAGGTCAAAGCTAAGCGTTTCTCATGTAGGAATCCATGATGATCTCAGGTCAAAGGGCACAGTGACATGGTTTGTATATGAGAGAAGCTTATGACTTAATCCATGCAGCTCTCTCATAGCGGGTCGGTCCAACACCTTGTACTCTTACATGTGCTTATGACTTTAATTTATAACTCTATATATCTTTAAAGTCATACTGGTCTTATTTCATCTTTGCTCCCACATAGATGACCGACCAGAGACATTTAGGATAAACCATGAGTTATCCAAGGATAGTCATCACAGTAAACATGCAAATAATTTGATAACGTAATTAATAAATTCATAAATCAACAATGTTCATAGCAAAATGATTGGCCCTAGGGCACAATTTCCAACAGGTAGTGCCTCACTTGCTGCATTTCCCTAGTAAAACTTTGATTACCTAGCAACAAGGTTTATCAGCAGGCTTTCCAATAAGTCGTTTTGGCCACAGAATGAAATTTTCTTTAGCCTGAACCAGTAGGCGAACCTCATCAATAGAGATGGGCACTGGTGTATCACCTTGACCGCTACGGATTTTATCCACTATCACCCTCGATTGATCTACTAGAACTTTCTTCCGTGGATCGTTGAGCCCGAGAATACTCAGCCATTAGCAACATGAAATGTCGAATCTCCATTAACGTCGACATAGAGAGAACACGGTGTTCCATTGTCTTGGACAGGGTTAGGGCTAGGGTCAGGGTCAGATAATGTCAGCTGTTATGTCTAATTATTACTGCCCTTCCCACTTTTCATCATAGGTGAACCTTGAAATATAAGAAGAAATTACTTAAGGCACATTATATAAGTTTAAATTGACAAAATGAACCTTTATTACTTGTGACGGCTCAGACACTCAGGGCATCTGGAATTCGGTCGTGCCCATCATCATCATTGCAAACTTGGCATCAAACTCCTCACACATCTTTTGCATCTCTGCCTTGTGTTCTTCACTGAGTTGAACTTGAACTCTTTCTGTTTCTTCTTGTAATCGTCGGTCAAGTTCCTCTTTAGATACCATGTCAGCGGAGGATGATCCAGTACTTTTTCGAGAACCAGGACCAAAAAATTGTTTGATGCCAATTCCTTTAGGGGCCCCTCTGACTCTGCCGGGATAGTCAGCCTTTCCAATGGCAGTGGCCAAGATATCCATCCGCCCATAAGGAACAAATGTACCTTGGGATAATTACTCCTCAAGTGTATCGTGTAACATTAAAATAACAACTTCAATTTAACATAATTAAAAAAATAATTAATGAAGCATAATGCTAATATTACTTACAATTTTCTCAGCAATAAAAGCAGCCTCTGGAGTGAGATATTGACCCCTTTTAATCCTCGTCGCCTTCCATTTTTCTTGGCGAGAAGGACAGTCGATAGATGGAATGACTCCAGTAGGATCTGAAGCAGCAGCCATTTCTGCACTCTTTTGCCGTTCCTCCATCATACTTCTTTCCAACCCACCATACCCTGCACGAGACATGGTATGTGGGTACACATTCAGCTCAGATATTTGCTTGTTCTTCCTACTTAGTGCCTATGACAATAAAAATTTAACAAAGTTAGTTTAGTTAAATATAATATAAATTGATAAAAAACTAAGTTTGAAGAAACCAAACCTGAAATGCAGGGTCTTGACGTTACTGCACAAACCTCTCCCATGCCTCGTCACTAATAAAAGAGTATCGTTCTTTAGGATGCTCGCCCTTTCTTTTTCCACAAAGATACTCTCTTGTAAGTGTGGATTTAAAATCCCTCCACCGTCATCAAGTTGCTTATACAAACGGTCTCTCATTTCTTCAATTGCGGGAATATCAAATGTCAGCTGCAATATAATACAATAGAGTTATAAGCAAATAATCAATTATAATTAACATTAATAAAGAAAAGAATTTGTAACGTACCAAAATATCCTCCTAAATTTTTTGTTTTAAGTTTTTATCTACCATCTTCCAATTAAGAATGTCAATCCCAATCTTACTGCGTGCGAGATAGCCCACGTAACTAGTAAATTTAGCCCTTTCAGGACCTATAGCTTTCAAATCAGCGTCAAAGTGTACTACAATCCTCGAGGGCTGTGTGTTCTCATCACGTAAGGCCAACTTCTTCATACGGGTTGGCCCTCTACCTCTTTTCGCTCTATAGAAGGAGTTGTCATCTCCAGAACCCTGTTGATCAGATCCATCTATTTCCTGTTCAACAAACAACCAATAAATATTAGAATAAGTCCCGTATAAAACATCAAGTATATTAAAAAAAAATCACATTAGCTGTGAAATGCCTTACAACGATTATCCTCCCAAATTCCTTCACAATGATCATCCCTAACCGTATAGTCATCATCTACTAAATCTAATTCAGCAATTTAGGTCGAGTAACTACGAAAGGCGGGATTTCGTCAAGATTGACCTCTGAGTCACTATCATCTCAACCAATTCCTTGCCTCTAACCTTGGAGCACAATAGATAATTTCTTTTTTGCTAGATCGGTAACATAAAACACTTGTTTTGCTTGATTTGCCAAAATAAATGGCTCATCTCCATATCCAATCCTCTCAAGATCGACTGAAACAAAACCAAATTCTTCATCAACTTGCACAGCACTATTATTCACCCACCTACACTTGAAGACGGGAACTTTAAATTTGGTATAGCTAACCTCCCATATCTCTTCTATTACTCCATAATAGGACATTGACGCTAACATTGGGTTTCTATCTTTTGAACTAGTAAAATGCATTGCTTCAGCTACTACCATCACCCCACTGTTCTGTATGGTACTCTTATCATCTTGGGTTTTTGTATAAAATGAATAACCATTTATGTCATATCCGCCCCAACACACAACCTCAAAACAAGGCCCTGCAGCTAGTCTCTGTATTGTTTTAGAAGGATTACCATCCTTTAACACTTGTTGCTTGAACCACTCAGCAAATGACTTGTTATGCTCGTTGGCTAGTTGTATATCATTCTTTCTTGGATTCAAGTTCTTCAACATATTCTTGTGAGCATTCAAGTAAGGTAAAACATCATCCGTGTTGTTTAAAATATATAGATGTGCCTACATTACAACACCTCTTGACATAAACCTCACTATGACACCCCGTGTTCCCTTGCTTCTCCCCTGATCATGCCAAGATTGAGGAAGTCCAACTGTCTTTACCTTATCAAGATATGCGTTACAGAACTCAACTACCTCTTCAGCTATATATCTCTCAACAATTGATGCCTCAGGCCGATAAGAATTCTTAGAGTACCCTTTTAGAATTTTCATGTATCTCTCAAATGGGTACATCCACCTTAAACACACAGGGCCGCAAAGTCTTATCTCTCGTACAAGGTGAGCTATCAAATGGACCATAATATCAAAAATTGAGGGAGGAAAGTGCATTTCCAATTAGGAGAGGATCACATAACCTTCATTTTCTAATTCATCTAACTCAGCAGGATCAATGACTTTGCTACAAATAGCGCTAAAAAACATACAAAGTCTTGTAATAGTACTTCTCACATCGGTTTTCATAATGCCTCGAATAGCAAGTAGAAGTAATTGTTGCATCAACACGTGACAATCATGAGACTTCATCCCCGTTATCTTCAAATCATGCATTGAAACAAGTTTGTTCACATTAGAAGAATAACCTTGTGGCACCTTAAGGTTATTAATAAAACCACAGAAACTTGTTTTCTCTGCTTTTGATAATGTGTGTGTAGCTGGATGTAAATAAGCCCTTTTACCCTCTCTTTCTTATGGGTGGAGGAGTTTTCTTATTGCAATTTTGGCTAAGTCACGTCTTGCATTGATTCCATCCTTAGTCTTTCCACTTATATGTAAAAGTGTACCAACAAGACTCTCACACACATTCTTCTCCACATGCATCACATCTAGACTATGCCTCACATCAAGACTTTGCCAATATGGAAGATCAAAAAAGATAGATCTTTTTTTCCATATATTCCTCTCACCGGTAGTCTTCTTCTTCTTCTTACCAAAGACCACATTAATTCCCTCCACCCGCTGATAAACTTCTTCTCCAGTTAATGGTCTTGGAGCCATTTCATATTCTTGTGAGCCATTAAATGCCTTTTTCAATCTACGGTAAGGGTGATACCGACTAAGAAACCTTCTGTGACCAAGGTATACCGTCTTCCTGCCATGTTTAAGTTGCATATAGTGGGTGCCTTCTTCGCATATTGGGCATGCTTTATGCCCCTTAACACTGTATCCTGACAAATTTCCATATGCTGGAAAGTCATTTATCGTGACGAAGATCATAGCACGTAAATTAAAGGTCTCTTGTTTATATACATCAAACACATCAACACCTTCCACCCATAATTTTTTCAGATCCTCAATCAAAGGTGTCAAATACATATCGATATCGTTTCCCGGCTGTTTTGGCCCTGAGATCATCAAAGATAGCATGATATATTTTCTTTTCATACATAACCAAGAAGGTAAATTGTAAATTACGAGAAGCACCGGCCAAGCACTGTGTGTGCTACTAAGATTACTGATTGAACCCAATTATTCTATGTTATTTCATATCATTTTAAGGGTATTTATCATAGATTTTCGCTCCTTTTGATGATAATTGTGCTTAATTTAGATTAAGAGTCCTTACTTTGAGTTAGTGTCTTTCTTAGGGTAAAATTGTCATAATTAGTTATTAATTGTATTCAATTGATTTCTAGGATAATTGATGCTTCAAATTGTTACTTTTCATTGTAGGACACTTGAGAATTAGAGTCAAGATTGAAGACCAAAGCATTACACAACATGAGAGTTTCCAAGAAAATGTTGTGCTGTGGCAAAAAGTCTGAAAATGTACATCAGTGGCTATTCTGGAATAGTTCGCAAGGGCAAACTTTTGAGTTCACCACGGCAAACACTCAAAATCTCACTACATTTCCTCTCTGGAATAGTTCACCGCGGCAAACTTTTGAGTTCGCCGCGGTAAACTCTCTCGTATCAGTAATGTCAGATTTAGATCCATAACACAAAATGGACCTTCTACTCATATGATCCGACCCAGATGCACCCCAAAAGCTCATAGAAACCCTATTTTCGACCTAACACTCTATTCTATCATCAAGAACACCTCTATTCTCTCATCTTCTTGCCTCTCCACCTCCATCTTCTTCCCCATCCATTTCCTTCATCTTTCCTTCATTCCATCTCATTTCCTTCCACTCCCAGCTACCATGGCCGACGGATTCACTTCAGTTGGAGCTATTCTTGAAGCTATAAAGGGCTAGGGTTTATCAACTCTTGAAGAATGGTGGTGTGGCATGAGTTTCCAAGCTTCAAAGGGGAGTTTTAGTTTCAGTCTTTAGTTTCTAGCTATGTATTTATGATTTCCTAGGTCTAGGATTTGTAAATTCTTAGTGAGACACTTTAGTTGATTCTGTAATCATTGGTTAATGGTTTACTTTTGTAGTTTGGATTAGTTTATGTTGAATTCTATGCTTAAATATATGTGGTCACATATATGCTTTTATGTAACTCTCTTGATTCTCTCCTATCTTGCATGGTTATATTTTGATACTGAGTTGATTGTGGGTTACATTGAGCCAATTGCGTGATCATTCTCAAATTACACATTAGGGGAGCTTAACAATGTTTTCATTAATGAAGTTTATTGATTTAAACATTGGACTCAATGAGTTATTGAGGTTGTTATTAAGAAAACCTAATGGATTTGTGAAACTCCCAATATCTTGAGTGAACTATGATTGCCATCGAAACCATTCTTAGGAGATCTCCTGTCATTCATTTCCATTCCATCATCATTATCCAAAAATACCAAAAATATAGTAGCTTAGGTTTGTTTTCATTGCATTTAGTTTAGTCACCATTCGTTTAAATCTTAAAAACCAAACCCCCTTTCATTACATTGTATGGCATTTAGTCTAGCTTAGGTAATTAATAAAGGCTCCCAAAAGTGAAACGACTTGAGTTTGCACTATACCGCATAACTTGAATTTATTTTTGATTGAGAACCCCAAGACGAACAACAAAAGGCTCTCATCAAATGGCGCCGTTACCGGGGAGCCATTAAGTTGGTTCCTCAGGCTAGTTAACTGTCAACTTTGTTGATTAGGGTTTTGTGAGCCTGTTAGGTTACATTTTTGCATTGTGCATAATAGATTTTGCATTGCATAAAAATTTTGAGATATACAAACAAAGATCCTGATTTTGATTTCGATTTTTGCGTATAGTTTCATACCCTTCATAGCATTCATTGCATTTTTGAGTTTCTTCTTATTTTCATTCTCTGTGTTTTTGTTATTGTGTTCTGGTTTTCTTACTGTCTATGACATTTCGCTGTGGCCAACTCCTTGTTTCGCCGTGGCCAACTTGTCAGATTTCTGTGTGAATCCTTCTCGGGATACCTTCGCAGCGGTCAACTTTGTGTTTCGCCAAGACGTAGCGTGTTGTACCAGATCGTATTTTCTCTTCTGGACAACTTTGCCGCAGCAAACCCTTCCTTTCACCGCGGCGAAGGGTCCCCTATTAAAATATATATATATTGCTTCTTATCCTTGTTTCTTTCTAGATTAGACTGAAAAACTCTTTGGGAACTGATTGTTTAGCTTTCTTATGACTTGGTTTAATAATAATTTAGATCTATCTGATCACCCTTCCTCTTTTATAGGTGACAATACTCTGATGGGTGATAATTCTTCTTAAAGGCTTGATGCTATACAACAGGAACTAGATCTTCTTCGCGCACACTTTGATCATGAAGAACATGGTGGGACTTATCAAGGATATGATACACCTATCCTCATCATAACTATAGCCATGAATGGATGAATGGCCCTCCACATTCCCTTTACCATACCTCTTCATTCCATTCACACCTAAATCAATATCCACCACCAGAACCATATTATGACTTATCACCTTCACCATACGATCCACACTTTGAACACCTTCCATCACATCATCCATATCATGAGCCAAGTATTCCATCACAGGAACCCTACCACCAATATACTTCCTCATCTCACCAACCATTTCATGAACCATCACCATCATTCTATCCATGTTCCACTTCTTACCATGAACCATTCTCACCACATACTTCCTCCTTTGAACCACCTTCTTTACTATATGAATACTACCATCAACCCTCATCCCAATCCATGTACCAATCTCTTCCCCAATCTCATGAACATCAATTCAGTGAACCTGACCCATTTCTTACTATTCCTAAGAAGGACCAGATACGATTTTTAAGAGAAGCTTATGACCGCTTGAATTCATACTACCATGGATTGCTTGAAGAGGTAGCGATATCTGGAATCTCTAAGGAATCAGAGGAAGAGTTAGAAGAATGTTAGAGTGCATTGGGAAAGTTCTTGAGTGATATAGCACAAATTGAGTCTGAGATTGGGAAAGATGAATTAAAGTGTCCAGATTCACTCATGCAAGAGGCCAACATGAAGCAAGAACATCTACAAACTCACAAGACGCGTGCCCTACATCAGGTAATATTGCTCCTCTTTCTTAGGAGATTGACCCTTGTGGTATAACTACTATTCTTGTTGAAGTTATTGATGATGTGAGTGATGATGAGGTGGATGAGGAAATCATTGTTGAATCCCCTCATATGTTTCAAAATGAAAATTCTCACTTGAACACTTCTAATAGTAGTTGTTTAGTTGATGATGTTGCTTGCACTGTCACTGCTTCTTTGTGTGAAGAACATGCTTCTCTTTCTAGTGCTAGATTGGATGGTGAAACTGATTCTGATTTGAATGAACCCTTATCTTGTTCTTGCAATGATCACACTATATGCATGGATTGCATTGATAACAAAAATGATATACTTGTTGAGTGGCAAAAGCAGAACTTTGGTAAAGTGTGTGCATTACCTTCTAGTACTGAAATTGCTAAAAATATAAAGCATGATGTTGATGTGAATTGCCTAAAAGATGATTCTGTGGAAAAATGTGAACCTAACCATTGCCTTAAGAATCAAATTCATGATAATTCCAATGAGTTTATAGCTTCTAATAATGTTGAGAAAGGCTTTAAAGTTTTAATTGATAAAATCATGAATATTAATAAGTCTTTCCAACAAGTTTTATTTTGTAATTTACCTCCTGATTTATCTTGCATTGTAAATAGTAGTTTGCATAAATCATTTTGTTCTTTCTTTTCTTCCCCTTCAAACACTACCTCTTGTGAATGTGATAGTGATGTACTGTACTCCAACAACTGTCAGTTGGATTCTTCAGCTTCCACTTCGCATGAGCTTGGGTATTTTAAAAATTTAAATAAAAATTTGACTTCTACTGATAGGAGTACTATTGATTTCCTTGGTTGTGATAGTTGTTTGGAGAGATTAAATTCTAAGCTATCTTTATTTCATTTTTATCCTCTTTATGTTTTTATTTCTAGATGTGGTACTACTGTTGGTTCTACTTGCTTGCAGGACTCCACACCACTACAACTAGGGCAGATCAATGATGGAGAAGTGAGCACATTGAAGAAATGCATGTTTCTCATTCGGAATGAGAACTTCTCCTACAAGAGTTTGAAGAGATTTCATTCTAAAGGTTGTCCTTTCCTTCCTTAACTCTTATCTTTTGAATTATTTGCTTATTTTATGAGATAAGTGTGGGGGAGGACATAGCCAGTAGTTAAAGTAGTTTGTTTTCTTTTCTTTTCTTTTCCTCCCTTTTTGGTTTTGTTTTCTCTTGTTTAGGGTTGCACTTGAGTTTTGCATTGGGGACAATGCAAGATTTAAGTATGGAAGAGGGATTGATATTCACTAATTGTATTGTGTTTTCCGATGCTTATTGAAAATCTGGTTTCTACAAAAAAAAATCAAAATTTTGACTGATTTTTGAACTTAATTTGAAGATTTTGAGTCAAAATTTTTGAAAATTTTTGCTTCAATTAACTTACACTTGAATTTGTGTATTCTTGGACTTTGGTAAATGTATATGAACTTGTATTGATACTCATAAGAATTGCTATTTGTTCAAAGTTGATTATTTTAGTTTCATTAGTCACAATTCTTCAAGCTTGCTTTTATATTGATTGAATTAATACATTGTGATTAATCTGGAGTACAATTAATTTTTGTGCATGAGCATTTGAGATTTAGCCTTGTTGGAAGATTCTTTGAGCCTAATTTTCATTCATAGTGAGTTGCATCCACTTATATTTTTCACTTTCTAGAACTTGTTCCAATTCTTAATCAAGACTTAGTTGCATTAATGTGATGAGTATGATAGAGGCATTCTTTTCTAAACCCTTACATTCCAAACACAAACCCATATGATTTTATCCATTGCTAACCATTTAAGCCTTCACCTTTTCTTAAGTGCCAAGAGATGCATTATACATTCAAGTTTCCAACATTTTTACTATTACATTCATGATGTGTTAAACTTTGTCTTCTTGGGTTTTGAATTGCCAAAAAAAAAAGAGAAAAGAGAAATAGAAAAAGGCAAAGAAATAGAAGAAATTGTTTAAGAAAAGCCAAAGAAAGAAAGATCAAAATAAATGGTACCAAAAGAATAAAATTTTGAAATAAGGCAGTTCATTGGTGGTTTGAAGAACAAAGTTGTGCTTTTAGAAAAATAGAGTAAATATTAGTTGGAAACCTTTTCTAAAATGCTTGGTGCTTAACCATTCATACCTTTTCACCTCATCTTATTTCATTTAGCCCTTTCCATTATCATAACCTTAAAAGTCCTCTTGATCATTGCATTTATGCATTATAAGTGGAGAACCAAGATTGTAACAAGCTTAGGTAATGTGGTTGATTACGTGGATTTGAGAGAGAATTACCCCAACTTGGTGAGTAGAGTGAAACAGTTTGTATCTTGAGTGTTTTCTCTTTTGCTCATTTCCATTGCATTGATTGTACTCTACTTTAATCCCTTCTCATTAAATTAGATCACTATGATTGCTTGTTTAAAGAGTTGGATTAATGGTACTACCGCTTTCTTACTTTGAATTCATAGGGGTTCCCATTTGTATCGATACTATTCTCTTGCTTTAGTTTTGTATTGCCTTTGTCCAGGAGTACAAAGGTTTAAGTGTGGGGGATTTGATTGAACCCAATTATTCTATGTTATTTCATATCATTTTAAGGGTATTTATCATAGATTTTGGCTCCTTTTGATGATAATTGTGCTTAATTTAGATTAAGAGGCCTTACTTTGAGTTAGTGTCTTTCTTAGGGTAAAATTGTCATAATTAGTTATTAATTGTATTCAATTGATTTCTAGGATAATTGATGCTTCAAATTGTTACTTTTCATTGTAGGACACTTGAGAATTAGAGTCAAGATTGAAGACCAAAGCATTACACAACATGAGAGTTTCCAAGAAAATGCTGTGCTGTGGCAAAAAGTCTGAAAATGTGCATCAGTGGCTATTCTGGAATACTTCACCGGGGCAAACTTTTGAGTTCGCTGCGGTAAACTCTCAAAATCTCACTACATTTCCTCTCTGGAATAATTCGTCGCGAAAAACTTTTGAGTTCGTCGTGGCAAACTCTCTCGTATCAGTAACGTCAGATTTGGATCCAGAACACAAAAATAGACCTACTCATATGATCCAACCCAGATGGACCCCAAAAGCCCTTAGAAACCCTATTTTCAACCTAACACTCCATTCTATCATCAAGAACACCTCTATTCTCTCATCTTCTTGCCTCTCTACCTCCTTCTTCTTCCCTATCCATTTCTTTCATCTTTCCTTCATTCCATCTCATTTCCTTCCACTCCCAGCTACCATGGCCAACGGATTCACTTCAGTTGGAGCTTTTCTTGAAGCTGTGGAGGGCTAGGGTTTATCAACTCTTGAAGAATGGTGGTGTGGCATGAGTTTCCAAGCTTCAAAGGGGAGTTTCAGTTTCAGTCTTTAGTTTCTATCTATGTATTTATGATTTCCTAGGTCTAGGATTTGTAAATTCTGTAATCATTGGTTAATGGTTCACTTTTGTAGTTTAGATTGGTTAATGTTGAATTCTGTGCTTAAATATATGTGGTCACATATATGCTTCTTTGTAACTCTCTTGATTCTCTCCTATCTTGCATGGTCATGTTTTGATACTGAGTTGATTGTGGGTTACATTGAGCCAATTGCGTGATCATTCTCAAATTACACATTAGGGGAGCTTAACAATGTTTTCATTAATGAAGTTCATTGATTTAAACATTGGACTCAATGAGTTATTGAGGTTGTTATTAAGAAAACCTAATGGATTTGTGAAACTCCCAATATCTTGAGTGAACTATGATTGCCATCAAAACCATTCTCAGGAGATTTCCTATCATTCATTTCCATTCCATCATCATTATCCAAAAATACCAAAAATATAGTAGCTTAGGTTTGTTTTCATTGCGTTTAGCTTAGTCACCATTCATTTAAATCTTAAAAACCAAACCCCCTTTCATTACATTGCATGGCATTTAGTCTAGCTTAGGTAATTAATAAAGGCTCCCAAAAGTGAAACGACCCGAGTTTGCACTATACTACATAACTTGGATTTATTTTTGATTGAGAACCCCAAGACGAACAACAAAAGGCTCTCATCAATTACCATATGGATTAATTCTGTCCGTACAAAGACCTAGCCGAAGGTTTCTTGGCTCACTACCGAATTGAGGAAATTTTTGATCTATTGTTTTCCATTGAGGAGAATCTGCTGGGTGACGAAGCTTTCCATCACATATGTTCTCATTGAAATGCCATCTCAAGTTCTTTGCTTCTGTGGCATTAGCAAATAGATGCTTAAATTGTGATATTATTAGAAGATATCACAGAACCTTCAAAGGAGAACCTTTGGTCATCTCATTATAATCACCACCATCTTTCTTAACCTTGTATCTTGAAGTCTCACATTTAGGGCACTTATTCAACCCTTCATAGTCATTTCTGAATAATATACAGTCATTAGGGCATGCATGTATCTTCTCATATTCCAAACCCATTAGAGACAAAATCTTTTTTGCCTCATACATTTGTTTCGGAAGTGAATTCCCCTTTGGAAGAATATCACTCAGCAGTTCAAGTAATTTCGTGAAACTAGCATCGGTCCAACCATTTTTTGCCTTCAAGTTCATCAATTTCAACACGGTTGTCAACCTTATGTAATCATCTTTACACCCTGGGTATAAAGGCATTTCTGTATCACTACACAAAGTTTCGAAAGTGGAAGAGAACTGTGTAGAAGATTCAGACCTTATGTCATGAAACATATTCAAAATTCTATCATCAAAGTCTTCATTCACAACCTTCTCCTTTCCAGATAGTGTAGTCTTTCTAATTTCTCCATGCCATATCCAATTTGTATACCTCAAATTTATCCCATCACAGATAAGATGCTCTTTTATCTCAGAAATACTCCTTCGACTATTGTTTAGGCATTTGACACAAGGACAATAGTATAATCCATCTTTTGATTAGAGGCATTTCTCTGAGCAAACTGAAGAAACCTTTCAACCCCATCCTCATATTCTTTGCTAATTCTCTTAGCTTTCATCCAACTATGATCTATTGTTCTATAGAGTTAATGAACATAGTTGTCAAGCTCAATTGTAACTCCTTAATTCAAATATTGAAATAATAAAATAATTAAATGTTAGTCAATAAATTAAAATTGACTAACACTTAATTACAAATTAAAGGGAATGTCTCCCTTTTAAAAATAAAAAATTCGTATAATTTTTCAATCTAATTTTTCCTATAACAAATCCTAAATTTGTATACAAAATTAAACAAATCAATCAATCAATCAATCAAACCAATATAACAATGTAACAAAATTAAAAATAGGATAAATTTGAAGAAATATAATAAATAAAAAAAATAAGAATTCAATGTCAAACCGATTCAATGAATAAAGATTCTTAAAGCTAAAATTTCTAAATACAAAACGGGAACACAAACAATATCCATTTATAATGAAATTTTAAACAACATTTTATCATCAATCAAAGTTCATAACGAAAAAAAAATCACAAAACAATTAACAGATTATTTATTACTAAATTATAAAATTTATTTCAAAAAATTTACCAAAAATTCGAAATAAAAAATCAAAAAATTCAAAACTAATCAACTTCAAAATTTTAAACATGTTTCTAATATCGTACATAAGAAGGAATTGAGGTTTTCTCACATCCAATGTCCCCAATCAACAACTCAACCAAATAAAAAACGCAAAATCGACAATGTAAGCTAACCACAATGTAAAACTAACAAACCTGTTCGAAATACAACAGATTTTAATGGCCAAAATATCCAGGAAACCAAAAAAAATTGAAGAGAATGAAAGAAGATGATACTCACAAAGTAGAGATGATTCAATGCGAAAAGAGGGGTGACTCCACGGCGGCGAGCGGCGGCGGACGGTGGCAAGACCCCACAAGCAAAATGGAGGAGTTTAAACGGTGGGACAATGGAGGGAATGGCCGGTAATGGAAGTTTTTTGGTGGTGGGACAAAGGGGGACCACGGCGCACTAAGTCGAGACTGTGAAAATGAGAGAACCAGAATGCGTCGAAGGGTTTAAGTTGGAACTTTCCACGGCGGTTATCTGGAAAACCATCGTGGAAAGTATTTTTAACTGTGGTTATTCAAATAACCGCAGTTAAAAATACTATCCACGGCGGTTTTCCAGATAACCACCACGGAAAATCAAGAGTTATTCCATTTATTTACAAAATTGCCACCGCCTTTTTTTCCACGGCGTTTTCCTCTTAACCGCCGTTATTTTACGACGTTAAATGTTTTTTCTCTAGTAGTGAAACATATTAAGAATAGCATTTCCAGCAACAATCATCATGTTACAATATCATACAAATATCAACAAAAGAAACTAACACATAAGCATACCACATCAAGCACATCAAGGGTAAGTTCACTACCTTGTTAGTGGCAGTCTCACCTAAGAGGGGGGTGAATTGGGTGAGTTATAAAAATTTATGAAATTAAAACAAAGAACTATCAGAAACAGAGAGTGTGAGTTTAGAATGATTTCATCGTAGAGAGGAAGACACAAGATTTATACTGGTTCGATCTCAATCACTTGACCTACATCCAGTCCTCAGAACACCTCTGAGTATTTCACTATGTTCCAAGATTGATCGGGCTCTTGGCGTCTCAATACAGTAATTGAAACTCTCAATCACTCCCCCTTACTTCCTGTAAGGTTACAGCCCCACTCAAGAGTCCACACCCTTGAGTATCACACAAACATGATTAATAAGTAGTCAATAAACTCTCTTACAGAGTGAATAAATGATAATAACTGATGCTCGGAGTTATAAAAGAACAGAGTATTGAATGCAACAGTAAAAATCAACAGAGGGTAGCTCGCATATTCAATCTCTCCATTTAATGCTTCTTCGCACCTTTTATAGTTGAAGTCGTTTAGTAGTTACATTAGACGGAAGAGCTTCTAGCCGTTGTGAGTCCAGTTGCATGTTTTTCCAGTTGCAACGGTTTCCGCCATTGATGCTTCTGAAAAGGTAGGTTACAAGCTACTTGGACAACTATTGGAGTGCTGTTGGGATTTTCTTTGTAATCTGTAAAAATACATTAATTCAATAAGTTTATTCTTTGTAGAATAAGATCAAGAGTAGATCCGAAATACTGATAATCAAATATTCATAGTTTATGGTTAGAATCAATCAGTTGTTAGATGCACTGGGTAGGAACTGAACGTGCTTGATCGAAGTGATGTTCGATTATTACTTGATCGATCAGGTTATCCATTATTCTGAGTGAAGACTTTTGAACCAGAGAACTAAGATTATCGATCAAGTGATGGATCAACGGTTTATCGATCAGGTGATCAATAAAAGGAAATAGTGATATCATACTATGATGTATAGACAATGAAGATCAAGGTTGCTTTTGATTTTGACACTCTTTAAATAGTGAAACAAGACATTTATGAAGGCTGAGAAAAGCTTGAATGAAATATATGATAAATTTTGAAAAACATCAAGACTTAAGGTTTAAACTGAAATCGCCTCATGATCGAAGAAGTGATCAAACACTTGTTGATCGATCAAGTTATCGATAAATAGAGTGTTATAGAAATGACTTTTAAAACACAAATTATTGAACACTTTATCGATAAATAGATGATGGATAACCTTATCGATAGACAGTAGGCAAAAGTATATTTTGTGAAAGCACAGACTATGTAAGTTGATCGAATAGATGATCGATAAAGGGTTGATCGATAATGTTATCAATAAAGAGATCTTTTCTTGTAAAACAAAAGAGCTGATTTATTGATCAAGTTATGTGAAAACATCATAAACATGGAGGGTGGTTATCGATAATATTATCAATAATCTGATTATCGATCCGGTGATCGAAGAGCCATGATGTGACAAAGATATATTGATTATCGATAATGTTCTTATCGATAAAGTGATCAATAAGGCACTGAAATAAATTCCAGCACGAAAAGTTATAAGGCAATGTTCGATCATATTATCGATAAATGGCTAATCGATAATGTGATCGATAAATGGCGATAAAAGCAAAACATAGAATGAGTAAAGTGCCTTACCATTTATCTTTCTTCTCATCAATAATTAGTTTATCGATCATGTGATCGATAAACACCTATTAAATTTGTATTTTGATTATCGATCAAGTGATCGATAATTTATCCCAGATTTTCATATGCAACTAAGAATGATCGATCAACACATTATCTAACACGTTATCGATCAAAGTTTCTGCTGAGTTTACTTAATTAATTAGAGTTATTATCTATCAGCTTATCGATAAAACCTTGATCGATCAGATGATCAATCAACATACTGAATCACAAATTACTCACTTTGTTATCATCAAAACCTTAATCCTAACATTCTCCCCCTTTTTGATGATGACAAAACATAGGTAAGAAATATTAATCAAATAACATCTATTAATCAAATAACATCAGAAACAGTAAAAATTAAGCAGTAGACAGATCGAAGTGAAATCAACTATCAAAATACATCAGTAAAACTTAGTAAACTCAGAACACATAGCTAAACATCAATAAAAACACATCATAGTAAAAGTAAAATGAGACTTTAAGCATCAGAATCCTTCTCCCCCTTTTTGTCAGCATCAGGTGGGGAAGAGGAAGGAGTAGAAACAGGTGGAATGGACAGGCGAATAGGAAGAGGGGAAAGGTGAGAAAGTGGAGAGAGTGATGGAATATGAAGAGAGGGAACTGGCTGGGGAATAGTGATCAGGGCCAAAGTAGGAGAGGGAGTGGGAGAGGTAGATGGTACAAATGGTGAAGTGGAAATAGGAGAAGTAGGTATAGTGGAGGTAGAAGGTCCAGGCTCATGATGAGGAGGAGATGGGGGATGATGGAGTAAGTCCTCAAAGCTGAAGGTAGTGCTGGGGGTAGAGAAGTTGTTGTAGAGAGAAGCTACCATCCCTTTGAGCTCTCGAATTTCTCTGTCAACATAATCAAATCTCTGAGAAACCTCTGTTTCCAAAACCATCATTGCTTGTCTGTGAAGATCTAGGATTTTGGAAATGCCCTCAAACTTTCTATGAGACTTCCCCATATTCTCGAGCAGTGACATAAACTCTCTTTTCAAACTCTTGAAGCTTGGCCTAAAACATCTCCCAGAGAGATCTCTCCATGAATGAGGGTCCAGGGGCATGAGAAAGAGCTGCAGTGGATTCGGCCTCATCCTGAGTCCTAGAGGTGCTGACAGCTGGTTGCTTCCCCTTGTCCTTCTGAGGTACCGTTTGAAATGGTCTGAAGGGTAGAGGAATCCTCATCTTGTGCAGCTGTGTAATCCCAAAGACAGGAACCTTGGTCTTTGACTCTCCAAGCTCAAAAGGGGCAATGTTATTTGCCTGTCAAATGTATGTGGCCAACTGAGGATAGGGGATCAGTGTAGACTTGGATTTGTTGAGAACAAAATCCTTCATCTCATTATAGATCAAAGCCCCTATATTAATCCTTTCTCCACTGATTATCTAGGCCAGTAACAAGTAATCATCTTGAGTTAAGTGTGAGAAGCTCCCGGATTTGTTGATCATACTTCTTGAATAGATATAGTGGATTATTCTATAATAATCACACATCTATTTAGGTGGGAAATTTAGCTCACCGGGGTACTCATCACTTTGCATCAAAATCTTATAAGCCTTAATTTCATTCATATCTCCCCCTCTCACCGAATCTTGAGTTCCCAGCAACTCATTAATCTTATCAGCAGTAAGGTGGAAAGTTCTACCTCTAAGTTTGACCCTTAAATAGTTATTTACCAGATTGTCCTGCTCATCATATTCTTCTACTAATTCCATGTTACAATAGAACCTTTTAATCACTTCAGGACAAAATTCTCTACCAATTATCAGCCAATTTGAATAGTATTCCAGGGGATCACTCAAGTCCAAATTAATTTGAGTATTTTTCTTTAAGCTTTCTATATCCACAGAAATAATAGGGCAAAATCAGCCTTAAACTTAGCCGAATTCACATCCTTATCAAGGTTTCCAACTAGTAATTCAGAGAAATTAGATGGAATACCTTCAAAGGGAATTTGCCGTGCCATCCCTTCATTACATCTCTGCTTTTTCTGCCTCGATTGCTTGGGAATAGGAATTCTCAATACGGTCTCTACAACTTTCTGAACTGAGGCTCCATCATCTGACTCGGTTTCTGACTCCTCAGTGACTACCGGCAGCTTGGATTTGGATCGGGGAGATTTTCTGGGAGGAACGGGTTGCTCTTCGGTCTGACTTTCTCAGATTTTCATAACACCTCTTTTCTTGGATGATTCTTCCCTCACTTTCAGTCTATATCACTTCCTAGTACCCGAGGGAGTAGTGTCGCTCGATTGGACTTGTTTCTCCAAGCCTTCTTCCCTTTCCACATTCGGCTGTTTCACCCGTGCCATTTCTGAGGAACCGACAAATTTCAAAGAGATTAATCGGTTGGAAGTAAGTGTTTTGAGGTTGGTGGCTGTTGAAAAGGTGGTAGAGTTGGACTCGAGTGGATGGGTGACCAAAAATTTAATAGAATAGTGATTTTTGGACTATTGCTAGAAACAGGGGAGCGGTTTTGATCGAGTTAGGGTTCGATAATTGACGGGGGTTTTCGAAAATTTTACCGTTATAAAGTTTAAAATTATCGATCATGTTATCGATCAACAGATGATCGATCACGTGTTTGATAAATACGAAGAACACATAAGAACACTGAAGGCAATTATCGATCACGTTATCGAACAATCAATTATCGAAGATGTTATTGATAAAGTTAGTAGAGGAAATGCGTACCTGGTCTTTTTATCGATCATTTGATTGATAATCTATTTATTGATCAGCTTATCGATTAATGCTTACCAAAATTTGATTATATGTTGCAAAAGACTTGCCGCTCCTGATCGATGTTCTGATCGATAATCCATTTATCGATTAGCTTATCGATAATCATTATTCTGAATCTCTTCATTTTCCACACATGCTGTATTTATCGATAAGGTGATCGATGTCACACCTTACTATAATATTGACTTAGGTTCCTTTCAAAATCATTTTAGACCACATTGGATGGTCTTGGGCTCACTTTTTACAATAAAAATGCTAATTTTCGGATTTTTACTGTTCATCGGGTAAACTTCCAGTTTTTCTGGCCCAGTTTCAAATATTCATAACTTATTCTGCAAAACTCCAATTGGGGTGGTTTAAAATTATACTTAAAGCTCTTTAAGTACTCTTTTAAGGAAAAATAATCTCAAGGGCCAATTCTTTATGAAAACACATTTGGTTTTTGTGGAACACCGTTCTGTCCAGTGCCAAAATTTCTTTTTCCCAGAGTCTTTCCTTTAACTTTGGAAATTCACCAAAAATCTTATACTTGTCCATTTTTAACGTATTAGCTATCAATTTTGAAGCTCAAGACGTTAACTTTCATCATGCCAAATTTCAGAATTAATCACATTCTAGAACATAATCAAAAAAGTCATGTGGACCGGTCAGGGTCAGTGTGCTTCCAGCACGGTTAGTTTAATATTTACATAACCAAAATCAGCTCACGAATTTTGTGGCTAAACCCCACAAATTAGCCTTCAATCTGCATCTTTTCCTTGGAGGGTTCAGGCCCTAAAATGTTACATTATTTTTGGGGGATGACATTTTTGAAAATCCCAGTAGCAAATTAACCAACTATAGCACCAAGCAAGCATCATTATTATGCATGATCATATTAGCTACTATTGGTGAACTAACATGCTTATCATTTGGCAAACTCAAACATGCAAAGGCCAAAGCAAGATACTATAAAGAGTAGTGACATAACAATCAAGAAAGCTCAACCACAATAATAGTAATTAACCATACAATAATCAACAATGCTAGTTAGTGGTAGTAGCTAGGTTTAACTTACTACCTTGTTCCAAAAGTCTTCGCCTTTCTTCCTTCTCCTCTTTCCCTTGGCAAATATCAAACCCTAACCATATGATCCAACAAAATGGGCAGCCATAATCATTATTCAACCATGAAAAAGTAAGAACACAAATCAAAATGATTTTTGAACCATAAAGCTCCCTCCTTTGTTCACTATTTTTGTACTTGGTTCTTTTAACCCTAAAAATCACTCCTTGACTTGTTCCTACATGGATTTTCATGTAGATTCCAAAAATGGGCTTAGATTTATGAAAATAAAATTGCTTCTTCCAACCACACATTAACTGAAACACTAGAGGTTTTGACCCAAAATTTTCAGCTTTGCTTTTAAGCTTCCAACACTTGTTTCTTTTAGTCTACCCTACACCATTCCTCATTTTAAGCATCATGGAAGCCTTAAAACAATGAAAAGCTCATCCTAGGGTCCAGTTCTTCACTTGGCCGAAAAGAACTCTCACAACAACAATCATGAAAAATGCTTTAAAACCACTTAAACTCACTTGCAAACACTAGAATCTAGTTTGTATAGTTGTGTCTTAGCAAGTATAAAATCCAAAAATCCTTTCCCCTTTTTTAAAAACCAGTTCAGTCCATATTAAGAGAGGGAAGAGACAGATTTTAAGCCATAAAAATAAAAGAAAACAAAGTAAGAACACCTCTAGTACCAAGATCTAACCTTGCAACTTGCTTAAATGACCAAAGGTGCTCCCTTTCTTCTTGTTTTCTCTCAAACTCTCTCTTTTTCTTCCACTTCCTCCCTTGGACGAAATTTGGGTCTAAAAATGGGGAGGGAAGAGCTGATTAATTGGCTCAAAATATCTCAACCACCCTCTTTAATGATAATCCAAGTGTCATTACCCTACTAAGTCTTGGTTTCTCTTTCATAATTTACATAATTCCAAATGAAATTATTTACTAAAGTCAAAATCCTCTCCATTTATGGAATGACACTTGGCTAATTCAAATATTCTCCTTCAAGAGCTTGACACATGGCTCAACAGGGTCCCTTGGATTGGCTAATTCCCTTGGAGTTTTACTTCTTTTCTATAATTACAGTAACTTAGTCTCTGTAATTATTTTCTGTCAGATCCTTAATTTATTCTCCTCATTATTATCTTCCCAAATTGCCCTCTTTGTCTCAAAATTAATTTCCTAATATTTAAATATAAAGGAAAATTAATTTCCTTCCCTTTAGGGACTTTTCCACTTTTCACATTTATTTGGAAAAATCTTGGACACTTGAGGGTCTCTATTTAATTCCATAATTCCTTATAATTCCTTAGCATCTCATAGGAATTTTCTTGGGATTTTATTCCTCCTAAAATATTTATTTGGAATTTCCCAAATAAAATCCCTTAATTAGCCTAAATCACCCTTAAATTCTCTCATAGGTTCTCTAAGGGTAATTTGGTCATAAAACCAACTTTATAATTTCATATAACTCTCAAGGGATATTATCCCTATTTTTCCTTAATTTTTCAAGGCTCAAAAATATTTTTCCTTATTTACGTTTGACCAATTTTCCTTAACTAGTCAATTTCCTATAATTGGCTTGGAAAATTACTGTAATTATTTTCCACCAAAATCCTTTGACTTTTCCTTATTATTTTTAATCCTCAATAATTTAAGAATATTTCTTATCTCTAATTACCCTAATGCTGGATGTGACAATCGATAAATTACTTCTTTGTGACTTCATGATTATCGATCTCTTTTTTAATCATTCCATACTCTGTTTACTTCTGTTTTTCTTCGACAAAACAGAGCTTCCTACAAAACAAATTTCTATCCACTCTGATGCTTAAGTTAGTTATTTAATCATCAAAACATTAAATTTAAATATTGAAATTTGGGAGATAATGTGAGATTTCTTACAACTCATTGGGATTTACCATTCCCAATTCTCTTCGAAAGAAGTTGAACTTCTGTTGATCTAGAGGCTTCGTGAAGATGTTGGCTATTTGATATTCAATGGGGATGAATTCTACCTTCACATCTTTCTTTTGAACATGATCCCGAATGAAGTGATGTCGAACATCGATATGCTTAGTTCAGGCATGATGGACTGGATTCTTGGACAGACTTATTGTAATCGTGTTATCACATAGGATTGAAATCTCTTGTAAGTTGATTCCTAGATCCTGTAGTTGTTGCTTTAACCATAAAATCCGAGCACAACAACTTGCAGTGGCCACATATTCTGATTCTGTTGAGGGGATTGCCACAGTATTCTGCTTTTTGGGTGACCATGAGACAAGGCACCCTCCGAAAAATTGACATTGTCCACTAGTGCTTTTTCTATCTGTCTTATATCCTCCATGATCTGCGTCTGAGTATCCCATTAGGTATTCTGCTCCCTTCTTTGGATACCAGATTCCCAGATTTTGACTTCTGACAAGGTATTTGAGAATTCTCTTGACGGCTTCTTCGTGTGACTCTTTTGGAGTTGATTGATATCTTGTGCACATTCCCACACTGAATTATATATCTGGTCTACTAGCCGTAAGATATAGTAATAAACCAATCATTCCTCTATATTTGGTCAGATTCACGTCCTTGTCGTTTTCAGCTGCGTCTAGCGAGATGGTTGAGCTCATCGAAGTTTTTACACTTTTGGCATTTTCTAATCCATATTTCTTTAGTAACTACTTCAGATACTTCGTCTGGGATATAAATATGCCATTTTTCTTCTGCTTGATTTGTAATCCCAGAAAGAAATTCAGCTCTCCCATCATTGACATTTCGAATTCTCCTTGCATTAGCTTAGCAAACTCTTGACAAAGATCTTCATTAGTAGCTCCGAAAATAATATCATCCATATAAATTTGAACAATCAAAAGATCTTTCCTACTTCTTTTAATGAAAAGAGTAGCATCTACTTTGCCTCTTTCAAACCCTTTTCTATCAGAAAATTGCTAAGACGTTCATACCAAGCTCTGGGAGCTTATTTTAAACCATACAAAGCATTTTTCAGTTTATAAACGTGATCAGGAAAGTTTGAATCTTCAAAACCAGGAGGTTGCCCGATAAAAACTTCTTCTAAAAGATATCCATTCAAAAAAGCACTTTTAACATCCATTTGATATAGTTTGAAATCTTTAATGCAAGCAAAGGCTAAAAGTACCCGTATGGCCTCCAATCTAGCTATTGGAGCATAAGTTTCTTCATAATCGATCCCTTCTTCTTGATTATATCCTTTAGCCACCAATCTGGCTTTGTTTCTGACAATTTGTACAGACTCATCAAGCTTATTTTTGAATAGCCATTTGGTGCCTATAACCGGATGATCATTAGGTCTGGGTACCAGTTCCCAAACTTGGTTTCTCTCAAATTGGTTAAGCTCTTCCTGCATTGCGACTATCCAGATTTGTCGGATAGGGCCTCATCAACATTGGTAGATTCAATATGGGATATGAATGCTGAGAAGCGCACTTCATTGAACACTTGTCTCCAGGTTTTGACCCTTTCATTGACTTTACCAATGACTTGTTCCAGTGGATGGTCTCGGTTATGTCTCCAAGCCTTAGGCTGCTCTAAATTTTCTTGTGAAGAAGATTCATTTAAATCATTTTTGTTTTCTAAATGTTCTTCTGAAGGTAATTTGTTTGAAGACTTGTTTAAATCCAATTTTTGAAAATTTTGAACGATCTCGGTATCGTCATCTAAGGTTTTGAAATCGGTTTGGTTTTAGTAAACACAACATGAATTGATTCTTCAATTGTAAAGGTAAGTTTGTTGAAAACCCTATAAGCTTTACTACGATTAGAGTAACCAAGAAATAAACCTTCATAAGCTTTAGGATCGAATTTACTTAGATTCTCTTTGTTGTTGTTGTGAATGTAGCATTTACTCTTAAAGATCCTTAAATGAGCTAGGTTACGCTTTCTTCCTTTATATAGCTTATATGGTGTTTTCCCAAGTAGCGTTTTGATGTAGGCTCTATTGGAGATGTAGCAAGCCGTGCTCATTGCTTCTGCCCAGAATACTTGTGAAATTCCTTTCTCGTTCAACATTGCCCTTACCATTTCTGTGAGCACTCTGTTTTTCCGTTCGACGACACCGTTTTGTTGAGGAGTTCTTCGTGCTGAAAAATTATGCTCAATTCCATGCTCGTCACAGTAGTCTGCGAATTCACTGTTTTCAAATTCTCCTCCGTGATCAGACCTAATTGACACAATGGAAATACCTTTCTTATTTTGGACCTTTTTGGTAAAAACAATAAATGCATTAAATGTTTCATCTTTAGAGGAAAGAAATAAAGTCCAAGTGAATCTTGAATAGTCATCAACTATCACAAGAGTGTACAGGTTTCCACCGAAACTTTTCACTCTCGACGGACCAACCAAATCCAAATGAAGCATTTGGAGTGGCCTTTTAGTTGAGACTGTCTTCTTTAATTTAAATGAAGACTTTGTTTGTTTACCTTTCTAACAGGCGTCACAAATAATATCATGTTCATACTGAATTTTTGGTAAACCAACAACCTAATCCCTTGTAATTAATTTTGAAAGTTGATTCATGTTAACATGTGCAAGACGTTTATGGCAAATCCAACTTTTCTCCTTTTTACTAATAAAATAGTTTTCAGAAGATTTAGAGTCAATTTGAAGTGTATAACAGTTACCGTCCCTTGGAGCTCTCAGCTTTATATTCAACTCTTCTTTCTTTAATGGCAGATCGTCTTTACTTATTACTAAGCATTCTTTGGAATCAAATATCACCCAATTGTTTTTGTCGGTACTCTAACTGACGCTAAGTAGATTGTGGCACAAACCTTCCACATAGTATACATCTTCAACCTTCATTCCTTGGTTACTTCCTATTTCTCCAATTCCAGCAATTCTTCCGGATTGATTGCCACCGAAACTTACTTTGCCTCCGTCTTTTGGTTTGAGTGATGTGAACTTCTCAGTATCACCCATCATGTGTCTAGAACATCCACTGTCAATGTACCATTTGTTTGTTTTGGATGCTTTGAGGCATACCTCATCTGTCTCTGAGTCTTTGTCTTCCTGAGCCACAAGACAGATGTTGGCGGTTTCTTCATCATTACTTTCTTCCTCTTCTTCCGAAGAGCTGTCACCCCAGATTGATATGACAAAGGCTTTCTTCTTTCTAAATCTTTCTTTCTTCTTTTCTTTATCCTTCATCTTGGATAGTTGGGGACACTCTGCTTTGATGTGTCCTGGTTTCTTGCATTCAAAGCAGATGATCGGTTCTTTTGACTCATTCTGAGATGTTGAAATTCTACGTTTTGACTGGAACTTCCTTCCAGCTCTACTCTTATAGAATTTCTTGAATCTTCTGATGATAAGACCTATTTCATCATCATCCAGGTCTTCTTTGTTGTCATCTTCGCTCTCTTGAGTTTTAAGAGTGATACTTTTGCGGTTCTTCTCGTTCATCTCCTTTTTGTATCTTTGCTTGCTCTCATATTTTGCAAGGCTTCCAAATAACACTGCAATAGAGCCAATTGATTCTCCTTTTGTTTCTTCAATTGCTGTTACCTTCGACTCCTATTCTTTTGTGAGACCACTTAAGATTTTTCTCACTTGGTCCTCCTGACTATACTTCTTTCTGAGTACCGTGAGATGATTTATGCGATGCGAGAATCTGACTTCCATATCTCGGACATTCTCTCCATCCTTCATTCTGAATAGCTCGAATTCTGTGGTGAGAGTGTTGATACTACTCTATTTTACATTGGTGGTCCCTTCGTGGGCTATCTCCAGTGCTTCCCACATTTCCTTCGCGGTTTCTAGACTGGAAACTCAGAAGTATTCTCGTTGGCTCAATGCACAAGTAAAAATGTTGATGGCTTTATTGTTTAGGGTCACCAACTTTCTGTCTTCTTCATCAAACTCGCTCAGACTCTTACGTACTTGTTGTCTGTCTACGATTTTCATAAGGACATAGTTACTATGCTCTGTCACGTCCCATAATCCATACTCAATCGCCTTGATAAAGATTTTCATCCTCATCTTCCAGAAGGTATAGTTTTCACCATTGAAGCCTGGCAGTTTGGATGTTGAGCACCCTTCAGGCAGCACGCTGTCTCTGATCCTGCCATGGGATCTCTCTTCGGATTGTTAAGTCTTTACTAAAGAGACTTGCTTGATACCAAATGTTAGTGGCAGTCTCACCCAAGAGGGGGGTGAATTGGGTGAGTTATAAAAATTTATGAAATTAAAACAAAGAACTATCAGAAACAAAGAGTGTGAGTTTAGAATGATTTCACCTTAGAGATGAAGACACAAGATTTATACTGGTTTGGTCTCAATAACTTGACCTACGTCCAGTCCTCAAAACACCTCTAAGTATTTCACTATGTTCCAAGATTGATCAGGCTCTTGGCGCCTTAGTACAGTAATTGAAACTCTCAATCACTCCCCCTTACTTCCCGTAAGGTTACAGCCTCACTCAAGAGTCCATACCCTTGAGTATCACACAAACGTGATTAATGAGTAGTCAAAAGACTCTCTTACAAAGTGAATAAATGATAATCATTGACGCTCGGAGTTATGAAAGAACAAAGTATTGAATGCAATAGTAAAAATCAACAGAGGGTAGCTCCCGTATTCAATCTCTCCATTTAATGCTTCTTCACGCCTTTTATAGTTGAGGTCATTTAGTAACCGTTAGACGGAAGACCTTCTAGCCGTTGTGAGTCCGGTTGCGTGTTTTTCCAATGGCAACAGTTTCTGCCATTAATGTTTCTAACAAGGTAGGTTACAGGCTACTTGGACAACCATTGGAGTATCATTGGGGTTTTCTTCGTAATATGCAAAAATACATTAATTCAATAAGTTTATTCTTTGTAGAATAAGATCAAGAGTAGATCCAAACAACTGATAATCGAATATTCATAGTTTATGGTTAGAATCAATCAGTTGTCAAATGCACTGGGTAGTAACTAAACGTGCTTGATTGAAGTGATGTTTGATTATTACTTGATCGATCAGGTTATCGATTATTCTGAACGAAGACTTTTGAACCAAAGAACTAAGATTATCGATCAAGTGATGGATCAACAGTTTATCGATCAGGTGATCGATAAAAGGAAATAGTGATATCATACTATGATGCATAGACAATGAAGATCAAGGTTGCTTTTGATTTTGACACTCTTTAAATAGTGAAACAAGACATTTATGAAGGCTGAGAAAAGCTCGAATGAAATATATGATAAATTTTGAAAAAATCAAGACTTAAGGTTTAAACTGAAATCGCCTCATGATTGAACAAGTGATCGAACACTTATTGATCGATTAGGTTATTGATAAATAGAATGTTATAGAAATGACTTTTGAAACACAAATTATCAAACACTTTATCAATAAATAGATGATGGATAACCTTATCGATAAACAGTAGGCAAAATTATATTTTGTGAAAGCAAAGACTATGTAAGTTGATCGAATAGATGATGGATAAAGGGTTGATCGATAATGTTATCGATAAAGAGGTCTTTTCTTGTAAAACAAAAGAGCTAATTTATCGATCAAGTTATGTGAAAACATCATAAACATGAAGGGGGGTTATCGATAATATTATCAATAATCTGATTATCAATCCGGTGATCGAAGAGCCACGATGTGACAAAGATATGTTGATTATCGATCATGTGATCGATAATGTTCTTCTCGATCAGGTGATGGATAAGCCACTGAAATAAGTTCCTGCACGAAAAGTTATTAGGCAATGTTCGATCATATTATCGATAAATAGCTGGTCGATAATGTGATCGATAAATGGTGATAAAAGTAAAACATAGAATGAGTAAAGTGCCTTACCATTTATCTGTCTTCTCATCGATAATCAGTTTATCAATCATGTGATCGATAAACACCTATTAAATTTGTATTCTGATTATTGATCAAGTGATCGATAATTTGTCCCAGATTTTCATATGCAACTAAGAATGATCGATCAACACATTATCTAACACGTTATCAATCAAAGTTTTTGCTGAGTTTACTTAATTAAACAAAGTTATTATCTATCAGCTTATTGATAAAACCTTGATCGATTAGATGATCGATCAACATGCTGAATCACAAATTACTCACTTTGTTATTATTAAAACCTTAATCCTAACATGCCTTGAATCTTAAGCTTTCCTCTTACTTTTACTTTGGCTCCCTTGATTTTCCAACCATGTGGGTGTTCGGTTAACATCACCACATCCTCTTGGATGTTCCAAGGTCCTAAATATAGCCATATTGATCATTCAATCTATTAGGACTAAGAGATGACATAATGTTCAAGACTAGCTCTCCTGAACCTCAACCCTTTCTCTTGGCTCTAGGGTTTTCTTTCTAAACTTTCTAACATAAATCTCATCATTTCCCATCCTTAAGGTCCATTTCTTGTCAATTAGGACTACTTTAGATGGCCTTAGATTCAAGAAGATCAAATCTGAAAATTTTGCTTCATAGGTACTGTTCACACAGAAATTCCAGAATTTTTACTCAATTTTGAAAATTCATAATTAATTCTAGAAAAATCAAATCTGAGTGGTTCCAAGTCTTACTGAAAGATCCTTAAGTTCTCTTTAAAAAAAAATAGTTTCAGGAACCAATTAAATACAAAACAGTACCAGAATTGTATGGAATTTGCTACTCTTCCAAAGGTTAAACACTATTTCCAAATTTTAAACCCTAACATTGAAAAATCACCATAAATCGTACACATATCCAAATGAAGTGTTCTACCTATGGATTCAAGGCTTATAGAGTTTACTTTAATCATGCCAAGTTCTAGAATCAGATACAAAGAGTAACTTATTTGAAATAGCCATCAAGGCAGATGCCATAACCATCATATACCTTGATCATGAAGTTTGAATCTTGTTCCTTCTTCTTAGTGTTCACCCCCATGTTTTTCTCTCTAAATTTTGGAAGAGTTTTGCCTCTATAAATGCCTACCAAAATGCTTTTCCAAGGTAGGGTATTTATAGCCAAAACTTTGGCTTGAATGGACGAAAATGCCCCTTAAGTTCATTCAAATTACAAGGGTGAGGTGTCAACTTGTGAAGGCTCCTTGAACCATTTTCCATCCTTAAAATAATTCCAAATGAAATTGATGTTCAAAGTCAAAATCCTCTCCATAAGGAGCTTGACAAGTAAAAAGCAAGTGTGCCTTTACACTTTATCAGTGTACTTTATCAGTCCATTTTCTTAGTTTCGGTCTCTTGGAGCACTGATATATTTGTCGCCTCACCTTTGTCTTATTCCACTAACTCTTCTCTCCTAATTAATGCCTTCACATGTGTCATGATGGCCTTACATGATGCATTAATGAGCCATCATGACATTTGTCTTTTCCTTAGATATTTTTCTCTATTTACTTGGTCCTCATTTTTTGGGGTTTCTTTTTGGCTTTTTGGAGCTCTAAAAATTATTCTTTCTACTCCAAAAATTCCTTCTACTTCAGAGAAAATCTATGAATTTTCTTAAGCCATAACTTCATAAATTCCTCCATAAAATCTATGAGTTAACCAAAAATTGTAACACCTCCTTTATTACCCTATTATACGTTAATTGGAACTATTATAACGCATTTCCCATTGTTTTTGGATGAAAAATTTCAGTTTCAAAATTTCACATTTAATTATGTCCGTACATTATTCATCCGAATTTTGGCCAACTTTGAAAATTCATAACTAATTCTTGAAAAATTGAAATAAGGTGATTCCAATTTTCACATGAAGCTTGCTAAGAGTTCTATAGAGAAAAATATTCACTAGACTCAGTTCCATGCTTATAAGGTGCACTGTTCATATGATCAATTTTTGAATTTCTAGAATTTTAGCCCAACTTTGGAAGAGCATAACTCTTAACATAAAACTTCCAAATTAATGGTTTACAACTTGATTTGAACCTAAAAATGAAATCTATTCACGTAAAAAATCTTAGGTTCAAATCCTATCATTTGCTTGTTATTTTATGTGTCACCATTTTGCCCCTAATTTATGCAATTTTATCCCCTAATCACTTCTTTCTTGAATTTTATATTCCTTTTTCCTTTTCCATACCCTTAGGCATTCTACCCCTCAATATTTTAACACTTGGGAATATCATACCAATATAATTTACAACATATTACCATTCATAATCCATTACAAACTTGGTATAAAGTTTAGTAATACATCACATGACATTCTAAAATAATATAATGATAATAAAACTTCTTTATCCTAATAGCAACTCCTTCCCTTGATCCATGGATGAACCACTTCCTAAATTATAAATAAATTGACATAAGGGCAATGAGATTTCACAAAAATCTCAGTAGCATTTGAATTACAATTATCATGTAAACCAAGCAAGTTACAATGTGACATGTTATAGAACTTCAAGACATCTTCAAGTCACATGAAATCATATCCAATAATATGCTAGAAAAAGAACCTTAACACTTCCACACTAACACAATTCAATGCATTTGTCCAAAGCAAAAATCAAGGGTATCCAATCAACCAGGATCACAACACAAGTTCCTCAATCTAAGCAAACAACACATCATATTAAACAAGCAAGATAAATAATCAAATTATAATTCAAAGCTACCTTTTATCACTTGTCTAATTTATTCACCTCAAGGAACAATGATCCTTCCTATTAAATCAAGTATAAACATAGACCACATTAATAGCCAAACCATTTAAACATAACACTTTATCTTTAGAACCTGCTAAAACAAACTGCTACCCCATGTACTATTGTTGGCTGAATTGAACCCCTAGAACCTTAGGTGGATTTTCTTCTAAAATCAATCCATACACCACCTGTAAATGTTTATTTCACTTGATATTTAAGGTCTCTATCCTTTCCTAACATTACATGATTCATCAACATTTTGGGCAGCATGTAGACTTAATTTTTCAACTCAAAACCCTAATTAAATTAGTGTAAAACTTAGGGATAAGGAGGCTTAAGCATACCTTTATGTTTTCCTAATATAAACTAAATGATTCCTTGCTCAAAACTTTCACAAATTCAGTCTCCCTTGGTCAAAAACAAAAATGACAGTACCTCCCCTCTTTTTCCCAATTTTTCCAACACTTTTTTGTATTTTATGAGGGAGTATTTATAGAAAATATAATCTGCCATTCCCCTCTCAATTTGGATGTCCAAGGTAGTAGGAAATGAAGTGTGTTGGCAGCCATCAAGTGTCGCATAGCTTCAGATTTAACCATTTGTCCCAACTCTAGAATTTTCCAACATTTATCCCTTAATTTTGTATTTTATTTAATTAAATATGGTGTTGTCCAAAAGCTGCATGAATTTAGGCCCTTATTGGGCTCAATGTGGGCCCCACAAATAATTTGGGCTGGTCTAAAAAAGATGACCCACAATCCAAATCAAAATCCCAAACCGATTCAAAACTTTATCGGCTATTATTCACTAGTAATCTTCCATAATTTTTCCAGTCCTCCAAAAATTCATTTTTCTCCATGATAATTCACCTTTGAATTTGAGAATATGATTTGGAAATTTTCATAAATTTTAGCCACCTCTAAGTATTTATTTTGAATTTTCTCCTATTAGGCCTTTATGGTGTCATTATGAGAAAATAAATTCTATAAAACTAATTCCTGAGCTTCTAAGGCTTAGAACAAATTTTATAAATCCAAAAAAATATTTAGATGATTTGTCCATAATTTTGGAAAATTATTGAGGCCTTTAACTAATTAAAATAATTATTTTCCTCTGATTTTCTAATAATTTTCTAAAAACCTCCGTTTACTGGAAATTCTGTAACAATTTATTTTCATGATAATTCCACTTTTCGGGCCTCAACCAAGTTTCTAAAAACTCTAATTTATACTTTTCTCATTTTTCAAGAATTTTCTAGAAATTTTCTCCAAATTTCCCATTTTGCCCTTCCTAGACTGATAATTATGAAAATACTAGCCTAGACCTTATCAGGGTTTCACATCAAAAGTTGGTTCGTCTTCCTGTCTAGTTTCTACATTGGCCCTTATTCCAGTTTTTGATTCTCTATGTCCAAGTGAAATTTGTCCAGATGTGACAATTACAATGGGACATATTTGCAACTACATATATTTAAGCAAAAAGTTTTACATTAACCAATACAAACTGCATATAATGAATATCCAAAATTTGATTACAACTAAAGTCAAACAGCTTTGCTACAATCTACAAACCCTAAACCTAGAAATTCATAAATACATAACTAAACCATCGATTAAGCTACTCCCCTTTTAAGCTCCTTAAACTGAAGCCATTGCTACACCTTCAAGAGGAAAAGATCCGAACCTTTTTTGGAAAATTAACCTACCCACTTGAGGAAACTGACCCATTCCACCTTTTTACCAAATTAGAAACCCTATTTTCAGACATACACCTTATTCCATTCATTGATAGCCTCCATCTCTCATCCTCTCTCACTTCCACTCATCAAACCCTAATCTCTTTCATTTCAACTGTCAAACCTCCACTATGGGTAGCTCAGATTCATTCCCAATTGTCATAATTAGTTATTAATTGTGTTTAATTAATTTATAGGACAATTGATACTTCAAAATGGGAAAATTAGAAAACAAATTGCAGAAAATTCCCAAAAAATAGTAAAAAGATAAATTAGAGATTTTGGAACCTTTTTTGAGGCTCTAGTGGTGAAAATGGCATAGAAATAAATTATTACAGAATGTTCTGTAAATAGAGTTTTTAGGAAAAACAGTGAAAAATTAGCTCAAAACAATTATTTTAAATATATAGAGGCCTCAATAATTCTGAAAAAAATATGAAAAAATTATTTAAGAATTTATTTGAATTTATAAAATTTTTTCCAATCCCTAGAGGTGAAAGGATTAATTTTAGAATATTTATTACCAAAATCTCATTGGTAAAGCCCTATTTTAGAGAAAATTCAATATAAATAGTTAGAGATGGAGATAATTTCCAAAAACTTTCAGGGGGCTTTCCTATATTAAAGAGGACTTTTTGATGGAGAGAAATGAAATTTTAGAGGCCCAGAATTATTTTGGAAAATAGTAACCAAAATAGTGAGTTTTAGTCAAAATTGATATTATGAGTAGGCCCTACTTTTTCTTCCTTTTCAAATCAGATTTAGGCTTCATAATAAGCCATGAAGGCCTAGAAATTTTGTACAAATGGTGGCCCAACAATTACGAAAACTCAAGCCCAAATTAAGTCAAAATATCAATTGAAAAAAATTATGAAACAAAATACTTGGCAAGATCAAAAATTTGAAGCATTTGATAAAGGCCATATGGCCTCTTAGGTAGCCAAATATGGCGCCACAAGTGAGGAGAGAGAGGTTAGAAATTTTCTCTATAAATGCCCCGTAAAATACCAAAAATTCGGTCAAAATTGGAAAATATAGGGGAGGTACTCTCAAACTGAAATTTGAGCTCAGAAAAGGACCTTCAACCATGCAATTAGAGGAAGAAATATCAAGCTTTGATCAAGGATTAATCAAGATAAGGTTGAGCTTGATCTTGGTTGAATTTAAAGTTTGTTTTGGTTGGAAATTCAAGTTGTAACTTGAGGATATTGTGTTGTCCATTTTGGTTGGATTGAATATGGTTTAAGGAAGGATAGAAGCCTTGAAAATGAGTTAGAATTATCATATTTAAGTGATGTTTGAATTGAGTTTTGGGAGAAAATCAAAGTTAGGGTTATAATACCCTATTCAGCCACTGTGCAAAATTGGGGTTAAAGTTTGTTTCAATGTAATTTGATGATTTTGATGAGTCTAAATGATGTTTTTATGTAGGGAAACACCAAGAAAAAGTGTTTAAAATCATTGGAATCAAAAATAAAAATTTTAGAAATTATACTACCCTATTCAGCCAAGTCAAAACGGAAGGGAAGAAATGTGATTTTGTAAAATCTGATTTAATATTTGGATTCTATATGAAAAATTATATAGGAATGACCCAAGAGGTTGATGGAAACAAAGAGAAAATAATTATGTAAAAAATTAAGAAAAAATGGATTTAATTGAATTCAAGGTTGAACAATAATATTTATACTTGGATTATTGGTAATTTGGGATGTGTTTATACATGAATTGATAGGCATCATGCAAGAGAACAAGGAGAAACCCAAAAGAGTCAAGGAGGATGAAATTGTGCATTAGAAAAAGGTAGCATGAAATTCACAATTTTTAATGTTAACTTGCGTGCTTGTTACATAATATGATTACTTGAATGTATGCTATGTTGTGTTTAAGATTATTTAATGAAAATGACACGTTAATTGATTACATTGTATACCCTGGCAACATGTATTAATGTTACAACCTTACTTCTAATATACCTTAGAGTCCATTCAGAACCATTTCTGACCACTTTAGATGGCCTTAAGCTTATAATAACGTAACTAGGACATTGTCTACGGAAACACTATTTATTTGGTAATTGCAGATTTTTTGTCCAACTTTAAAAATTTGTAACTAATTATAAAAAAATTAAAATAGAGTGGTTCTAAGTTCTACTAAAAGCTCTTTGAATTTTCATTCAAGGAAAAATAATCTTATGAACCAATTCAACATGAAACAGTGCCAGACATGTACGGAAGTTACCACTGTTTTATTGGTTAAAAACTTTTTCAAATTTCAAACCCTAACTTTCAAAAATCACTATAAATCGTACAGATGTCCAATTTTAACATTCTACCTTTTGATTTGAATCTCAAGACATGAACTATAAGCATGCAAAATTTCATAATTGAATTAATCCAGTAACTTAGTCAAAACATAGCTCTAAGTCAACGATCTAATAGGGTTATAGCATCTATGCATACATAATTATACATTGCCAAAAGTCAAGCAGTTTCATGGTTTATACACCACATTCATTCCTAAATTTTCTTCTTCTTCTTGGATGGTTCAACCCCTACTAACTTTAGATCCAAGCTTGATTGATCAAAGGTAGGTGTCTTCCTTTTGGTTGGAATTCAAGAAACAATTTTGCAAGAACGTCCCCCTCTTTGGCCGAATGTCATGTCTTGTGAGAGGGGAGGGGTCCTATTTATAAGCCTTATCTTATGGATTAGCTCTTAATAGTCATTCCAATTACAAGTGTGAGGTGTCAAGTCCCTAGCCCTTCTTTTTTCCACTTTTAATTTAATTCCAAAAGAAAAGCAATTTCCAAAGTCAAAATCCTCTCCACCTTTGGCTTGACACTTGGCACTCTAGTCCTCTCCATTGATGGCTTGACAACTGGTAACTTGTGGGCTAAGTAAAAGACAAGAGTACACTTTTCACTTTATTAGTGCACTTTTGCTCTGAGCTTAATTCCTATTCTATAATTACAGTTTCTTGGCTATTGTAATTATTTTCTGTCAAATCCATTATCCATTCTTCTCATTTTTCTCTTCCCAAAATGCCCTCCTTTGTTACAATTTCAATTTTCTACTAAATATAAGGAGGAAAACTATTTTTCTTTTCATAGGGATTTTTTGTTTGGCATAACAGTTAAGAAATTTATAAGCATTTAAGCGGCTCTTTTTTGCTTTATAATCTCTTATAATTCCTTGGGATACCTTGTGAATTTTATCACACCTCCTTTATTACCATATTATACATCAAATGGAACCATTATGACGCATTTTCTAACATTTATGAGTGAAAATTTTCAATTTCAAAACTTTGCATTTAGGTCTGTCCGTACACTATTCATCTGAATTTAGGTCAATTTTGAAAATTCATAAATAATTCTAAAAAAATTGAAATGGAGTGATTCTAATTTTCACTGAAAGCTTGCTAAGATTTATTTAAAGAAAAAATATTCATTGAACTCTATTCTATCTAGAATAGCACCAGAAAATTCGACAAAGTGCACTGTTTATATGGTCAATTTTTGAATTTCCAGTATTTTAGCCCAATTTGGGAAGGGCATAACTCTTAGCACACAGCTCCAAATTTTATAATCTGCCACCTGATTTAAAGCTAAAAATGAGATCTATTTTCCTATAAAATATTATATCCAAATTCTATCATTTGCTTATTATTTGTTGTATCACAAGTTTAGCCTCATTTAGGGTATTTTTATCCCTTATTCTCCATTATCTTGAATTTTATTTCCCTTTTCCTTTTTCATACCCTTTAGGTATTCCACCATTCCATATTCCAACATTAGGGCATGTCATAAAAATATAATTTACATCATATCATCACCCATAATCTATTGCAACTTAACATAAAGTTCACTAAAACATTATAACATTTGCAAGGCTCTTTTATCCCAACACCAATTCCTTGCCTTGATTCATTGATGAGTCACTCCCTGTTTGAAGCATAATTTAACATAGGAGGAATGAGATTTCATAAAAATCTTAGTAGCAATTGAACTATAATTATCATGCAAATCAAACAAGTTACCATGTGACATGTTATAAAACTCCATGACATCCTCAAACCACATGAATTCATACTTAACATCATGCTAGGAGAGGAAAATCAACACTTCCACATTAACATAATTTTATGCATTTGGCCAAAGCACAAACCAAGATCATCCAATTAGCAATAACCATCACACAAGTTCCTTAATCTAAGCAAACAACATAATCACATTAACAAGTAAGATAAACACTCAAATTATAATTCAATGTTACCTTTTACACTTGATAATTTTGATCTCCTCAAGGGGTTATGATTCTCCTTAATTCCTCCTCACAAAACCTATTGATTCAAGCATAAACACAAGCTACGTTAACAACTAAACAACTTAAACACAACACTTTAACTTCCCGCTTTCTCTTTGATTTTTAACAAAATGATTCCTCTTTTAGAATCAATGATCTCTTACTCATTCCTAAATAATTTTTCATGAGAAATTCAAATATCCAATTAGTTTTACAAAAATCAAACTCCTTCCCCATGAAATTGGTTTGGTCGAATAGGGGTATACAACTTTTAAAAATTCCATTTTTGATTCCAATGATTTTAAACACTTCCCAATAGTATATCCCTACATAAAAACACATTTTAAACCCATTGATATCATCAAATCAAAGTGAATCAATCTCCTTCTCCATGAACAGTGCTTGGCCGAATTGAACACTACAAAACCCTAACTTGGTTTTCTTCCAAAAATCAATTCATACATCACTTAACCATGCTTATTCCACTTTGATATTTAACATTTCTATCCTTCCCTAATGTTTGCACAATCAAACCGAATTTGAGTAGCATGTCACCAAGGAATTTCAAGCTAAAACCCTAACTAAACTGGCTTGGAACTTAGAGATAGAAAAGCTTGAGCATACCTTGATGCTTCCTTAGTAAAAAGTAAATGATTCCTTGCCTAAATACCTCACAAATTTTAGTCTCCTTAGTCTGGACACAAAGTGGCAGCACCTCCCCCTCTTTTTCTAATTTTCTAATATTTTTCTTGTATTTTAGGGAGGGGTATTTATAGACAAAAATTTTCAGCCTTCTCCCCTCTAGTTGGATGACCAAGCTACCACCTAAGGGGGGTACTTGGCAGCCATCAAGTGCAAGAAGCCTTAAGATCTATTCATGTGGCTTTTTACCAGAATTTCCAACAATTATCTACTAAATTTTAATTTTATTTAATTAATTTTGAAGTGTCCAGAATTCTCACAAAATTGGGTTTCATTCTAGGCCCAATGTGGGTTCCACAAATGGTTTATGATGGCCCACAAACCACATCACAATCCCAAACTATTTTGAAACTTTATCGGTTATTATTCACTAGTAACATTCCATAATTTTTTTAGACCTCCAAAAATTTATTTCTCTTCATGATAATTCACCATTTAATAAAATAACATGATTTGAAAATTTTCAGAATTTTTCACTACCTCTAGGTATTTATTTTGGATTTTCTCCAATTAGGCCTCTATCGGTGTTATTACAGGAAAATAAATTTCCTAAAGTTAATTTATGAGCTTCTAATGCCTAAAAATAATTTTATAAATTCAAAAAATATTTAGATGATTTTTAATATTTTTTTCAAAATTATTGAGGCCTCTAACTAATTAAAATAATTATTTTCCTTTGATTTTCTAATATTTTCCCGAAAAACCTCCGTTTACATGAAATTCCATAATAATTAATTTTCATAATAACTCCTCCTTTCGAGCCTCAACTAAAATTCTAAATCCTCTAATTTGTATTTTCCCTATTTTTTGGATTTTTTCTGAAAATTTTTTTTGCCCTTCCTAGACTGATAATTACGAAAATGCCAGCCCAAATCTTATCGGGGTCTCACATCAAAAATTTTTTTCGTCTCCCTATCTAGTGTCTACATTGGCCTTTATCCCAATTTTTAATTCTCTATGTCCAGAAGAAATTTCTCAGGATGTGACAAATTTTCTTGGAATTTAATTTTCCTTAAAGGTATTCATTTGGAATTTTCCAAATAGAAGACCTCAATTTGGCTTAATTCACCCCTAAATTCCTTTACAACTTTTTAAGGAGTAATTTGTGTATAAAACCACTTATACACTGTGATATAATTCCCAAGGTACATTATCCTTATTTTTTCTCAATTTTCTGAGGCTCTAAAATTTTTTGTCACACCTCTTTTATTATCTCATTATATGACAATTGGAACCCTTTAGGATCATTATATTAGCCTTAGGTATGAGAAAATTTCAATTTTTCTTGAATTTTCTTCATAATTTAGTTCCGGCTACGACTTGGTACTTCCAGGTTGCGACTTAAGGTCATAGAGGCAATCTTTACTGCCAAGTCGTGACATGGGTCATAGAGGGACCTCGACGCTATTCACTATTCACCATTTGCAAAAAATTTTGCCAACATGAAAAATTCATAACTAATTCTAAAAAAATCAAAATGAAATGGTTCCAAGTTCTATAGAAAGCTCTTGACATGTTTTTTAATGAAAAAAATACTCATTGGTATCTAGATCTCATGCACTAATCCCGAATTTTGTTCAAAGTAGTACTATTTATTTCGTCATTTTTTAATTTTCTAGGATCTATACCCAACTTTGAAAGGACATATCTCTTAGTACACACATCCATTTTAGGTGATCTATACTTGTTTTAAAGTTCAAGATGTGTACTTTAATCATACCAAATTTCACAGAAGAATCAATCATTTGACTTACTTCGATGCTGTCACTATTTCGTGACTTATTTAAGGATGACTTATGCCCCTTATTTGTATTAACAATTCATGATTAATTCCTTCCTTGCATAATACCATTCCATCCATGCATTAGCCATTCCCATACAGCATCATAGCCAATTATACATGTCATCATCATTATTTAACATCACATAACATTAATGATATGTTTATGTCATACAGTAACGTACAAATTATACAATTTAATATAATGAATTTCTTTAATTCTTTTCCTCTTTCCTTGCTCCACTTCATGTATCATTTGCTTGATCATTATCACCTATTATGGTTGGTTAAGGGAGAGTGAGATTCAGGAGAATCTCAGTAGTAAACATTACCACATACATGTACAAGATGGATGCTAAGTATGGTATGTAATTTTCCATAAACTTAGGTTAACTAATGACATGCCATCATGCTTTATGCTTGGTATAAAAATGCATGGCCATGAAAACATGTCACAACATTATATAGTCGACATATACAAACCAACACATAAGCATACTACATCAAGCACATAAGGGGGTAAGTTCACTACATTGCACCATAAGTTTTCTCTTGTTCTTCAACTTGCTCCCTGAGCTTCCCAACCACCTAGCCTTCAATCAACCACATCCAAATTTTCTCTTGGATGTCTCAAGGTCCTAATTGTCACATCCTAAAAATTTTAACTGGACACAGGGAGTTGAAAATTGGGATAAGGGCCAATATAGAAAGAAAACAGAGGGATGAAACAACTTTTAATATGAAACCCTAACAGGACCTGGCTGGTATTTTTAGGATTATTGGTTTAGGAGGGGCAAAATGGGAAAATTTGAGAAAAATTCTAAACAATTTTTAAAAAATGGTAAAAATGTGAATTAGAAGTTTTGAACCTTGATGGAGGTGTTAGAATTAATCTCACCCAAGAGGGGGGTGAATTGGGTGAGTTACAAAAATTTACAATTAAAACGAGACAGTATTGAAAAACAGAGAGTCAGAGTCAGGAGAGATTTCACCGCAGAGGGAAGACACAAGATTTATACTGGTTCGGTCTTAACCACTTGACCTACGTCCAGTCCTCAGAACACCTCTGAGTATTTCACTATCTTCCAAGATCGACAGGGCTCTTGGTGCCTCGGTACAGTAATTGAATCGCTCAATCACTCCCCCTTACTCTCGTAAGGATACAAGCCCTCTCAAGAGTCCACACTCTTGAGTATCACTCAATAGTATTTAATGAAGAGTAGATATCGACTCTCTTACAGAGTGAAATTAATGATGAACACTGATGCTCAGTAGTATTGCGGAAAACAGAGTATTGAATGCTAGACTTAATAATCACAGGTGGTAGTTCTGGTATTCAATCCCTTCATTAATGCTTCTTCGTGCCTTTTATAGTTGAGATCGTTAATTAGCCGTTAGATAGAAGAGCTTCTAGCCGTTGTGACTCAGTTTGCGTGTTTCGCCGGTTTCAACGGTTCCGCCATTAATGCGCCTGAGCTTCTGACACTGTAGATTGCAGTTTACGTAATCTCGTTGAAGAGCCGTTGTATTCTTTCTTGGTAATCTGCATATTTTTAAAACTTTAAGCAACAAGGAGTCTTGTGGTGTAGGTTTTAATTAAGAACAAGAAGAAAAATGAATTTAACATTCAATGATCTTGGACGAAATGATTTGTCTATAAAAAGAGCAGAAAGACATTCTGGGTATGTTGATCGAAGTGGTGATCGATTACTTGTTGATCAATCAGGTTATCGATAAACTGAATGAAAGCTTCTCGAATTAGTTCAACAAAATTATCGATCAAGTGTTGGATCATTGACTTTAAGAATTATCATAGTAAACGGAAATCGCTCCATGATCGAACAAGTGATCGAACACTTGTTGATCGAACAGATTATCGATAATTCAAATGTTATTGAAATGAAACTTTAGTCATTGATGATCGAACAACTTATCGATAAATGGGTGATGGATAAGGTTATCGATAAACCATGAGTAAGAATATATTCATTGAAAGACACATACTATCTGGAATGATCGAACAGGTGATCGATCAATGAATATTAGAACAAGTGATCGATAAAGTGAGAAAAGAAATTTAATCCTGTAAGGTGAAGAAACTGATTATCGATCACGTTTTGTGAAAACATAAGTTTCAAGAAATCGAATGATCGATCATATTATTGAAAAGTCAATGATCGATTAGGTGATCGAAAAATGGTTCAACATAAGTTAATGCGAATATAGCAATCCTTAGACTCTTTATCGATCATGTTATGTGAAAAGATAATATGCAAACAAGTTAAATTATCGATAATGTTATCGATAATGTGATTGCAGAAAAACCAAATATGAGTAGATAAAGACATTGATTATCGATCATGTGATCGATAATTTTCTGATCGACAAGGTTATCGATCCAGCAGTTAAGATGATTACCTGCATTCAGAGTTAGAGCATAATGATCGATCCTGTGATCGATAAACAAGTAATCGAACATATGATCGATAAATGATAACAAAATAAATGTGCAGAATGAATAGAGTGTGTTACCTCTTATCGAGGTCGTTATTGATAACTGATTTATCGATCATGTGATCGATAAATACACTTTAGATTTGGTTCTCTTTAACTGTTACCTGTTTGTTTATCTGATGTTATCGATCAAGTGATCGATAATTAACTGTAACCTTAAGTGATTTTTATGTTAGCGATAATCGATCATTTTATCGATCAACAACTTATCGGATAGCTCTTCGATCAAAACACTTACTATAAAACTGATTTATACTTGAACAATTATCTGTAACCTTGGCGATAAACGTTTGATCGATCAGATGATCGATCAACATACTTAACTCAAATAATCTAACTTTGTTATCATCAAAACTATAATCCTAACAGGAGGTCCTAAAGGTGAAAAATCATTGAAAAATAAATTATTACGGAATTTCCCGAATACAGAGGTTTTTCAGGAAAATAGAGAAAAATCAGAGAAAAATAATTATTTTAAATAGTTAGAGGTCTCAATAATTCCATAAAAATTTGGGTTAATTATCTAAATAATTATGAAAATTTATCAAATTATTTTTGGGCATTGGAAGCACAGGAATTAATTTTTGGAAATTTATTTCCTACAGTTTTACCGATAGAGGCCTAATCAGGGAAAATTCAACAATAAATACTTAGAAGCGGATAAAAATTTTAAAAATTTCCAGATCGTATCCTTCTATTAGAAAGGAATTTTTCATAGAGAGAAATGAATTTTTGGAGGCCTAGAAAAATTATGAAATATTACTAGTGAATAGTAATGGGTTTAAAATTTGTTTTTGTGTAGAGATATACTAAAAGGAAGTGCTTAAAATCATTGGAATAAAAAATAAATTTTTTGGAAACCTATATACCCCTATTCAGCCATGACAGATTGAAAGGGAAGGAATTTGATTTTTATAAATCTGATTGGATATTTGAATTCTACATGAAAGATTTTGTAGCAATGAGTCAAGAGATTTTTTATTTCAAAGGAGGAACAGTTTTGTTAAAAAATCAAAGAAAAAGGGGAAAATTAAGTAGGTTAAGGTTAAAGTATTGTATTTAAGTTGTATAATTGTTAATGTGGATTGCAATTATATGTGAATTGATAGGTTTTGTGGGAAGAAAACAAGGAGAGGCTAATTACATCAAAGAGGTTGAAAATATACAAGTATTGAAAGGTAGCATTGAATTATAATTTGAGTGTTTATCTTGCTTGTTTAATGGGTTGAGTTAATTGCTTTGGCCAAATGTATGATGACATGTTAATATGAAAGTGTGTTTGATTCCTCTCTTGATTGAACGCATAGCATGAACTCACCTAACTTAAGGATGTCTTGAAGTGCTATTGCATAACACATTATGTCTTGCTTGATGAATATGAGAATTATAGTTCATTGCTACGAAGATTTCTATAAAATCTCATTCCCTCCTATGTTAAATTATGTATTAAATAGGAAGTGGCTCATCCATGGACAAGGGCAAGGAATTGGTGTTGGGATGAAAGAACATTGTGGAATTTGTAGTGATATATGAACCTATGTAATATTTTGATAATTTTATAATGATGTTGTAATGGAATTTGGACTATACTGCCTTGTATCTATGTTTATATAATGTGCTTTGATGCTGGAAAATATGGATCATGGAATGCTCAAATGGGATGGCACATAGAAAAAGGAAAAGAAATTCAAGAAATATTGAATTAGGTGATAAAAATGCCTTAAATAGGGGCAATCTTGTGCCACATAAAATAATAAGCAAATGAATGAATTTGGATGTGAAATTTAGCAGACTTACAGATCTCATTTTTAGTTTTAAAAATACAAGTGGTAGAACACTAAATTTGGATTTTTGTGCTAGGAGATATGCCCTTCCAAAGTTGGGCTAAAATACTAAAAATTCAAAAATTGACCAAATGAACAATGCAATTTGTCAAAATTTCTAGCTTTGTTTCAGATGGATATGAGGCCATGAGTATTTTTTTCCTTATAGAAGGCATAACAAGTTTCAAATAGAAATTGGAACCACTTAGTCTTGATTTTTTCACATTTAGTTATGAATTTCCAAAGTTAGCCCAAAATTCTGTGAATAGTGTACAGAAATCCGAAAATGAAAATTTTAAAGTTAAAAGTTTTCATTATTAAGGTTTGGAAAATAACTTTAAATGGTTCTAATTGATATATAATGAGGTAAATAAGGAAGTGTGGTACTTTTTGATGTCAGAGCAAAGGTTCTGGCTTTGTATAGTTGCACTGCATTGACTGGTATATGTTGTGAAATGTGGTTGAATGTTTATATTGGTTGTTGATTGCTGTTGTGAATTATGATTGATTATTATTTATGATTTGCAAACTGGACTGCTTTGGTTGGGTTGGATATTATAGATTGAGTTAAGTGCAAGGCAAGATATGGCTTGTTTGAAAGTAGTGATTTTGGGGAGAGAGTAAACTAGAGAATGCCAGGGAAGTCATACCCGGAATGGTATATAGAACAAGGTCAAGGACCTACGCATCAAGAAAAGACCTTTATTGGTAAAGAAAGAGTTCGAGACCATGATAGCATCATCAGAGAGCTAAGGAAACTGGGAAGGCATATACTCTGGACCCAGAACCAGTAGGGTACTGTCTATCTGGATTATCTCCTTTATGTGAGATTACTATACAATGAAGTGATTGAAGAGAATCCAAATACTGATGATATCCTTTGGAGCTGAACACTGATGGATACTTTACCAAGGACTAGGGTTTAGCTGGATGAGATCCAGAAGATTTGTGGTTACTCCATATCTCATACTTTTCATCAGTTGCTTGACGATCAGGAAATCTTTGTTATCATTACATTTCCTTTTTCTACCTTTGTGTTGTGAACATGGATGAATGTATAATATGTTATATGGTTGTGATGGGTTGTACTGATACTTGAATAGTGTTTTGCTGATTGTGCCATATATGTGTAGATGTGAATATAAAAGCAATATAGAATATCTTTTGTGTAAAGTGATAATTCTGTTCCTCTTGTAGCAAAGAAGAAACAACAAAATGGTAAGGACAAGATGAGGATCTAGGATGTGGGAGAATTGTGAAGATCCCCTGTCAATCCAATAGAAAGGATTATGGAGAGATTAGAGGAACAACAGAGAAGTATGGCTAAAATTCAAGCAAACCATGCTAGGCAAGAATAGGAAAGGGATACTGCTATAGTTATAATAATAGCGGTAGTACTGGCATAGTTACAGCAACCCGGGCAAGGTATAGCTGGGATAGCCTAACTTGCTCAACAACAATAGGACACAGCACCCGTAAGACCTCAACCTTCTGTGAAACTTGATACACTGCAGCAGTGGATTGTTAGATTTGGTAAACACCACCCTCTAGCTTTTGAGGGGACTCTTGATGTATAGGTGGCTGAGGACTAGATAACTCAGCTAAGAAAGATTTTTAATATCTTGGAGTGCCCATCTGAGATGAAGGCTTAGATGGCAATATATAAGCTGAAAGGGGAAGCAGACAGATGGTGGAGGAACACAAAACTGGTCCTCCAAACAAATGCAACACCCATTACCTCAGAAGTTTTCAAAAAATAATTTTTCCTAAAGTATTTTCCTTGCTCCGTTAGGGACGAGAAGGAGGTAAAATTCCTCACTATTAGGCAAGCAGCAAATGAACCCTTTGATGAGTACTTGGCTAGGTACATCAAGATATCCAGGTATTCTACTTATCTTTAGTATATGAATAATGAGCGCTGGTTCACTAAAAATATGATCAGAAGGTTGAAGCCCGAATTAAGGTAGAAGGTGGCCCTACAACAACTCAAGGTTTTCAATAAGGCAGTTGAAGATTGTCGTATCATCGAGAATAGCCAAAATCCCACAGAGCTGGCTAAAGCAACCCCAAGGGCCTAGAAGCCAGGGGTAAATACAGGTCAAGAAGGCACCTCCCTCAGTGGTAGCTGGAAAAGGTGGAGGTTTAATTGGAGCAAGAAGTCGAGACCGGGAGCTTGATGAGGAGGAATGGAAAATGTTCACTGAGGACGAGAGTGCGAGCACTATGGTAGGAATCACAGAGATAGGACTTGTACTATGGGTTAGAACATACGCTACAGATGCAGAAGGCCCAGACATTTTGCCAGGGAGTGCACGCAAAGTGCCGACAGCAAGGTGTTCACCCTCAACCAAGAAGAGGCTCGTAAGTCCCCCGAGGTGATCCAAGGTGCGATTACTATGGATAGTTACCTTGTGGATGCATTGTTTGACTTGGGTGCCAGTCACTTGTTTATATCGTATGATTACGCTAGGTGCTTAGGTCTTGCTGTCGACACATTGCTATATGACTTGTGTGTTTCCACTCTTATTGGAGCTAGGATTTTAACTTCTATTGTCTGTTTGAACTGCATTGTCCAGTATACCTATTGTTGTACTATGTTAGACCTCGTATGCATGCCTTTCTGTGATATTGATATTATCCTTGGGTTGAATTGGTTATCTTCACAAAATATTCTCCTCGATTGCAAAAACAAAATGTTGATCCTTCTTACCCAAGAGTTAACCCCTCAAGCAGAGGTAAAATTAAATTTGATCACTGCAGCTCAGGTAGATAAGTGGTTGAGGCAGGATTGCCAGGGCTACATAATCTTCTTCTCAGTGAAGAGAGAAACAAAAGAAGGCATTTTAGACATACCAATAGTACGTGATTACCCTGAGGTCTTTCCAACAGGGATCAGTGGACTGCCACCTGAATGGGAGATAGAATTTGCCATCGATTTGGTACCGGGAACAAATCTGATTTTGAAAGCTCCTTATTGAATGGCTCCAAATGAAATGGCAAGACTGAAAAAAGCAATTAGAGGAACTATTAGAGAAGGGTTTCATATGCCCCAGTGTATCTCCATGGGGTATACCAGTATTGTTCGTAAAGAAGAAGGACAGTAGCCTAAGAATATGTATAGACTACGGGGAACTGAATAAAGTCACAATCAAGAATAAGTACCCATTACCTTGCATTGATGATTTGTTAGATCAGTTGGTAGGAGCCACTATATTTTTAAAGAGTAACTTAAGGTTAGGTTATCATCAATTGAGAATCAAGGTAAAAGATATTCCAAAGATTGCCTTCCAAATGAGGTATGGGCATTATGGATTATATGAATAGAATCTTCTGGCTATACTGAGATCAATTTATAGTGGTGTTTATTGATGATATTTTAGTGTATTCTAAATCACCAGAACAACATGAACAACATTTGCGAATTGTATTGAGCACATTGCGGGAAAAACAACTACATACTAAGTTGAGCAAATGTGAATTTTGGTTGAATGAGATTAAATTCTTAGGTCATGAAATTACCTAAGAAGGAGTGGTAGTTGACCCAAGAAAGGTAGAGCCCTATTAAATTAGGAACGGCCCAAGACAGTAATTGAGGTGAGAAGCTTTCTAGGACTGGCAAGTTACTACTAGAGATTTATACGTGATTTTTCTAGGATTGCCCTACTGTTGACTAAGCTCACTTGAAAGAACCAACCATTCAATTAGGATACTAAGTGTGAGGCTAGCTTCCAAAAGTTGAAGCAAAAGTTGACCTTGACTCCCATGTAATCCCCGATCCTGCATTGCCATATGTGGTATATACAGATATAAGTAAGCAAGGGTTGGGATGTGTGTTGATACAACAGGGTAGAGTGGTTGCTTATGTTTCACAACAGTTAAAGACTCATGAGGAAAATTATCCCACACATGACCTTGAGCTAGCAGCAATCGTATAAGCTTTGAAAATCTAGAGGTATTATCTATACAGGGCAACCATAGAGTTGTATTTTGATTATAAAAGCCTTAAGTACCTTGATCGGACCGGAATGTCACCTTCCAGGTCATCAAGAATGTGTTTGCACCAGATAATGTAGTATACAGTATAACCAATCATTCTTCTTGAGGAGTGCTTTATTAGAAATCCTAGTCTAGATTGGTTATCGAAAACATGTTAATTTGGGTAAGAAAAAGGGGGTTTGAATTATAAAATAGTGGTGCAAAGTAAATAAAATGCAAAGCAGTAAATCTTTTTGGTCTTTTAAATAAATGAAGGAATTAAATGGGAAAATAATGAAATAGACTCTTAATGATGAAGGCTTAGCTATCACTGCTCTTAAATTGATATGGGAGTTTCAGAATCTCTAAGTTTGAAAGAAACCCCAAGCAATCATTTGGGTCAAATATTTTAATTAATCAAACCTCAATTTAAGAAACCTCAATTTGATCAGAGTTAATTAACACCTCTTAAAACATTGTTGAAACTACTTAGAGTGTAAATGAAAGGATGATGCAAATGCCCTCAGATTGCTAATCAACAACTATAGAATACAAAGTAAACAAATTATTTATCAGAGATCACTGACAACTAACTGAACACAAGGATTCACAATTGATATATTTATATAGATAATTCAACATTAAATAGCATCTAATCCAAATACAATAGTCTAAACACAAGATTTACAAATCAGTAATCAAGTCTTGCATAGGTGCAGAGATTCCTAAATCTAGAAACGTTCAGCACAAATTTAAGCACAAATTTAGACTAAGAAACTTCCCTATTATGTCCTTGAGCTCAAGCTTCGTCCTCCATCACCAAGAGCTAATGATTTAGCCTCTCATGTCTTTAAATGTGTCATAATTGGTCCAGGTAAGTTTAGCCATTAGTAATGCTAAAAAAGAGGTTGGAAAAATGGAGAAGAAGATGGTGGCAGTGATTTAATCGGTTCAGAGTTGCAGAAGGTGGAGAAGTGAGCAAAAAATAGAAGTTTGAGGTATAGGATCAATATAGTCTTGAGAGAGAACGATAGAGGCTTCTATCCTTGTAAATATGTAGAATGGAGACTTCCTGGTTTGTGGTGGCTGCTCCCCTTAAGTCTGGAGGCTAAATAACCTATTTTAAAATGCATAGCTTCACTAAATACGTTCAGGTCACAACCTTAGAATCCTATATAGCAACCTCATAGGTCCATGTCATGACCTCAGAAGTCTATATCGTGACCTCAGAACACAAAGGCATATTTAGTCTTGACCTAGCTCCAAAACACATAGTTTCACTTAAAGAGCACCTAGTTTGTGACATCAAAAGGCCATATTGTGACCTATAAACACAGAAGTACTCCAGTCTTGTGTTTTAGCTCTTATGAACTTGTGGCTCTTTAATGCTCCATTTTGGGTCTCCTCTAAATGCCTGAAAACCGCAACAAAGAGCTTTGTAAAGATTAAACTAATTAAAGATCAAGGCAATTACAGTTTAGATGAGATAACCAATGAGAAAGCCTTTGTCATTATAGGCTCTCAAAACAATTTAGTTCCGGATAGGAATGCACTAAAGTGGCACAATCCAAGTCATGTTCACTTTGAGGAGCCTAAAATATTCTTATGTAATTTAAGTGACAAAACCACGCATAAAGATGAAAATGGGGGGTTTATAATACCACATTAAGTTGCAATGAAATCTAAATATAAATAAGATGAAGTCTTTTTGGTTTTTTTGAGATGAATTAAAAGAGTAATGAAAGAAAGAACTCAAATGGATAGTTTGTAAACTTAATTGATAAAAATGCCCCTTAGGGAATTGATTAAGCCTTCATCACTTCAAATTATGGTGGGAGTTTACTTGAAAACCAAAACTTAGCTAGTTTAGAAAACATTTCAAACTTAAGGAAATTAGTGTGCTAATGAAACTTTTGACCCAGAGATTCACAACAAAACTAACCACCCTCACGAATGCACACTTGGTGAGATTGATGTAATGGTAATAACAACTTGAACACAATAAACAATTATGCTAGCAAGGCACCACACTTAATCAAAACTAAATTTCAATTGAACACCAATCAAATTCATAAGACTAAATATAGAATTCTTATTACAATATAGAATTCTTAGAATCCAATCCAAAATGAAAAGATCATAACATTGAAGTTCAGCTTTAATAACAACACAGAAATTCTAACCAAGAACAACTGAAATACTATTAAAGTAATGGAAAAGATGAAGTAAAACTCCCTAAATTAAGTCCCAAGCTCAGGCCTTTATCAAAACTCCTCAGGGCAAAGCGTTCTAGCCTCTTATGACTTCAGAAACAGATCCTCCAGGCTCTGAAATCATAGCACCAGCCATAGCAGATGAAGGCAAATGATGGATGATGCAGAAAACTATTGGAATAAGGTGGAAATGGGTAGGAATCAGTAGGGGAACCTCAAGAACCCTTGAAGAATCCTAGGAGATGAAAATAGGAGTGTCTGGATGGTGAATGGTGGTTGGCTCGTGCATTTTGTTTCCAAAATCACAATCTGAGGTTTAAAACCTGATCTGTGTCAGCATCCTTTTCGTTGAGACTAAACTTCCCTTTTATCATGACCAAATAATCAAAACGAACAGCTGCATTTAGTTGGCCTTTTTTGGGATTGGGCCTTAACAGTAATTTTCTTAAACTCAAGTCTTTTGGAGATATTTTTAACTTTGACCCTTGACTTGGAAATCAAATTAAGCACTTCTAATATCCAATTCAATTGCATAAAAGACGATTAATTAAAATGATGCACAATTTGACGGTTTTGCCCTTACAAAATGCTTAATAAGAAATCAAACTCACAGTTATAAATTACTACAATTCATATCAAGACATGCATTTTAAACCAATTAATTCTTCTAAAGACATGCAATTGGACATGAATTAATATAGTAAAACTTGGTCAAATCAACTTCCCCACACTTAGACATTTGCACTTCTGAGCAAATTAAAAAGACAAATAGTAAGAGTTGTGAAAAGACTAGAGTCAGGCATAGACGATAACAAGTGCTCCTCACAACCTATCAAGAATACATCAAAGACCAAAGGTAACTCAACTAACCCATGGGATGAAAGCGACAAATCAAATAGTAGTACTCTCTTACAAGGAAAAATAGTGAGAAAAACCATGCAAAGTGATTAATCAAAACAACCAATCAACCAAAAGGGATGAGCATCGAAGATCACTCAAAGGATAAAAGTGTATCGCTCAACTCATCTTAATTAGGTCATTTTTCTCTCAAATCCACTTGATAAAACAAACTACCATGACCTTGTAATGGTTCTACCATCTCTACTTGGAATGCAACCACTGAATCAGAAGGACTATAAGGGATGTAGTGATGAATGAAGGCTAAATGGAAGGAATGAAACAAGTACTAATAACCAGAATTGATTCCCAACTAACTTTACATTGAAATTCATGAAGCACAACACTTTAATCTTCAAAACCACCAACGAATTTGCCTTATTCAAAACTTTTATTCTATGGATCTTTTTTTTTTTAATTCTAGCAATTCCAACCCTAAGAAGATAAAGTATAATATCATAAACGTAGTAGTAAAGTATAGTTAGATTTGAATAAATGATACATGTTTTGGTACTTAAATTTAAAGAAGGCTCGAAAGGGTGAACAAGGGTTAAATAAAGTAGCTTGTGTTTGGGTAAAGGGTTTAGAAATGAATGCCTTTATCCTATCCAAAACACCAATGCATATGAAGCTTTGACAAAGAACCATAATAAGTTCTAGAGAATGTAAAATCAAGTGGAAAAATCACACTAGAAAGGAATTTGGCTCAAATAACTTCCAACAAGGTTAGATCTCTCATGTTCATCCACAATACTCAATCGAATGCAAGATTAATCCCAATACATGAATAAATCCACTAAAATTACAAATCAAAGAATGAAAACCATTTGAAAAGTTTCAACTACCCATAAATGAGTTAAGAATTGAAAAGGTTTCAATGCAACTTGAAAAAATTTTCCTCATAAAAATAAGCAATTAAAGTCCAAATGTGGGTGAATTTCAATTAGACCTCTGCATAGCTATGAAACAACTTTTATGGAAAACATTACATGTTCGTCACGATTGGCACAGGAATTCACCGTGACCATAATAATCATAGAGGCACAGAAATAAAACTTCATCGCAGCTAACATAGACACTGGTCACGACGAAACAACAAGCCAAGAGAAAAACACACAAGAATCAATACTATGTTACCACCAAGGTTACCACTCGGCACAACAAAAATGAAGGTAGAGGCAAAATTGGACATAATTAAGCACAAACACTCCCCTCCCAGACACTCAAAAGCCATAATGTCCTCTTTGTAGAGGTTAAAACCCAAAACAGATTAAGGCACAATGAAACATAGGTAAGAAAGCTAGAAACATGGCATTGAGAGCACTTAAAGCATATTCACATTAAGAACAAATTCAAGTTAAAGCTTAACATCATTACAAAACCCAGTTAATAGCCAACATCATCAGCAGGCAAAAAAGGAAACAACGCAAATGGAAAACAAGCAGGGAAAAAGAAAGCTTTAGTCCTTCTCGTTCTCCCTCCTCACCTCTATAGGTGGTTCCATGTTCAACAGCTAGGAGTTAGAGGCTCCAGTAGGTGGTTCAAATGGCCCTCTATAAATAGGACAGTGAGTGCTAAATGCTATCTCAAACCCAGGAGGCAGAGGAATACTAAACTGTGTAGCCAAAGTGTCACATCTGACAATTGGGTAATTTGAAATAAGGAATATTCCTAAATAATTAAGGGTCAAAAATGACAAGAAGAGATAGAACAATTTTTGATGGAAAATAATTATTATGATTTTCCAAGCCAATTATGGAAATTTGACTAATTAAGGAAAATTGGTCAAAAGTAATTATGGAGAAATATTTTCAAGCCTTGGAAAATTAAGAAAAAATGAGGATAATATCCTTTGAGGCTTATATAAAATTATAAAGTTAGTTTTATGACCAAATTACCCTTGGAGAAATTATAAAAGAATTTAAGGGTGATTTAGGCTAATTAAGGGATTTTATTTGGAAAATTCCAAATAAATATTTTTAAGGAGAATAAAAATTCCAAGAAAATTCCTATGAGACCCCAAGGAATTATAAGAGATTATGGAATTAAACGAAGACCCTCAAGTATCCAAGATTTTTCAATACTTGTGAAAAGTGGAAAAATCTCTAAAGAGAAGGAAATTAATTTTTTTCTTTTTATTTAATTATTGGAAAATTAAATTTGGAGACAAAGAGGACAATTTGGGAAGATAAAAATGAGAAGAATAATTTAGAGATCTGACAGAAAATAATTACAAAGGCTAGAGCACTGTAATTATAGAAAAGAAATTAAATCCGAAGCAAAGGTGCACTGATAAAGCAAGAAGTAGAGTCTTTCACTTTACTTGGCCCACAAGTTACCAAGTGTCAAGCCACCAATGGAGAGGATCTTGACTTTTGAAATTAATTTCATTTGGCATTAAGTTAATTAAGAGAGAGGATTAAGATTAAGTAAGCACTTGACACATGGCATAGCATTAAAGGATGTGTCATAGCATTAAAGGATGGTAGTTGGGATATTTTGACTTGAAGAGAGAGCTATCCCTCCCCCTAATTCAGATTCATTTCATCCAAGAGGGAGAAGGAGAGAAAAAGAGTGATCTTCAAGTGTGAACAAGAGGAAAAGCAAGCATATTTAATCTTCCAACTAAGATTCAAGCTTGGTAAGTTGTCCTAAGATGTTCCTTGCTTTGATTTCTTGAGTTGTATGGTTGGAAAATCACTTCTTGTCCCTTCTTGTTGCTGGCCGAAATGGATTTAGTGTATGTAAGGAGGTTTTGTTGTTAAACATAGCTAGGACACTATGAATCAAGGTGGTTTCAAGTGGTCTAGTGTTGTTTTGAAAAGTTTTTCATGGTTGAACTCCAAGAGCTATGGTTCGGCCACTTTCAAAAATGAATCTTAGGAGGAGTTTTTCAATGTTTTAGTGCTTCCATGGTGCTCAAAATGAAAAATGGTGTAGGGCAAACAAAAAGGAACATGTGTTGGAAGCATTAAAACCAAAGTTGTAATTTTTGGTTCAAGCACCCCTTTTGGTTCGGTCAAGGGTAACTGAAAGGAGGAGTTTTATTTTCTTGGATCTAAGCACACATTTGGAATCTACATGGAAAACAAGTTCAAAAATAGTGAACAAAGATAGAAGCTTTAAGGAGCAAGAGTCATTTATGATTTGTGTTCTTGCTTTTTCTTGGTTGGTTAATGATTCTTGCTGCCCTTTCTGATGGATTGCATTGCTAGGGTTTGATATTTGTGAAGGAAAAGAAGAGAAAGAAGGAAGGCTCAAGCTTTTGGAGCAAGGTAGCAAGTTAAACCTAACTACTAACACTAACTTGGCATTATTGATTATTGTATGATTAATTGCTATTATGTGGTTGAACTTTCTTGATTGTGATGTGGCTGCTCTTTGCACTTTCTTGGTTTGGCCTTTGCATGATTGAGTTTGCTAGATGATAAGCATGCTAGTTCACCAATAGTAGTTAATGTAGTCATGCATAATGATTATGCTTGTTGGTGCTATGGTTGTTTAATTTGCTATTGGGATTTCCATGAAATCTCACTCCCCAAATGGAATCTAACATTTTAGGATCTAAATCATCCAAGGGAAAGCTGTAGATTAAAGGTTAAATCTATGGTGTTTTGCCCTAAAATTCGTGGACTTTTTGGTTATGTATATATCAAGCTAACGGTGTTGTAAACTCACTGACCCTGCCACGTTTAAGCAACTTTTTGATTAAGCTACTGACCTCTTGTAATCACAAAATTTGGTATGATTATAGATAACATTCTCAGCTTTAATTTGATAGCTAACACATTAAAAATGGCCACGTATATGATTTTTAATGATTTTCAAAGTTAAAGGTCAGAATCTGGGAAAAAGGGTTTTTGGCAAATGGACCGTGTTACATTTCACAAAAACCTGATGCTTTTTCCTAAGGAATTTGATCATAAGATTATTTTTCCTTGAGAGAGCACTTAAAGAGCTTTAAATAGAATTTTGAACCACCCTATTTGGAGTTTTGTGTAATAAGTTATGAATTTTTGAAGTTGGACCAGAAAAACTGGATTTTTTTACCCGATGAACAATAAAAATCCGAAATTTAGCATTTTTAAGGTAAAAAGTGAGCCCAAGACCATCCAATGTGGTCTACAATGGTTTTAAATGGAACCTAAGTTGATAAAATAGTAAGGTGTGACACAAAGCTGACATCAAAGGGTCAAAGAATTGCTGTCACTGTCACTGTCACATCCAGTAATATGGCATTTAGGAATAAGAAATATTCCGAAATAATTAAGGGTCAAAAATGACAAGGAGAAATAGAAGAATTTTGGTGGAAAATAATTATTATAGTTTTCCAAGCCAATTATGAAAAGTTTGACTAATTAAAGAAAATTGGTCAAGAATAATTATGAAAAAATAATTCCAAGTCTCAGAAGATCAAGGAAAAATAAGGACAATATTCCTTGTGAATTATATGGGATTATAAAATTGGTTTTATGACCAAATTATCCTTAGAGAAATTACAAAGGAATTTAAGGGCAGTTTAAGCTAGTTTAAGGTCTTTTATTTGGAAAATTCCAAATAAATATTTTTAAAGAGGATAAGAAAATTCCTATGATGTCCCAAGGAATTATAAGAGATTATGGAATTAAAAGAAGACCCTCAAGTATCCCAGATTTTTTCCAGTTCCTTTGAAAATTGGAAAAATCACTAAAGAGAAAGAAAATAGTTTTCCTTTTATTTAATTATTGGGGAATTAAATTTGAGACAAAGAGGGCAATTCGGGAAGATAAAAATGAGGAGAATAATTTATAGATTTGACAAAAAATAATTACAGAGGTCAGAGCACTGTAATTATAGAAAAGAAATTAAACCCGGAGCAAAAGTGCACCGATAAAGTAAGAAGTAGAGTCTTGCACTTTACTTGGCCCACAAGTTGTCACTTGTCAAGCCTCTAATGGATGGTAATTAAAGCTTTCCAAGTGTCAAGCCACCAATGGAGAGGATCTTGACTTTTGAAATTAATTTCATTTGGCATTAAGTTAATTAAGAGAGAGGATTAAGATTAAGTAGGCACATGACACTTGGCAAATCATTAATGTTGGTTGGTGGGATATTTTGTACACATTAATGAGCTCCGTCCCCCCCCCCATTTTCTGAATATGGTTCGGCCAAGGCAAGAAGAAAAGGAAAAAGAGAGAGCTTGAGGTGGAAACAAGGAAGAATCAACCACTTTGGATCAAGTAAGCTTAGAGTTAAGGTTAGTAGATGATTCTATGACATTCCTTGCTTGATTCTCTTGAGTTTGATGGTTGAAATTTCTCGTTTTCCTCTTTGTTTGATGCTGGCCAAATCGGTTAATGTTAGGGGAGGGAGGTTTTGTTGCAAAACATAGTTAGAACACCATGATTTAAGATATTTTCAAGTAGTCTAAGATGTTGTTGGAAGTTTTTCATGGTGGGTTTGTTAGAAGGACCTTTCAGCCACTTTTAAAACTAGATCCTAAGATGTGTTTTTCAAATTTTTAAGGCTTCCATTGTGTTTAAAATAGAAAATGGTGTAGGATAAACCTAAAGAACAGGTGTTGGAAGCCATAAAATCAAAGTTGTAATTTTTGGAAAATGAACCATAGTGGTTTGGCCAAGTTGAAACTGAAAGAGGAAGTTTTATTTTCTTAAATCTAAGTAGATATTTGGAATCTACATGAAAAATCATGTAGGAATAAGTCAAGAGGAAATTTTTAGGGTTAAGGAAACAAACTCTAAAAATTAAAGAACAAAGGTGGAAGCTTTAAGGGACAAAGGTTGTCCTTGAGTTATGTTGTTGTTTTTTTATATGGAATGGTTGATGATTTTTGCTATCCTTTTTGTGGATTGCCATGTTAGGGTTTGACATTTGTAGAAGTAAGAAAGAAGAACAAGAAAATCAAAGAGCATTAGATCAAGGTAGTAAGATTTAATTGACCTTAATGTTGAGTGTTGAATTGATTGCTATGCAATTTCATGTGCTATTATATGGTTGAACTAGATAATGATGATGATGATGATGATGATGATTGTGTAGCTATACTACTTACTTTATGTGCCTTGGCTATTGCATGTTAGAGTGCTACATGTATGAGGTAAAGTAGTTCCCTATTAATAGCAAAAGGTTGGAATGCTTGTAATTGATGCATATTAATATTTTGGTTTATTGATCTTGCCACTGGGATTTCATTGAAATCTCATCCCCCATATGTAACTAATATTTTAGGGACTGAATCAGCAAAAGGGAGGCTGTAAATCCAAGGATTAATATGGTAATGAGCCATGAGGAAATATTTATATATTTGGTTATGTATAAATATCAATGGTTAGTGCTATAATCCCTAAGCAGGATGTCAGTTTAGAGCCACGTTTTATTAAGTTACCGAATGAATTTCTACACGAATTTTGGTATGCTTAAATTTGACATCATGAGCTTTAAATTGATAGTCAGTATGTTAAATATGGCTGACTACATAATTTCTAATGATTTTTCAAAGTTAAGGTTTGGAATCTGGAAAAAGGATTTTTGCCAAATGGACAGAGGTGACTTTCCTAAAAGCCTAACACTTTTTCAAATGGAACTGGTTCATAAGATTATTTTTCTTGAAAGAGCATTCAAAGGGCTTTTCATAGAATTTTTAACCACTCCATTTTGATTTTTCTAGATTAAGTTATGAATTTTTGAAGTTGGGCCAGAAAACTGGATTTTTACTTGATGAACAGTAAAAATCCAAAAATCAGCGTTTTTCATGAATTTTTGAGCTCAAGACCATCCAATGTAGTCTAAAATGGTTTTAATTAAACCCTAAGTAGATCCAATAGTAAGGTATGATAGTCACTAAGCCTTTTGGGTGAGGACATAATTTTGTAGAGTTGCCATCCTCTGATCAAGACTGTCTTGGAGCAATGCAATTTGCTGGCTGAGGCTCTCCATGGTGATACTAGAGCTACCGGTTCCTTTAGCCGCTTCTGCAGTGTCAACAGGCTCGTCTTCAGCAAGTCCCTTGTCTTTTTTTCTACTATACACTTCTGCAGCTCACTTATTAGAGGGCCTGTAGCATTTGGTTTGGACCCCCTCAAATAATGTATTGCTGTCCTCTAGCGGTATTCTCGCTTCAATGCACAGCTCATAAATCAAAAGAAGGAACACCAAATTAGCTCTGGTGGAGTAAGCACACTGCAACATGGACTCTAAAACAATTAGAGGAATGTCAATTGCTTCCCCTTTCATCAGCAAGTACAGTAGCAGGGCACCTTCCTTAGTGGTGTCAAAGATGTGGGCGTTGGGCATAACGTTACAGCACATAAAGTTTAGCACATAAAATTCCCTAACCAAGTACTCATTGCCATGCTTTCTTTTCTTTATCATGTCCCCAAACCCTCTTTGGATAGCCAGCTAGTAAAATTCACATTCTGGAGTTTCTGGGAATTCTCTTTCTGGTAGCAAGTTTCTGGAATAGATGATGTCTTAGGCTTGCTCTTTTGTTTCAGTTTGGGCAGTACGAGGAGGCATCTGTAACAGTAAATACACCACACACAGAACATAGGCATATATGAACAAAAACACACAAAATCAAACTTCCTAAACTCCTAAGAAGGAAAAATAACTAAGTTAGACAAATCCTAAGACACTGCACTCCTTTACATACTACCCAAACTAAAACTTATAAAGTTGAACTGGTTTAAAGAAGTGTAATCTAAAAGGAATAAAAGAAATTGATTTTAAGTGAAGTTCAAAACCAGTGTCAAACATAGTAGAGAAATCTGGAACAGAGAGGATTCTGCCAATTCGTCATCGTAAAGATGAACTTTGGTTGTGATGAAGATGCGTAATGGTCCCTGTCCTAGCTTCTACAAAGATAGTTGGTCGTGACGAACAATAATCCCTCGCTGCAATGAAATACGATAAATTTTTGTATAAACCAGGGTTGAAACAGTGTAACTAAGAAATCCAGCAATGCCAACCATAAAACTTGTAAACCAGTTCAATTTATCAGTCAACAAAAACCCAGAAATAGTCTATAACTTAGAAACACCATTCTACATGCTCTATCGAACTCAAATCATTAAAATTTTGGTCACCACCCCCTAAAACTAAGAAAAACTGAACAACAGAAAGAATAAGGAGAGAGACCAAAATACCTTCAATGGATCAGGAAAAGAGTGGAGTAGGAAGGTTTGATCGATTGCTTAGGTGAGTACAGGAATGGTTACTTGGGCAGAGCAGGCTAAGACGAGGAGGGAACTGGAACACAATGAAGAGGATAACAAAATGGTGAACTAAAAGGGTAAGGAGGGAGAAACTACTAAAGATGGGGGTTTTGAAAGGTGAAAAGACCAAAGGGTTTTAGGGTTTTTGACAACCAACCTGAATTTGGACGGTTTTGGGGGGAAATTTGAAGGGCAAAAGTAGAAAATCACAAGGTAAATAAGGACAAAACAGAGAAAACATGAATCTAGAATTACTGGAGATAAGGTGTTTTTGTCGTGACCAAACAAACATGTAGTCACGACTAAAATTTTTCTAGAGGCATTTGAGAAGTCAGGAAAGGCAGAGTTCATCACAGCAAACCAATAGTTAGTCGTGACTAAAAGTTAGGTATGGGCAACTTTGAGAAGAACTACTAACAACCCTTCTAGCCAACAAACATTGAATTCTAAGCCCCTAAACCAAACCAGTTACCCAATACTCTTAGCAAAATAGGCTCCAGTAGGAAAAACCTCTAAATTAAAGCTAGAACTATCCCCAAACCCCAAATAGCATAGCGCAGCAATCATCAATCAAGAAAACTACATAAAGCATAACACAGGCTAGAGCTTGCAGTAAAACTTGGGAGGAATAAAACAAAACAAAGAAACACACAAATAAAAAACAATAAAGAATAAACAAAATAGCCAACAAAATCAAATAACATCTACACTACTAGAGAGTTTCCTCCCTCACACAAATCCAACAATTTAAGCAGCAATTGATATCACGAGCAATCTCAAAATGATAAAGGATAAGGAGAGGAAAGAAACAACCTGAGGCTATGTTTTTGTAGGCTTGTCATAGAAAAGTTTGAGATGTCCATTGGCTAGATGCTTAGTGCCATCCTTTTCATCCTTGAGCTTAAATGCTCCATAGCCAAGGACCTTGTGAAACGTCCTGCCTTTAACCCCTCAGAGCACGCATTCGTAAGCGTTATGGTTCAAGCAGATCATAACACAAACCTATGGATTTAAAATTTCAACATAACTACTCAGGTTACTATTCACTGTTAAATTTTCAGATTACATGTCCAACTTCAAAAGTTCATAACTAAATCCATAAAAATTGTATTAAGGTGTTCTAAAATTCTCCAAAAAGCTATTTTGATGCTCTTTAAGGAAAAAATATCCAATTGGACTTATCCTTGCCCAATTCGTACAGTTAAATCAATAGATATTACTGTTCATTTCAAAAATCTGGAATTTCCAGATTCTATGCTTCAACTTTGGAAATTTTTATCTCCTTATGTACACATCCAATTGAGATGATATACCTCTCATTTTAAAACTTGGGACGTGTAATATAAGTATACCAAATCTCATGACTTAACTCATTCATTTGATAGGTCAAACTGGAGCTACAAACTCACTGCTCCAAGACCTACGTTTTATCCCTTAACATCTCTTTACTTTAATTCTTTTTATTTCTTTGGCATACATAACATGGGATTACTCTTTTCCATTCATGCTCATACATTTCTATACATTCCATAAGTATTATAATTAAATATATGGCATCATATGCATCCATAACATAAATTACATAATAAGAGAATTACATAATGAATAATAATATCATTCATTGACATCAATAATTCTCCACTTTCTTCTCCTTGCTTCTCATGCCATTATTGCCCATTGATGATTGACCTATATGGTTGGTTAGGGAGGGGTGAGATTCAGGAGAATCTCAGTAGCAAACAATACCACATAATCATGCTAGATGGATGCTAATGCACTACACGTAACTTGTTTATTCTCTTGTTAATTAGTGACATATTAGCATGCTCAAAGCTAACTTCTTGATGCATGGCCATGGAGACATAATCTACTCATCATGAATACCAATTACAGTAGCTAAAACATGTCACAATAACATTCAATATCATGTACATGGCAACACACAAGCATACAACATCAAGCAATGACAATAGGTAAGTTCATTACCTTGCACCTCAAGCTTTCCTCTTACTTTTTCTTTGACTCCCTTGACTTTCCAACCATGTGGGCATTTGGTCAACATCACCAAACATCCCCTTTGATGTTCCAAAGGTCCTAAATATAGTCACATAGATCATACAATCCATTAGGACTTGTAGATTACATAAAGTTCAAGACTATCTCTCTTGAACCTCAACCCTTTCTCTTGCTTTTAGGGTTTCCTTTCTAGCTTTTCTAATATAAATCTCATCATTTCCCATCCTTAAGATCCATTTCTTGTCAATTAAGAGCACTTTAGATGGCCTTAGATTCAAGAAGATCAAACCTGGAAATTATGCTTCGCGGGTACTGTTCACGCAGAAAACCCAGAATTTATGCTCAACTTTGAAAATTCATAATTAATTCTAGAAAAATCCAAATTGAGTGGTTCCAAGTCTCACTGAAAGATCCTTAAGTTAAATTTACACAAAAAATTGTTTTAGGAACCAATTCTATTTAGAACAGTACCAAAATTGTACAGAACTCGACACTCTTCCAAAAGTTCAACACTGTTTCCAGATTTCAAACCCTAACCTTGAAAAATCACCATAAATCGTACACATATCCAAATGAAGTATTCTACCAATGGATTTAAAGCTCACAGAATACTTTAAGCATAAAAAATTTTAGAATCAGATATGAACAGTAACTAATTCGAAATAGGCATCAAATCAGATGCTACAGCTCTTTCTCTCACTAGAACTTAGGTAGACTTTCTCTCACTAGAACTAGCTCTTTCTCTCTCTAAATGCAAGAGCAATAGAGTTTCCCCTATAGTTCCATGCTTGGCTGAAATATGAAAGGGAGGGAGTGCCTATTTATAGCCAAAAATTTGGCTTGAATGGACCAAAATGCCCTTGGTGGCTAATAGAAAGAATAAGGGCAATCTTGGAACTTCAAGTTAACTTTTACATCATCATTGCATCATCTTCTTGCATCATGCTTACCTCAACCTTCTAGAAGATGCCAAGTGTCATGAAAGTGGTGGAAGAGATGGGAGATTAGATCCTAGCCGTTAGATCAAACTTAATTCCTCAGAATTTACTTGGCCCACGTTTCTCCGGCTTCCTTTATGGCCTGCTGGAGCTCAGAAAATTCTTCTGTCTACTCCATAATTTTTTTTAATTCTAGAGAATATCTATAAATTTTCTTAGGCCATAACACTTCCTTTAAACCTTGGATAAAAATTCATTTACCAAAATGCCCTTTGATCGGCAAAACCGGCTCTTTAATTTATTAAAGCCACTCCACTGGCCTTTTGGTTACGGGACTAATTTTATAAATTAGTACAAGCTTTCAACCATTTAATCTCATTTTTGTATACATTTTTAAGGTCTCTTGCTATTTTAAATAATTACCTCAAATGGTATACTTTTTACCGGTAATAACCTCATAAATTCCATTGAAGCTGCCTCAGGGGTATTTTCATCTTTTCTCTTCACAGAAGAGCCTTAGAATATTATTTCCCAATTTCTAGGATTTTCTTGGAATTCTCTGTATACTCTTCCATTTTTACCCCTGTTGGTGATAACTTTTTGAATTTACGGTTTAGTCCCTGCTTGGACTTAACTTCATACAATCCTCTCTTTGAGGTTTCTAACTTAACCTTTAGCCTGTATCTAGCCTCTTTTCTCTCTCTGGGCCTTTGAGACTTCACTGGAGCCTCTAACTTTAATTACACTTTAGCCCCTTAAAACTTTCACTTTGCAGTTTAGTCCTTAAAACTGCTTTGACTTCCTTTCTCATCTTTGGGACTTCTGCTCAAAAAGGGTCTAGTAGCCTATTCAATCCAGGCTATTTCTGGTACTTCTAGGTCCAAAAGTTTGGATGTTACACCTTGGTGATGGTGTAAGGTCTGTCCCATCTCTCCTTCAGTATCCCGTCTCCAAATTTGAATCGAGCTTTGAAATTAAGGACCTTGTCACCAAGCTTAAAACTCTTCCTCAAGATACCACTATCTTGAATAGCCTTGCACTTTTCCTTGTACATCTAAGAGTTGTCATAGGCTTCACATCTCATTTCTTCTATCTCTTAAAGCTGAGATAGCCTTTCTTTGCCAATTTTGTCCATTTCCTTATTGGATGTCAAAACATCCCAATAAGCCTTGTGCTTCAGTTCCACTGGTAAGTGGCATGATTTTTCATAGACGAATCAATACAGAGACATCCCTATAGGGTTCTTGAATGTTGTTTGGTGTGCCCACAATGTGTCATTAAGCTTCAAACTCCAATCCTTTCTTGAAGGCTTTATTATTTTCTCTAAGATCTACTTGATTTCTCGGTTGGATACCCCTGTTTGGCCATTTATTTGAGGGTGGTAGGCAGTAGACATTTTGTGTGTGACCCCATATTTAACAAGTAGGCTACTAAGAAGCCTATTACAGAAATGGGTTCCTTAATCACTCACTAAGGCCCTAAGAATCCCAAACTAACTAAAAATGTTAGACTTGATAAATTCAACTATGGTTTTGGCATCATCTTTCCAGGTGGGGATGGCCTCTATCCATTTAGAAAGGTAATCAACTACTAGAAGGATATAACTGAAGCCATTAGAAGGAGAAAAAGGGCCCATAAAGTCAATATCCCAAACATCAAACATTTCACAGAATAACATGGGCTTTTGAGGCATCTCATGCCTCTAACTCAACCCCCCAAATTTTTGGCATATCTCACAAGATTTACAGAATTCATAGCAATCTTTAAATAGGGAAGGCCAGTAAAATCCACTCTTTAAGATTTTCCTTACTGTCCTCTTTGATCTAAAATGACCCCTACAAGACAATGTATGGTAAGCAATGATAATCCGTTATTGCTCTTCTTAAGGCACACACCATCTTATGATCTAGTCCCCATACAGCCTCCATAGGAATGGCTCATCCCATACATAATACTTGGACTCTGCTTGGAGCTTCCGCACCTGATAAGTAGACATAGAAGGTGGCGTTAGTCCGGTCATGAGATAATTCACAATATAAGTATACAAAGGCTTCCTAAGAGCTATGAAACACAATATCTCATCAGGAAAAGAACCAAAGATAAGGTTAAATTTATCAACTGCCCTTGTGTCTAAGGGCAACCGGCTTAAGTGATCGGCCACATGATTTTTAGCTTCAGCTCAGTCTTTTATTTCAAGATCAAACTCTTGTAAGAGGAGAGCTCGATGAAGCAACTGAGGTTTTGAATATAGTTTCTTAAATAGATACAGCATTGCTGCATGGTCATAAATACAACAACCTTGGACTTAATCAAATAAGGTCTGAATTTATCTAGAGCAAAAATTACAGCAAAAAGCTCTTTCTCAATGGTTGTGTAATTAACTTGCGCAACATCCAAGGTCTTTGAGTCATAAGTGATCACTCTTGAAAGTTTATCCTCTTTCTGCCCTAGTATGGCTCCAACAGTAAAGTTAGATGCATCACAAGAAATCTCAAAGTGTAAATCCCAATTTGGAGCAACCAGGATGGCTAGAGAAACCAGTTTGGCTTTCAAAGTATTAAAGGAAATTTTATAGGTTTCATTAAATTTAAACTCCATATCCTTTTTCAAAAGATTTGAAAGTGGCAAGGCAATTTTGCTTAAGTTTTTTATAAATCTCTTATAGAACCCCATATGCCCCAAGAAGGACCGAATTTCTTTAAGATTAGTAGGATATAGGAGGGAAAAGATAATTTCAATTTTTACCTTATCCACTTTTATACCTTTGCAAGAAATCAAATGGCCTAAAACTATGCCCTAGTTGACCACAAAGTGGCATTTCTCAAAATTCAGAACTAGCTTCTTTTCAATGCATCCTTGTAAAACCTATTCTAAGCTAGACAAGCAAGAAGCAAAAGAGTTACCATACATATTGAAGTCATCCATGAATAACTCCATGCAACCCCCCAAGAAATCATTCAAGATCGACATCATGCATCTTTGAAAGGTTCCTAGGGTGTTACAAAGTCTAAATAGCATTCTTCTGTAAGCATAAGTCCCAAAATCACAAGTGAATGTTGTTTTCTCTTGGTCCTCCTATGCAGTGGGTACTTGAAAATAACCAGAGAAACCATCAAGGAAATAATAATGGGATTTGCCTACTAATCTTTCTAACATTTGGTCAGCCAAGGGGATGAGGAAGTGGTCTTTGCATGTAGCATTATTAAGTTTCCTATAGTCAATATAGATATGCCACGTATTTTGGACTCTAGTAGGTATGAGTTCATTCTTTTCATTTTTCACCACAGTTAACCCACTCTTTTTGGGCACTACCTGAATAAGGTTAACCCATTTGCTATTCGATATGGCATAGATAATTCCAGTACTTAGGAGCTTTGAGAGCTCCTTCTTAACTACCTTCTTAATCAAAGGATTGACTCTTTTTTGGTTTTGTTTTACTGGTTTCACTCCTTCCTTTAAAAGGATTCTATGAGTGCACATGGTTGGGTAAATACTAGGTATATTAGCTAGAGTCCATCCTGTGGCTTTCTTATACTTTTTCAAAATATTGAGCAACATGTCCTCCTCTTCTGGGGATAGGTAGTTAGCAATTATGATTGGAAGTTGCTCATTAGACTCTAAGAAAACACATTTAAGGTTGGGTGGCAAGGGTTTAACCTCAAGAGTGGGGGGTTGGACTAGAGAAGGTATTAATTGAGAAATATCAATAGAAGAAAGTGCAAGATTACTCCCCTCTACCTTCTCGGCTGTGGAATAAATCCCAAGGTTGATTGAGTCCACCACTAATCCCTCCATTTCTCCAAGGGTTAAATCAACCAGCTATTGATCATTGTCAATAATGGCCTTGGAAACCATATCTGCATCACTTGAACAACAAGTTAAAGCACTATCAAACAGATATTTCAAAGTATAAGAAGAAATGGTGTAAGAAATTGGTTCACAAGGTGAAGTAGGAATTTCTATGGCCTTTAAACCAAGGCTCCTTCTATAGAGCAGATGCGAAGGTAGAACAGCAATAGTGGATGGGCACTTTGGGTTTGCAGTACTGTGAGGTGTTCATCACGATGACCAGAATATTTCGTCGTGGCGAGATGAAGGAGTAGAGCTGACACCTCTCGAAATAGAAATGTTCATCGTAGCAAATGAGATAGACAGCAAGCTTCATCTTTAGAAATTCCAATACTCTGCCTATCCTCAAGATCTAAATCTCCTGCAACACTAACAGAAAGTTCCTCTCCAAGAGAGTCGTCATCGATAATTAGAGGTATGGTACTAATGTAAGATTCAGATTCACTAGATGACAATAAAAGTGGATGTGGGGTTGGTCGTGTACAATTAACTATTGCACAGTTAACACACATCTCACTACCACCACATGAACATGAAGAGGAAAATGAATAAAGGAAGAAAATGAAGTAGGGGCTTCATCCTCATTAAGCAAGGACTCACATAAATAAAATTTAGAGATATCAGAGATAACCTTACTCAATTCAAATTCAGAAACAGCATCATCACATTTAAACCCAAAGGAGAGTAATCCTTATATGGATGCCTCATTACCTCATACATATTAAAAGAAAATTCTTGCTCTCCCACCTCTATGGTTATAACACCATCTTTCATTCAAATCATCATATTCGAAGTCCTCAAGAATGGTCTACCAAGAATGAGTGTGGATTCACGAGACAACTCATTAGCCCTGTCAAGCACATAAAAGTTAGCAGGAAAAAGCAGACCCCTGACCTAAACTAGGATATCCTCTAGAATCCTCTCAGGTTTCCTAGCTGTTCTATCGGCCAATTAGAGTGTGGCAGTAGTGGTCTGTAAGATACCAACTCCTCAAGCTCAATACACTGACAATGGCATAACATTTATGGCCACCCGTAAATCAAGTAAGACTCCCACTATGGCAACTTTCCCTATAGTGCAGGAAATAGTGAAAGCACCGAGATCTTGGCATTTAACCGAGATTTGGGGTTTGAGCAAAGTTGATACATTTGGGCTAAATTGAACTAACTCATTGGGTTTAAATTTTCTCTCATTAGTGTAAAGCTCTTTTAGGTATTTAGCAAAAGGTAGGGAATTCTTAATCAAATCTATGAAAAGTAAATTCACTTCAAGCTTACTAAAAGAAATCCATAACCTCTTTCAAAGTTTTGGATACTACAACCCTTTTAGACACAAGATATGAACTTAGAAAAGGGAGTTGTTTAGAATTTACCTCCTTACCATCATTCTCTTCTTTGATTTTTCTGTACTTCCTTAGGTTATTGCTCTCGGCATTTATTGGTGTCACTACCCTCTTGATTATCTTCTTGTGGATCCTTGGATTTCTTGGGCAATGCCCTCTCTTTGGAGCTTTCAAAAAGCTTTATGGGTGAAAGAGGTGGGCTTTCTACTTCATCAGTATTATCCTCCTCTTGAGCAAACTAAACTCGCTTCCCATTCCTAAGCTCAATAGTGTTGAGAGGCTTAGGATTTATGACAGTGTTTGAAGGCATTGTACCACTAGCTTTAGCTTGTTGATCATTTATGGTATTGGACATTTGAGTGACAAACTCATTCAAATTCTCATGTCTAGATTCAAGTTGTTCAATCTTTGAATACACAGTGACAAAATTATTCTCAAATTAACTTCCCATAGCTACCATCTTCCCTTCCACTTGGCTCATCTTATTATCTAGGGAAGCTATCTTGCTGTCGCTCTTGGACATTTGGCTAGACAAGTTCTCAATCCTTTTCAAGATAATTTGCAACTCACTACTTCAACCACTTGATTGTTGTGGGGAATTAACCAGAACTACAGTAGTAGAGGGATTAGGTCTCTAATAGTTACCTAAGGAACCACCTTGGTAGTTATATCCTTGAATTTCCCAACTTGACCCTGATTGTTACCTCCCCGTACTTGAAGTTAGGGTAATCCTTCCATCCAGGGTTGTAAGTATTAAAATATGAATCCTGTTTTTGGTATTGGTTTAGCCTCTGTTGATACATAGCAGATACATTTTCAGAGGGACCGGTACAATCTTCAGTTCTATGTATTGGGGAGTCATATATGCTGCAAGAAGCAGCGACCAAGGCTAGAGGCTCAGTATGAGGTTGGTTGCTCCTTAGATTCTGAACTGCAGAAGCCAATTTAGCCATATCTTGGGCTAGTTTGACAAGAAGTGGATCATTATCTCCCTTATACCCTTTAACATCTCTAGGGCTCACATGTTGGTGGTTCAAGGCAAAGGTGCAAATTAAGGCCCAAGCAGCTTGTGGCTCCATTAACTCAACTGATTCGTTAGTTGTAGTAGCTAATACTTCAACATCATATGGTAACAACCCATTATAGAAATACTGAACAAGGTACTCCTTAATAATTTGGTGGTTTAGGCACTTGGTAAGCATATCTTGGAATCAACTCCAGAATTGAAAGAAAGTTTTTCCTTCCTCTTGCTTAGCAGAAGATATCTCCTTTCTAGCAGTGGAGGTATTAGTAGATGGAAAGTATTTGTCAAGAAAAGCTCTCCTCAGTGTAGTCCAAGATTCATACTAAAACATCCTTCTATTAACCCCGGCCCTCACAGTACACGTTTAGAAGCATTACGGTTCAAGCGATTTATGAAACAAGCCCGTAGATTAAAAATTTGCAATTAATTCTTAGGTTACTGTTCACCAGTTAACTTTCAATTTTTAGTCCAAGCCTGAAAAATCATAACTAATTCTATAAAAAAAGTCATATTGAGGTACTCCAAAATTCTACTCAAATCTCTTTCAATTATCTATAGGAGAAAAAATGAAACTGGACTTATCCTTGTCTAATTCGTACAGTTTATTCATTAAACTTTATTGTTCATTTAGTCAAAATTGTACGTTCTAGTTTCTATGCCCTAACTTTGACCAAGCATAACTCTTGGCACACGCATCTATTTTAGGTTATCTACCACTTTTTTAGAGCTCAAGATGTGTACTTTAACCATACCAAATTTCATGTCATAACTCATACATTTGGTAGGTCAAACTAGAGCTGGAAGCTAACTGCTCTAGGACCGACTTTTTTTCCATTAGACAGTTCTTGCTTTGATTCTTTTTATTCCTTTGGCATGCATAACTTGGGTTCTCTCTTTCCCATTCATTCTTATATATATTAAGTCATGCCATAAATGTTCTAAACCAATACATCGCATCATTGGCATTCTTATACATAATTTACACAATAGCAGAATCATACATTAACTAATAGCTTCATTCATTAACATGGATAATTCTCCATTTTCTTCTCCTTCCTTCTTGTGCTCTCCTTCATGCAATCATGGTCCATCATACTTGGCCTAAGTGGTTGTTTAGGGAAGGGTGAGATTTGAGAGAATTTCAATAGTAAACAATAACCACCCAAACATACATGGCAAGCTTGGCATTTATAACATGCTTGCAACTTAACACCTTTATAACATAATGACATGTTTGGAAATCATTATGCATTTATCATAAAAACACATAGGCCTATGGCATATTTCAAACACATTCACAATCATAACATATGAGTTCATAAAATCATATAACATGGAAACATGTCATACATGCAAATAAATACTAAGCACATAAGAGTAAGGTCAAATTTGCTACCTCGTGTCTTTAAACTTTCTCTTTACTTCCTCTTGCTCCCTTTTGCTACCAACCATTAAGGTTGCTTGCTCAACCTTTTCCATTTATCTTCCTTAATATCTCATGACCCTAAATGCATCAACATATCATTTCCATTCATTCATTAGAGCCATGGTAATCAACAACATCAACACTTTGTTTTCTTTAAGCTATATTGACTTCTAACTTTTGAGCTTGATTTCTAACCTTTCTAAAATAAATTTCACATACTATTCCCATACAATTTTGCATGTAGAATCCATTTACAAGCTCAAAATAATCAAAATCAAACTCCTTTTGTCATATCCAGTAATATGGCAATTAGAAATAAGAAATATTCCTAAATAATTAAGGGTCAAAAGTGACAAGGAGAAATAGAAGAATTTTGGTGGAAAATAATTATTATAATTTTCCAAGCCAATTATAGAAAGTTTGACTGATTAAGGAAAATTAGTCAAAAATAATTATGGAAAAATATTTCCAAGCCTTACAAAATTCATAGAAAACAAGGACAATATTCCTTGAGAATTATATGGGATTTTAAAATTGGTTTTATGACCAAATTGCCCTTAGAGAAATTACAAAGGAATTTAAGGGCGATTTAAGCTAGTTTAAGGTCCTTTATTTGGAAAATTCCAATAAATATTTTTAAAGAGGATAAAATCCCAAGAAAATTCCTATGATGTCCCAAGGAATTATAAGAGATTATGAAATTAAAAGAAGACCCTCAAGTATCAAAGATTTTTTCCAATTCCTTTGAAAAGAGGAAAAATCACTAAAGGGAAGGAAAATAGTTTTCCTTTTTATTTAATTATTGGGAAATTAAATTTGAGACAAAGAGGGCAATTTGGGAAGATAAAAATGAGGAGAATAATTTATGGATCTGATAGAAAATAATTACAGAGGCCAGAGCACTGTAATTGTAGAAAGGAAGTTAAACCCAAAGTACAAGTGCACCGATAAAGTGTTAATCAGAGTCTTGCACTTTGCTTGGCCCATAAGTCGCCACTTGTCAAGCCTTCAATGGATGGTAATTAAAGCTTTCCAAGTGTCAAGCTACCAATGGAGAGGATCTTGACTTTGGAGTTTAATTACATTATAATTTAAGTTAATTAAGAGAGAGGATTAATACTAAGTAGGCTTATGACACTTGGCATAACATTAATGATGGTTGGTGGGATATTTTGTGTGCATTGAATGAGCTTTTCCTCCCCCATATTCAGATCATATTTTGGCCAAGGTGAGAGGAAGAGAGAAAAGAGAGGGTTTTGAAGGAGAACCAAGGAAAAGCTATCAACTTTGGTCACTTAACTAAGGATTCAAGGTTAGTTTTTGGTCTTAAGTTGTTCTCCACCTTGTTTGCTTGAGTTGTATGGTTGAAAATCATGGTTTCCCTTCTCTTTTGATGCTGGCTGAAACATATATATTGTAGAGGAGGAAGTTTTATGATTCAATCTTGCTAGAACACTTCAAAGTATGATAGATCCTAGTGGTTACAAGTAGTTGTAGGTTGATTTTGAAGTGTTTTCTTGGTTGTGTTGTTTGAGATCCATTTCGAGCAAAGCTAGATCTGGACCCTAAGATGAGTTTTTCAAATTTTTGAGGCTTCCATTGTGTTCAAAATGAAAAATGGTGTAGGGTAAACCTAAAGAACAAGTGTTGGAAGCCATAGAATCAAAGTTACAATTTTTGGATAATAAACCCTAAGGGTTCAGCCAGTTCAAAGCTAAAGGAAGGAAATTTATTTTGTTAAATCCAAGTAGATATTTAGAATCTACATGAAAAACCATGTAGGAAAAGGTCAAGAGGGAATTTTAGGGTTTACGGAAACCAACTCTAAAGATTCAAGAACAAAGATACAAGCTTTAAGGGGGTTTAGGAGTTACTTGAGTTATGTTATTAATTTTTATGCGGAATGGTTGATGATTCTTGCTGCCATTTTTGTGGATTGCCATGTTAGGGTTTGGCATTTGAGGAAGCAAGAAAGAAGGACAAGAAAATCAAAGAGCATTGGATTAAGGTAGTAAGATTTAATTGACCTTAATGTTGAATGTTGCATTGATTGCTATGCAATTTCATGTGCTATTATGTGGTTGAACTAGATGATGATGATGATGATGATTGTGTAGCTATACTCCTTGCTTTATGTGCCTTGGCTATTGCATGTTAGAGTGCTACATGTATGAGGTAAAGTAGTTCCCTATTAATAGCAAAAGGTTGAGATGCTTGTAATTGATGCATGTTAATGTTTTGGCTGATTGATCTTGCTACTGGGATTTCTCAAAATCTCATCTCCCAAATATAATACAACATTTTAGGGCCTGAAACTCCCAAGAGTAAGCTATAGATTGGAGGCTAAATTATGGTGATACACCATAAAAATTCGTGGACATTTGGTTATGCGTAAATATCAATGGTTGGTGCAGTAATCTCTAAGCAGGACGTTAGTTTAGAGCCATGTTTCATTAAGTTACTGAACGAATCTCTGCACAAAATTTAGTATACTTAGATTTGACGTCCTGAGATTCAAATTGATAGGTAGCACGTTAAAAATGGCCAAGTATACGATTTTTAATGATTTTTCAAATTTAAGGTTTAGAATCTGAAAAAAGGATTTTTGCCAAATGAACAGAGGTGAATTTCACAAAAACCTGAAAATTTTTCAAATAGAATTAGTTCATAAGCTTATTTTTTCTTGAAAGATAATTCAAATATCTTTTTATAGAATTTTGAACCACTCTATTTCAAATTTTCTAGATTAAGTTATGAATTTTTGAAGTTGGGCTAGAAAACTGAATTTTTACCCAATGAACAGTAAAAATCCAAAAATTAGCGTTTTTCATGAATTTTTGAGCCCAAGACCATCAAATGTGGTCTAAAATGGTTTTAATTAAACCCTAAGTGAATCCAATAGTAAGGTGTGACACCTTCCCCATGAACTAGCCTTGACCGAAATATAACTCAAGTTACATAGTCATGAAATTCAACCAATTTCAACATAAAGCTACTTGATTCTTATTCCTTTCAAGCCTTTAAACATCATTCTAACATCAATTTTGTCACACCTTACTTATATAGTACCTTAGCATTCATTTAGAACCATTCCAGACCATGTTGGATGGTCTTACACTTAAAAATTTCAATTTGGACGTTAATTTTCGGAAAATTACTGTTCACTGTCCAGTTTTCATATTACAAGTCCAACTTTGAAAAATCATAACTAATTCTAGAAAAGTCGTATGGAGGTGTTCCAAAATTCTACAGAAAGGTATTTCAATACTTTTTAAGGAAAAAATATTCAACTGAACTCACCCTCACTGAAAACGTACAGTTTATTGGATTAAGATTACTATTCGTTTGGTAAAATCTGGACTTTCCAGATTCTCTGCCTTAACTTTGAAAATTCATATCTCTTCGTATACACATCCAAATGAGGTGATTCACCAGTCATTTTAAAGCTTGAGATGTGCACTATAAGTATACCAAATTTCGTAGCTTAACTCATTCATATGATAGGTCAAACTGAAGCTCAAAAATAACTGCTCCATGACCTACGTTTTATCCCTTAACATCTCTTTACTTTAATTCTTTTTCTTTCTTTGGCATACCTAACATGGACTTACTTTTTCCCATTCATGCTCATACATTCCTATACATGCCATAAGCTTTATAATTAAATACATGGCATTCACAACATAATTATAACATAGGAGAATTATACATTGAATATTAGTATCAATCATTAGCATCAATAATTCTCCACTTCTTCTCCTTGCTTCTCATGCCATTAGTGCCCATCATTGATTGACCTAAATGGTTGGTTACGAAGGGGTGAGATTCGGGGAATCTCAGTAGCAAACATTACCACATACATGCACAAGATGGATGCTAGTGTATGGTATGTAGTTTTTCATAAACTTAAGTTAACTAGTGACATGCCATCATGCTTTATGCTTGGTATAAAAATGCATGGCCATGGGAACATATCAAAAACAGCATTTCCAGCAACAATCATCATGTCACAACATCATTCAAACAACAAATACAAACCAACACATGAGCATACCATGTCAAGCACATAAAGGGTAAATTCACTACCTTGCACCTCAAGCTTTCCTCTTACTTTTCCTTTGACTCCCTTGACTTTCCAACCATGTGGGCATTCGGTCAACATCACCAAACATCCTCTTGGATATTCCAAAGGTCCTAAACATAACCATAATGATCACACAATCCATTAGGACCATTAGATTACATAAAGTTCAAGACTAGCTTTCTTGAACCTCAACCCTTTCTCTTAGTCTTAGGGTTTTCTTTCTAACTTTTCTAATATAAATCTTATCATTTCGCATCCTTAAGATCCATTTCTTGTCAATTAGGACCACTTTAGATGGCCTTAGATTCAAGAATACCAAATCTGGAAATTTTGGTTCGTGGGTACTGTTCATGCAAAAACTCCAGAATTTTTGCTCAACTTTGAAAATTCATAATTAAATCTAGAAAAATCCCAATTGAGTGCTTCCAAGTCTTACTGAAAGCACCTTAAGTTGAATTTAAAGAAAAATAGTTTCAGGAACCAATTCTATGCTAAACAGTACCGGAATTGTACGGAACTTGACACTCTCCCAAAAGTTCAACACTGTTTCCAGATTTCAAACCCTAACTTTGAAAAATCACCATAAATCGTACACATATCCAAATGAAGTGTTCTATCCATGGATTTAAATCTCACAGAGTGTACTTTAAGCATGCCAAATTTTAGAACTAGATATGAACAGTAACTAATTCAAAATAGGCATCAAATCAGCACGTAATTCTTCCAATTTTCACATAGATCCACTTGGATCTACCATACTTTGAGGTGTTCTAGCAAGATCTAACAACCAAACTCCCTTTCCCACTCATCAACCATTTCGACCAGCCATCAAAAGGGAGAGAAGACATATTTTTCAACCTTCAAAGAGAAGGAAAACAAGACAAGAACACATCTAAAACCAAGATCTCACCTTGAATCCTTAATTGATGACCAGAGTTGATAGCTTTCCTTGGTTCTCCTTCCAAAACCCTCTCTTTTCCTCTCCTCTTTGCCTTGGACGAAATTCCCATCTGATTTAGGGGAGAGATGAGCTCCTTAGTGCTCTCAAAATATCTCATCTACCACATTTAATGAAAGTCCAAGTGTCAAATGCCTAAGCCTTCTTGAAACCTCTCTCTTAATTAACTTAATTCATAATATAATTACATTCCAAAGTCAAGATCCTCTCCATTGGTAGCTTGACACTTGGAAAGCTTTAATTACCATCCATTAAAGGCTTGACAAGTGGTGACTTGTGGCCCAAGTAAAGTGCAAGACTCTGATTAACACTTTATCGGTGCACTTTTACTCCGGGTTTAACGTCTTTTCTATAATTACAGTGCTGTGGCCTCTGTAATTATTTTCTTTCTGATCCATAAATTCCCTTTAATTCTAGAGAGTATCTATGAATTTTCTTAGGCCATAACACTTCCTTTAAGCCTTGCATAAAATTCATTTACTAAAATACCCTTTTATCGGCAAAACCGGCTCTTTAATTTATTAAAGCCACTCCACTGGCCTTTTGGTTGCAGGACTAATTTTATAAATTAGAACAACCTTCTAACCATTTAATCTCATTTTTGTATATACATTTTTTGAGGTCTCTTGCTATTTTAAATAATTACCTCAAATGGTATACTTTTTACCGGTAATAACCTCATAAATTCCATTGAAGCTGCCTCAGGGGTATTTTCATCTTTTCTCTTCATAGAAGAGTCTTAGAATATTATTTTCATTTTCTGGGATTTTCTTGGAATTTTCTGTACACTCTTCCATTTTTGCCCTTGCTGGTCATAACTTATTGAATTTACAGTTTAGTCCCTGCTTGGACTTAACTTCATATAATCCTCTCTTTGAGGCTTCTAACTTAACCTTTGGCATATATCTAGTCTCTTTTCTCTCTCTAGGCCTTCGAGACTTTACTGGAGTCTCTGACCTTGATTATACTGAAGCCCCTGAAAAACTTTTACTTTGCAGTTTAGTCCCTGAAACTGCTTTGACTTCCTTTCTCATCTTTGGGACTTCTGCTCAAAAATGATCTGGTAGCCTATCCAATTTAGGCTACTTTTGATGCTTCTAGGCCCAAAAGTCTGGATGTTACAAATTTCATCTTCCCTTATTCTTAAGAATTTCGTGCAGCATGTGCTCCTAGAGTTCCAACCTCTCAAAAATCATTAAAATCCATAACCAAACTCAACAACAACAAAGGTTGTGAAAACTACATCAAAAACCATAAACATACCTTGTTTTGGAGCTCGATCTTGCTCATGACCACTTAGCTTCTCTCTCCCTCTTCTTTCTCTCTCTAGAATCTATTTTGCAAGATTTTCCCTATCAGTCTATGGCTTGCATGAAAATGAGGGGTGGGGAGCGGGTATTTATAGAAAACAAGACTGAATCTGGGCCGTTGATTTTAAAAACATGTGGCTTGATCTTGACTGTCTATTTTTCCTTTTAATCTTGTGGTGACAAGTGTCCTATGACATCATGCTTACATTATCTTGATGACATCATGCTTTTATCATCAAGCCATATGCCTTTATTCCAACCATACATGTGTCTTACATCTGACCGTACATGTGCCTTGCATCCAACCGTACACCTAATACCTTCTTTTCCAATCTAACCATACACTTGTCTCTTCCATATTCCTTCATCATTTTGGCATTAAAATAGGAAGGAAATTAATATAAAATTCGTGCAAAATACAACTCCTAGGCATTCCTCCACCTCTCTTGCCATTCTGTACCGTATAACTTTTTGGGGTCCTGACTTTCCCAGGGCTATTGGGACAAGTTATGGCACTATTTTCTCACCTCAAATAAATTCACATGGCATTATATAACATGCTCAAAGAGAGAGTGATGCTCTTCCCTTGTTTTTCCATTAAAATAATTAAAACAATTAATAATATTTATTTCGGAGTGATCTTGACTGAATTCTTTCCACCGGTCTACAACTCCGAGAATCTATCTCTGGGTACTAATACTATTTTTTCATCACAGGAAATTCTTCTAGATAGTTGACTTTGACTTTCCCTGGATAGAGTATAAACAGGCTTTAAATTCTATCAAAGCCAACCTCTTCGCTTTTTAGGGACAGAATTATTTTTAAAACCTATGGTAATTCGTCAAGTATTTTTCTCCATTTTCTTTCAATTATCTAAGGCCTCCCTATACTTTAAATAATTTGTTTTTGAAAATATTCCAAATCAGTCAAAATCCTAGGAATTTCACAATTTCCTTCTAGGGGTATTTTCATCATTATTAGCCTTATATAGGCCTTTGAACCTTATTCCTATTTTTCTGGAATTTTTCTGAAGTGTTCAGGCCTTAACCTATTGTTTTCCATTTTCTGAGATTTTTTTAGGATTTTTGGGCATAATTTTCATTTTTACCCTTACTATCCAAAAACTTTAAAAAATTACGATTTTGCCCGTGGTTTGGTTTAACCTCAAAATTCACCTTATTGAGGCCTCTAACATAACCTTTGGCCTATATTTATCTCTATTTCTCATTCCTGGACCTCAAAACTTCTTCTGAGTCTCTAACTTCCTCTTTTCTTAGTCCCAGAAAACTTTTCCTTTGCAATTTAGTCTTGGGAATCCCTCTGTCCTTCCAGGAATCTCTGGGATCTCTACTAAAAAGGATACAGTAGCTTGCCTAGTTCAGGTTAATTTCAGTGCTTATAGGCCTAGAATTCAGGATGTGACAATTCTCCCCCTCTCAAAAGAAATTTTGTCCTTGAAATTTATGGGTCAAACCTCTATTCTTACCCTTAATGAGAGGTTAACTAAGGAAAATATCTCTACTTATACTCAACTTTGGCCTCTTTAGCTTTTCATTATGCCTCATTGTTAGGTTTTAATCCTGGAATCCATACTTACATAGCTTTCCCTTTCTTACTTTTCTGTCATTATACGAGCATGACCTTTGCTTTTACATATCTTATCATTACCGCTCATACTTTTCCTATACTCTAGGCCCATCTTTCATAATAATGCTATAGCACTATACTTGCCTTCATGGTCTTTCACTGTACCATGGCATTCCATGTTCCTCTAACACTGCCCTTATCTGTTCTTTTCAGCATACTTTGCCTTTCTCATCTTTATCTTAAGGGCTTATCTCCTTTCTTTCATATTCTCATTTCATATATAGCTTGCCTTAATACATAACCTTCAAGGCTTACAGCCTGTGGTTCCCTTAACTTTTACTTTCCTTGCTTTCCTTTGTTGACTAGAAGAGAGTTGAGCTCAGCCTATTCAACCATAAGAGTGTCTATGGAAAAGTCAAAGGTACTCTCTCTATACTAAGCAAACAAACTGAGGAGGTTTTCTCATCTTAGACTCATCCCTGGTCGTCTTATTCTCACGCTCTAAAGAGATACCACCCTTATGGCTCAATAACCTTTCTTTAGGCTTGGTTTACTGTGACCTTGAGAGCTACCATGCTCTCCCGTATGCCTCTTTAGGATCTATTGTGACCTTGGATTCTTTCCTATGCTGCCTAAGCCATGTCCTCTCTTTAGGAGCCTTTAGACCAGTAGACTGAGTCAAGGAATAAGTCACCTACCCTCAGTTGGTAACTTGACTGATTATTCCCCAAGACTGATCACAAATGACAGTATTATGTTCTTAGGCCTTACTCAATCCTTTCTGTCAACTCCAGAATCATTCATCTTTCCTGCCTTTCCTTTTCTCTTAACCTTTAGCTACCTCAGGCCATTTCCTTCTCATTATGCCCCTTTCATTTTCTAGGCTATTAATTCATATCCATGGGCTTTTGGACCTATTGTCACATCTAGTAATATGGCATTTAGAAATAGGGATATTTCTAAATATTTAAGGGTCAAAAATGACAAGGAGAGATAGAAGAATTTTCGTAGAAAATAATTATTATGGTTTTCCAAGCCAATTATAGAAATTTGACTAATTAAGGAAAATTGGTCAAAATTAATTACGAAAAAATATTTCCAAACCTCAAAAAATTAGGAAAAAATAAGGAAATGTTCCTTGAGAATTATATGGGATTATAAAATTGGTTTTATGACCAAATTGCCCTTAGAGAAATTACAAAGGAATTTAAGGGCGATTTAAGCTAGTTTAAGGTCCTTTATTTGGAAAATTCCAAATAAATAATTGGAAGGAGAATAAAATCCCAAGAAAATTCCTATGATGTCCCAAGGAATTATAAGAGATTATGGAATTAAAAGAAGGCCCTCAAGTATCCAAGATTTTTCCCAATTCCTCTGAAAAGTGGAAAAATCACTAAAGAGAAGGAAATTAGTTTTTCCTTTTATTAATTATTGGGAAATTAAATTTGAGACAAAGAGGGCAATTTTGGAAAGATAAAAATGAGGAGAATAATTTATGGATCTAACAAAAAATAATTACAGAGGCTAGAGCACTGTAATTATAGAAATGAAATTAAACTTGGAGTAAAAGTGCACCGATAAAGCAAGACTAGAGTCTTGCAATTCAAATGGTTCACATTTAGCCATGTGTCAAGCCCCTAATAGAGAGAATTTAAAGCTTTCCAAGTGTCAAGCCTCAAGTGGAGGAGAGTTTGACTTTTGGAAATTAATTACATTATGATTTAAGTTAATTAAGAGTAAGGATTAAGATTAAGTAAGCTTTTGACACATGGCATAGCATTAATGTTGGTTGGTGAGATATTTTTGGTGCCTTAATTGAGATTTTCCTCCCCCATAATCAGATTACATTTCGGCCTAAGAGAAAAGAGAGAGAGCAAGAGTGATTTTGTGAAGGGATTAAGCAAAAAGCAAGCATATTTGATCTTCTAACTAAGATTCAAGCTTGGTAAGTTGTTCTAAGATGTTCCTTGCTTTGTTTTATTGATTTGTTTGGTTGGAAAAATCACTTCTTGTCCCTTCTTGTTGTTGGCTGAAATGGGTATAGTGTAGGGAAGGAGGTTTTGTTGTTAAACATAGTTAGGATATTATGAATCAAGGTGGTTTCAAGTGGTTTAGTGTTGTTTTGAAAAGTTTTTCATGGTTGAACTCCAAGAGGTATGGTTCGGCCAAGATCAAAACTAAACCCTAGGATTTGTTTTTTAAAGTTTTAAGGCTACCATTGTGTTCAAAATGAAAAATGGTGTAGGGTAAACCTAAAGAACAAGTGTTGGAGGCCATAGAATCAAAATTGTAATTTTTGGATTTTGAACCCTAACGGTTTGGCCAAGCTAAAACTAAAAGAGGAAGTTTTATTTTCTTAAATCCAAGTAGATATTTGGAATCTACATGAAAAATCATGTAGGAATGAGTTAAGAGGGAATTCTTAGGGTTTAAGGAAACAAACTCTAAAATTAAAGAACAAAGGTGGTCCTTAAGTTATGTTGTTGATTTTTATGTGAAATGGTTTATGATTCCTGCTGCCTTTTTTGTGGATTTCCATGTTAGGGTTTGGCATTTGTGGAAGCAAGAAAGAAGAATAAGACAATCAAAGAGCATTGGATTAAGGTAGTAAGATTTAATTAACCTTAATGTTGAGTGTTGCATTGATTGCTATGTAATTTCATGTGCTATTATGTGGTTGAACTAAATGATGATGATGATGATTGTGTAGCTATACTCCTTGCTTTATGTGCCTTGGCTATTGCATGTTAGAGTGCTACATATATGAGGTAAAGTAGTTCCCTATTAATAACAAAAGGTTGGAATGCTTGTAGTTGATGCATATTAATGTTTTGGTTGATTGCTCTTGCTACTGGGATTTCTTAAAATCTCATCCCCCAAATACAATCTAACATTTTAAGGCCTGAAACTCCCAAGAGCAAGCTACAGATTGGAGGCTAAATTATGGTGTCACACGATAAAAATTCGTGGACTTTTGGTTAGGTATAAATATCAATGGTTGGTGCTGTAATCTCTAAGCAGGACGTCAGTTTAGAGCCATATTTTATTATGTTACTGAATGAATCTCTGCACAAAATTTAGTATGCTTAGAGTTGACATCGTGAGCTTCAACTTGATAGGCAGCACGTTAAAAATGGCCAACTACATGATTTTTAATGATTTTTCAAAGTTAAGGTTCGGGATCTGGAAAAAGGATCTTTGCCAAGTGGACAGAGGTGAATTTCACAAAAACCTGACACTCTTTCTAATGGAATTGGTTCATAAGATTATATTTTCTTGAAACATTATTCAGATATATTTTTATAGAATTTTGAACCACTCCATTTTGATTTTTCTAGATTAAGTTATGAATTTTTGAAGTTGGGCCAGAAAACTGGATTTTTACCTGATGAACAGTAAAAATCCAAAAATCAGTGTTTTTCATAAATTTTTGAGTCCAAGACCATCCAATGTGGTCTAAAATGGTATTGATTAAACCCTAAGTAGATCAGATAGTAAGGTATGACACCTATCATCATATCCATGCTAGTCTGCCATGTCTCACGATTTTCTTTTTCATTTTATAGGGAGAGGTCTTGTAAAATCATCTCTGTCATCTTCTCAAGTATTCCATCCTTTCATTACTCTTAGCCAACTTTGCTCTCATTGGGGTAAGGTTAACTCCATGAGCCTTTCCTCAGCTACTGTTATTCTTTCTGTGGAAGGACATGTTGCTCATACCAGAGCATGTCAACTCAACCACTTTCCCTGTCTTGATGGAGGACATAACTCTTTTACAGGTACAGTATCAACTCTACTGCTAGGAAAGGACACATTGTTACCTTTATAACATTGTCAACCCTATCATAACCATTTCCTTTCCTTCCCTTCAGCGAATAGCTTGCTCTCAGTAGAGCAACATTAACTTTGTGTCTGAGAACCACCTCCCAATTTGAGAGACATTTTATGGCCAAGACCTGCTGGTTACTTAATCTCTATCCCGGTATATTCTTGCATGTCAAATCCCTATTAAGGGAGCCTCTTGACCTGACTCATTCGATCACTATGGCAGTGGCATCCATCTATAAGAATCTCATCTCTTAAATTCCTTACTGGCCTGAGTACTATGGTCGCACTTCTCATTGATGTCACAGGGACATAAAGGAATCCTCAATAGTCCTAAATGTCACCGTGCATCTAAGCATTATCAAGCTCTAGGCATCATCGGGAACTTACTTATTTCTTTCTATATATCAGTTCCCAGTGTAACCATCAATTATCACAATCTCATATATTTCTGTTTACTCTATCTTCAAGAGGGATCTTGCCTCACTCTATTCTTTCTAACTTTCTTTGCCTTCTAAGCAATCATTCCTATGGTCAGGTATTGATCATTATACACTGATCACATCACACAGCAAGTATTTAACCATCTTGCTGTGTTGTGTCTAGGTCAGGCACCTAACTCATCATCGATTCTTCATTCAATATCATCTTATCTCTATCCCTCTTGGTCTATTATCCCTTAAAGGTTTCTACCTCTATTCAGGGATTTGAAAAAACCTCAAGCACCTTGTCTTGTTACCTTGCCTCTATCAAGGTCACATTGATTACTTAAGGTTTAGTGATATCTCTCTATATTTATTGATTCTAGCATGATTTTCATGGTATCATATGTTTAATTTTGGATTTAATGGTGATGAAATACTACTAATTACTTGGAACGAGTGTTTTGTAATTTCATGAGAATTCAGGTCTAGAAATCAAAGAAACAAACATTCAGGGACTTAGTATGCAAATAAGGCAAGACATCTCTAAGAAAAGCGCTGCGGCGGATTTGAAAAGCGCTATGGCTGATTTGGCTCAACAGGCAACTCAAAGTCACTAATCTAAATGACGCAGTTTTGGATGTGTGCCGCAGTGGATGATCATAGGCGCCCTGGCAGATGACGGAAATCAACAATTTGAACTAGAAGGCATGGGATAGAATCTGGGAGGGAATGGAACCAGATCTTGGAGCTCCATTTTGGTTAGCACGCGGATCCTAAACTGATTTTCAGTTGGGAGGCGTTAATTACAAGAGAGATTTCATATTCAGTTTTCAAGTTTTCCATCCTCATCTTAATTTGCATCTCTCTCTGTTTTTTCGATCCTTCTAGAATCGTCCGTCCAGATTCTCCATTTCCCAACTATCACCGTTGCTACGATGAAGTTCCTACCCTCCAGCTTGTGTCTTTCATCCTTCATGTCTAGCTAAGCTTTAAGGATTTCTAGGAGTTATAATGGAGCCTGAGCCATGGTTAAACAGGGAAGAGTTTAGAGTTTATAGGTGTTTGATTTCGGTAACGTTTTGATTGTGTTGTCAATCTTTATTTTTGGATTCAGACTCCTCTCTATCCATTTCTGAGAGTTGAGATTTGGTTAATTATATTCAGAAGTTATCTTCTTGGTTTAGAGTAATGATGTATGATTCTTTAGCTAAGTCTAGTTATGGATTTATACATTGTGATTGAATTCTTGAGAAGTATTGGTTAATATTTCTTTTGGAAGTGGCTGAATCTCCATTTAATCAATCTCACCTCATAAGAAATTGATTCAATTAAAGCTCTTAAATTCTGATTGATGCAAGAAAGGCGGTGAAGGCAAAGTTATACCTCCTAGGAATCGTTCATCTCATTGATTTTCAATCTAAAAACATTCTCTTTTCTGAATTATGATTTTAGTAGCATTTGATTACAGTCTTAGAAATGATTTCATCTCAGTTGCCAATGCATTCACCTAATTTCTTCCCTAAATTTCACTTAATAACACTATTAGACTCTTGAGTTCCTTGAGATCGACCTCTGATTGGAAGTCACTTTGCTACATTCTTAGAGTATTACATTTGGTTTTAAATGATAGAAGAACAAATTTTTGGCGTCATTGCTGAGGAACTCTATCTCCATGGTGTTTGTAGTGTTTTAGTGTACTTAGGATAGAAGTAGGTTGTGTGTTTCTGGTTTTTCTTTAGTTACTGCATAAGTAGAAGGTTTTGGATTTGGATTCTTGACTTTTTGGCTAATCTTGTTTTTCATTGTGTAACTCACTCATTGCTCTAATTTGTAGCCATTCTTACTCCAAGGTTTGCCTCGGTTGGTTTTTAATCATTGCTCTTGAGTGTTTTCAAGTTTGAGGGGTAGCTGATACAACTCAGAGCTGATTTTTCGTCATTCTGCCACAGACGCCGCGGCGCCTCAGTGTATCCGCTGCAGCACCTCTTCTCTCTTACTCTCGGTGTAAAGCATCGCAGCACTTTGCAGAATCCACCGCAGTACCCTTTCTCTCTCAACTTTTAGTAACTTTCGGTCACAAAGGCCGCGGTGCCTCAAGTCAAAGGCCGCGGCACCTAGACCTAATTCTTACTTTTGTTGTTTTAGTTCAATTCTCTTAGTTGGTTTTAGTGCATGACCAAGGACAAAACATTTTATCTATTGGACAGGGGGATAAATAAAGCACTTAGACTTTTGAAAAAGAATAAAAATTTTGACACAATCACAAGCATACACCCTTACTCACCTTCTTCATCTAGTGTTAGTAAGTCAATTGAACCTATACCTATCTGATTTGGGTCAATTCTATGACAATCATTTTGTAATGGAAGGACAAGAGAATCAAGCTCCTATAAAGGGCAGAATACTGGTCAAAATAGGGTTAATACTAATCTAAATGATACTGGCCATAGACTTCCACAAAGACCCCCTAATAGGCAGCATCAAGATGAGCAAGAAGCTGAGAACATGCAATACCATGTTCTTAGGAACCCTGATGATGATAATAGGAGTATTAGGGAATTGAATAACTCAACTATTAATTGTACACCTAGAGGGTTTCATGCTCATGACCTTGGTTTTGAGATAAAAGGTGGTTTGATTAGTACGTTACCCAAATTTTATGGACTTGCAGGTCATCCATATCAGCATTTGGACTTGATGTATTCAGTTTGTGCAACTATAAAGCCACCCGGAGCTTCTTTGGAAGATGTATTGAGAAGTGTTTTCTAGTTTACACTTGAGGGAAATGCTAGACAATGGTTAACCACCCTTCCTCAACATTACTCAACTCTAACATGGGAGCAACTCAAGAAAGCCTTCTTGGATAAGTATTTCCCAGCTTCAAGAACTTCAAGGCTTAGGAAGGAAATCTATGGAGTATCTCAGTAAGACCAAGAGTCTCTTTATGACTGTTGGACTAGGCTTTTAGCTTTGTTGAGCAAGTGCCCTAACCACCAATGTTCAAAATCAAACCTAGTACAATACTTTTATAAAGGACTATTGGTGTCTTATAAGGAGACTATTGATGCTGCTGCACATGGACCAATCCTAGAGCTCACTCCTAATAATGCCTGGAGTCTATTAGAGAGGACGGCCAACAACAATCAACAGTACTACACAAGAGAATCTCAAAGAGAGCAAGTGTCTTCTGCAAACCCTTTACGAGATAGTTTGTCGGAGAGATTGTTGCATATCACCGAAAAGATGGATAAAAAAGTGGAAAATTTAAAAAAGCAAAGAAATGTGAAGAATTATAATGCGGTCAACTACTCACAAGCATTAGTTGGACCATCATGTGAACATTGTGTCTCAACCATGCATATGAGTAATGATTGCCCAAGTCACTATGAAGAAGTTTCTGCTATGTACCAAGGCAGACAAGGATAATACTCATAGAGGAACCCATATTCCTCAACTTATAATGAGGGTTGGAGTGATCACCCCAATTTGAGGTGGAAGACTAATGATGATAGGCAATTAACTTCACAACAGAAATTTCAAAATCAAAGGCCACCTTTCGGGTCAAATTCAAGAGTCATAGTTCCTATTCAGAACACTCCTTCTTTAAACGATGGTATTGCTGAGTTGGTTAAAGCTATGAAAGAAGGAATGAGTGATTTGGGTGCAAGGATTGAAAGCACTGTAGCTTCTTCTAATTCCAAACTTGTTGCCATGGAAAGTAAGTTTGATAGCAAGTTTGAACAATGGGAAAATAAAACGAACAATCTTTCTGGCTATATCACTCAACTAGCTAACTCATTGAGTGAGGTGTAAGCTAAAATTGGAGGGAATTTACCCTCCAACACTGTGGTAAATCCAAAGTCTCTAAATGCAATATCCTTAAGGAGTGGGAAGCAAGTAGGGGCTAGTGAGAAGAAAGTAAGATTTACAAAAGAATGCTGTCACAAGGAATCAGATTCTAGTTCAGAAGAAGATTTTGCACCAACTGTGCAATCTGAAAGTGGAAAAGAGAGGACACTCTTACAGCAAAAGAAAACCTCTCATACACATTCTGGAGATAAGGAAGAAGCTGAATCTTCCCAGGTGCAAGAGGAGAACATAGGAGTTATAAGCAACAAGAATCCAACACATACTGCTCAAAGCATCGAGCAGAAAGAGAATGAGGTAAAAATTTCTGATTTACCATTTCCTAATTCATTTCTAGTGTCTAGAAAATTATCTAATGATCAACTTGAGAAGGATGCTATGAATTTATTTGGCAAAATTGCTTTGAATGTTCCTTTACTTGATTTCTTGAAAGAAGTACCTAAATACATGAGGTTTCTAAAAGAATTATGCACAAACAAGAAGAAATGTAAACCTAATGAGAAAGTGCAATTGGGCTCTAATGTTTCTGCCATTTTTAAACCTCAACTACCCATTAAGTGTGCTGATCTTGGATCTTTCACAATACCTTACATTGTTGAGTCCATTGAATATTGCTAATGCTCTTTTGGACTTAGGAGCTGCAATTAATGTGATGCCTCTTTCTTTATACACATCTTTAGGCATTCAAACTATTAAGAGCACTAGCATGTTAATACAACTTGCTGATAGGACCATTAGGAAGCCAAAAGGGTTGTTGGAAAATGTCTTGGTAAAAGTCAAGGACTTGGTTATCCCTGCAGATTTTTATGTTTTGGATATGGATACCCCACCCCATGTTCAAGAAACATTGATTTTGGGTAGACCATTTCTTAGGACTGCTAATACAGTAGTAAGCTTGAAAGATGGATACATAACCATGGAAGTAGGGAATAAGAAAATTCAATTTGATGTTTATGAAGCAATGAAACATCCATTTGAAGATTATTCACTTTTAGGTGTTAATGCTATTGATTATTTGATTGATGAGGCTGTGGAAGAATATGAATGCTCTTTGCATAAATTGAATGAGGAAGAAACTTTGGATATTGGTTTTTTTTTTCTTGATGTCAATTCTCTTTTCTGCCTTGATTCATTTTTGGATGATAATGATGACATGTGTAGTATTGACTCTTTGACAATTGATAGCTCACTTTCCACTTTGTCATCTTTTTCTTTTGATCTATCTTCTATTAATGATGAGGTATTTTCTCATGCATCAAGCCAAAAGCTTGGAAAGGATTTTGTGTCTGATTTTGCAGAAGTAACAAAGCTGGCTCAAGGTATATTGAACAAGGAAAGGGAAGAGAACATAGCTTTTGCTCCAGAATCTATACTTACTTCTTTATTCCACTTTATTTTAATTGTGCCAATTCTTTGCACACTATATGATATCTTGCTAAATTCTTTTTAGCCTTTCTACAGAGGTGGACCAAAGAAAGAAAAGTCAAGGTGAGGAACAACAAGTAGCTAATTCTTTAATAGCAATAAGGGGAAAGGATATGCTCAACTCTACAATTTGAGATAGGGAGTTTTCTGACCTTATTTCTCCTGGAATTAACACCATACCTGAGAGGCATATATCATTTGATTAATCTTGTAATCATGTATACTCCCCACACATATCTTCAGCATGTCTAGCTGCTTTGGAGCTTAAGGAATTAGTACCTTCTGTCATTAAACCACCAGAGTTGGAACTTAAACCATTGCCTTCTTATTTGAAATATGCATATCTAGCTGAAAATGATAAATTGCTTGTTATCATAGCTAGCTCCTTATCTGATATTGAGGAGAAGAAATTGCTCACTGTTTTGAAAAAAAATAAGAAAGCAATAGGTTGGTTTATGGCTGATATTCCTGGTGTTGCCCCCTCCATTTTTACACATAAAATTTTACTTCATGAGGGAGCAAAACCAGTGAGACAACCACAGGGTAGACTTAATCCACTCATCTTAGATGTTGTGAAAAAGGAAGTGAATAAACTTTTAAGTGCTGGAATTATATATCCAATTTCAGATAGTGGGTGGGTTAGCCCTGTGTAAATGGTTCCTAAGAAAAGTGGTATTACTGTTGTTAAAAATGAAAAGAATGAATTAATTCCAACAAGGGTCCAAAACTCATGGAGGGCATGCATTGATTACAGGAAATTAAATGATACTACACGTAAAGATCACTTTCCTCCACCTTTTATTGATCAAATGCTTGAAATATTAGCTGGAAGAACTAATTACTGCTTTCTAGATGGTTTCTCAGGGTATTTCCTGTCACATCCAGCATTATGATAATTAGAGATAAGAAATATTCTCAAATTATTGAGGATTAAAAATAATAAGGAAAAGTTAAAGGATTTTGGTGAAAAATAATTACAGTAATTTTCCAAGCCAATTATAGGAAATTGACTAATTAAGGAAAATTGGTCAAATGTAAATAAGGAAAAATATTTCTGAGCCTTGGAAAATTAAGGAAAAATGAGGATAATATCTTTTGAGAGTTATATGAAATTATAAAGTTGGTTTTATGACCAAATTACCCTTAGCGAAATTATGAGAGAATTAAAGGGTGATTTAGGCTAATTAAGGGATTTTATTTGGAAAATTCCAAATAAATATTTTTAAGAGGAATAAAATTCTAAGAAAATTCCTATGAGATCCTAAGGAATTATAAGGAATTATGCAATTAAATGGAGACCCTCAAATGTCCAAGATTTTTCCAAATAATGATGAAAAGTGGAAAAATCCCTAAAGAGAAGAAAATTAATTTTCCTTTTTATTTAAATATTAGAAAATTAATTTTGAGACAAAGAGGGCAATTTGGGAAGATAATAATGAGGAGAATAAATTAAGGATCTGACAAAAAATAATTACAGAGGCTAAGCTACTGTAATTATAGAAAAGAAGTTAAACTCAGAGCTTAAAGTATACTGATAAAGCAAGATTGGTATCTTGCAAATCCAAGGGATCCTAATGAGCCAAGTGTCAAGCTTTTAAAGGAGAAGATTTGAATTAGCCAAGTGTCATTCCATGAATGGAGAGGATTTTCACTTTAGTAAACAATTTCATTTGGAATTATGTTAATTAAGAGAGAGGAATCAAGACTTAGTAGGGTAATGACACTTGGGTTATCATTAAAGAAGGTGGTTGAGATATTTTGAGCCAATAATCAGCTCATTCCTCCCCCATTTTCAGATGTCCATTTCATCCAAAAGAGAGTGCAAGAGAAAAGAGAGAGCTTGAGAGGAAACAAGAAGAAAAGGAGGCACCTTTGGTCATTCAAGCAAGCTTTCAAGGTAGATCTTGGTACTAGAGGTGTTCTTACTTTGTTTTCTTTTATTTTTATGGTTTAAAATCTGTCTCTTCCCTCTCTTATGGCTGGCTTAACTGGTTGTTAAAAAAGGGGAAAGGAGTTTTGATTATTACACTTGCTAAGACATAACAACACAAGCTAGATCCTAGTGTTTGCAAGTGAGTTTAAGTTGTTTTAAAGCATTTTTTCATGGTTGTTGTTGTGAGTGATCATTTTGGCCAAGAGGTAAACTGAACCCTAGGATGAGTTTTTCATTGTTTTAAGGCTTCCATGATGCTTAAAATGAGGAATGGTGGAGGGTAAACCAAAGGAAACAAGTGTTGGAAGCTTTAAAGCAAAGTTGTGATTTTTGGTTAAAAATCCCTAGTGGTTCGGTCAACATGAAACTGAAGGAGGCCATTTTATTTTGCTAGATCTAAGTATATATTTGAGTTCTATATGAAAAACCATGTAGGGTTAGGCCAAGGTGTGATTTTTAGGGTTAAAGAGAACCAAATCCAAAAAGTAGTGAACCTAGGTTGAAGCTTTATGGTTCAAGAGTTGTTTTAATTTGTGTTCTTGCTTTTTCATGGTTGAAAAATGATTATGGCTGCCCTTTTTGTTGGATCACATGGTTAGGGTTTGATATTTGTCAAGAGAAAGAGGAGAAGGAAGAAAAGCTAAGACTTTTGGAGCAAGGTAGTAAGTTAAACCTAGCTACTACCACTAACTAGCATTGTTGATTATTGTATGGTTAATTACTATTATTGTGGTTGAGCTTTCTTGATTGTTATGTGGTTGCTCTTTATAGTATCTTGCTTTGGCCTTTGCATGTTTGAGTTTGCCAAATGATAAGCATGTTAGTTCACCAATAGTAGCTAATATGATCATGCATAATAATGATGCTTGCTTGGTGTTATAGTTGGTTAATTTGCTACTGGGATTTTCAAAAATCTCATCCCCTAAAAATAATGTAACATTTTAGGACCTGAATCCTCCAAGGGGAAGCTGCAGATTGAAGGCTAATTTGTGGGGTTTAGCCACAAAATTCGTGAGCTCATTCTGGTTATGTAAATATTAAACTAACAGTGCTGGAAGCACACTGACACTGACTGGTTCACGTGACTTTTTGATTATGTTCCCGAACGCTTTAAATCCTGAAATTTGGTATGATTAAAGATAACGTCCTGAGCTTCAATTTGATAGCTAATATGTTAAAAATGGACAAGTATACGATTTTTGGTGAATTTCCAAAGTTAAAGGAAAGAATCTGGGAAAAAGAAATTTTGGAACTGGACAGAATGGTGTTCCACAAAAACCTGACATGCTTTCATAAAGAATTGGCCCTTGAGATTATTTTTCATTGAAAGAGCACTTAAAGATCTTTAAGTATAATTTTGAATTACCCCAATTGGATTTTTTGTAGAATAAGTTATGAATTTTTTAAGTTGGGCCAGAAAAACTGGATTTTTACCCGATGAACAGTAAAAATCCGAAAATTAGCGTTTTTATAGAAAAAAATGAGCCCAAGACCATCCAATGTGGTCTAAAATGATTTTGGAAGGAACCTAAGTCAATACAATAGTAAGGCGTGACATTTTTGGTATCAGAGCGGAGGTTCTAGCATAAGATAGAACGCTCTGCTTAAGTATCCCTTAGATGTAGAGAACTAACACCCGTTTTCAGGAATCAAGATGGGGATTATCATAGACTGGGATACTAAACCTGAGCCGTAAGTCAACACTTAGGATCCAATAGTGATTGATCTCACCAAGGACGAGGACCAAGAGGAATGAGTAATGGGAGATGCTAGCCCTGGCCATTCATCAGTGTGCTCCAATGACTGTGTTGAGCACTACCCAGAGTTGCTAGGGATCACGGCAGAACAATTGTTGTACCTCCTCGGACTCGGAGACCTGGTCAACCCTGTAATTGGAATGTACCAAGAGCCATTAGATTTAGACCTTTATGTTCAGTCTCTGAAGCAGCCTGTTGCTTTTGCTATGTATCCATGTAATGTCCCTGGACCTAGTACTGTACCAGTTGTACCCCCAGCCCCGGCAATACCTGTAGTACCTACTGTACCATTTATACTTGCCCCAACTCAGCCTAGTCATGAGATCTGTAGTGTGAGTCAGCTGAGTGACCGGCTGAGGTTCATAGGGCGTCATATCAGGAGGGATGTTGATGCAGACCTGAGAGTACACCTAGATTACCTCCAAGGTGTGAGAGAGCTGTATCAGGCCCATGGACCAGGCAACCCTTACCTGGATCCTTATGATTGGCTGAGTGAGATGGTAGAGGTCCTACCTAATACCCTTTTCTGGACTCATGAGATTACCCACCTGAACTACTTGCTGGGAGATGATGTGGAGGACTAGATCCGAAGCCTTGAGGGCTTTGTTATTGTTCACTTTCTGTAGACGCTAGGACTATCCTATCACTAACGTAGGATATATTTTGGTACAGCTAACCCGAGTAGGTTAGGCTGATAATGCTTGGTCGATAGATGTGTTGATTGCACTTTGACTGGTCAATGCTTAGTTGCTTTTGTTGTATGCTCATTTTATGAATGAAATCCAAGCATGATATTTATTTCTTGTTCCTTGTTGTGCTATCTGGTTAGTTAAGCAATGGTTAGAACTCGATGAAACCTTTCACCGGAGAGACCCCTAGTGCAAGATGCAAGGGTCCCTCCTGATCCATTACAATTGATTCTGGAACGCCTCGAGCAACAACAGAAGACCATTGAGGACATAAGAGCAGCTCAAGCTCGTCAGGAACAAGAAAGGGATGCAGCGATAGCTGCAGCAGTAGCAGCAGTATTAGCAAACCTCGAGAGGAGGCAACCAGAGGAAGAGGTCTCTGCAGCACCAATATCAGAACAATTGCCAAGACCGGCAATGCCAGCAGCAGAACCCGACAGCATTCAACAGTGGATAACCCGATTCTGTAAGCACAACCTGCTGTCATTTGATGGGACATTCGATGTTCAAGCGGCGGAAGAGTGGATTAATCTCCTAGAGAAGATCTTCAAGGTGATGGACCGCTTATCAGAGCAAAAAGCCTAGATGGTGATGTATAAGCTAGAGAAAGATGCGGATCGCTGGTGGAAGAATACTGAGATTCTTCTTGATGCTCGAAACACGACGGTGACTTAGGAAGTGTTTCTGGAGCAGTTTTATGAGAAGTACTTTCTGAGGTCTGTCCGCAACGAAAGAGAAGCAGAGTTTCTAACTTTGAAGTAAAAGGATGACGAGCCTTTCGATGAGTACTTGGCTAAGTTCATTCATTTCTCTCATTATTCAAGCTATCTCCGATATAGAGATGATGAGAGGTGGACGACGGAGAAGTGGTTCGAGGACTGAGGCTATCATTGAGGGAGATGATTGCTCCCAGACAATTTGAGCAGTTCAATAAAACACTGGAAGCTTGCCGAATCACGAAAAGCAGCTTCAATCATCATCTGATGGTCAAGACAACTTCCCGAGCAGAGAAGGGAGGTCAAGGAGGTCAAGGTGGCACCTCGTCTAATGTGAATAAGAAGAGGAAGCAACCTTGGAACAACTATAAGAGCAAGAAAAGTGGTAAAGCACCGAAGGGCAAGGAGTGTGCAAAGTGTGGCAAGAATCACGGTGACAGGCCGTGCATGGCTGGACAGAATGTTTGCTACACCTGTGGCAAACCTGGACATTTCTCAAGAGAGTGCCCACAGAACACCGAGCAGGCAAGACCACGTACCCAGGGCTGAGTGTTTGCCATCACAAGAGAAGAAGCCCGGAAGTCTCCGGAGATGATCCAAGGTACGATCATGATTAACAATTCTCCAGTGATTGCAATGTTTGATTCGGGTGCTAGTCATTCTTTTATTTCATATGCCTGTGCGGAAAGACTTGGCTTGAGTATAAATATATTGCCATATGATATACATGTGTCTACCCTAACGCAGAGTAGGGTAGTTACATCTAATGTATGCCTGAACTGTATAGTTTGTTATGAGCACTGTTGCACTGCTATAGATTTGATATGCATGCCTTTCCATGAGATGGATATGGTGATTGGACTCAATTGGTTGTCATCCCACAATATCCTAATGGATTGTAAGAACAAAACCCTAATCTTACCCACGAGGGATTTAGAGTTGAATCCAGAAGTTAGATTAAACTTCATTACGGAGGCCCAAGCGGGCAAATGCTTACGAAAAGGCTGTCAAGGATTCCTCGTTTTCTTCTCGGTGCAAGTAGAAGTTGAGGAAGGGATAGGAGAAATCCCGGTGGTTAGGGAATTTCCAGAAGTGTTTCTGATAGAGATCGCAGGATTACCCCCAGACAGAGAAGTAGAATTCACAATTGACATAGTACCTGGAGTAGGACCAATTTCTAAGGCCCCTTATAGAATGGCTCCTAATGAAATGACAGGACTTAAAAAATAGATAGAGGAGCTACTTGAAAAAGGTTTTATTAGGCCAAGTGTGTTGCCATGGGGTGCTCCAGTGTTGTTTGTCAAGAAAAAAGATGGTAGTCTGAGACTGTGCATAGACTACAGGGAGTTGAACAAAGTCACAGTTAAGAACAAGTATCCACTCCCCAGGATAAATGATCTGTTAGACCAGCTAGTTGGTGCCAGTGTATTCTCTAAGATTGAGCTAAGATCTGGCTACCACCAACTCAAAATTAAGTCTGATGATGTCCCTAAAACTGCGTTTAGAACTCGTTATGGACACTATGAATTTTTAGTGATGCCGTTTGGATTGACGAACGCACCTGCGATATTCATGGACTACATCAATAGGATTTTTCGTCCTTACTTGGATCAATTTGTGGTCGTATTCATTGATGATATCTTAGTGTACTCTAAATCTCCAGAAGAGCATGAGGAGCATTTGAGGATTGTCCTAAATACCCTGAAAGATAAACAGTCGGTGGCTAAACTTAGTAAGTGTGAGTTTTGGCTCCAGGAAGTCTGATTTCTCGGCCATGTGATTTCCCAAGAAGGAGTGGCTGTCGACCCCCGTAAGATTGAGGTAGTACTCAACTGGGAGAGACCCAAGATGGTGATCGAGATCAGAAGTTTCCTCGGACTAGCAGGGTATTACAGCAGATTCATCTAGGACTTTTCTTGAATTGCTCTCCCGCTGACCAAGTTAACCAGGAAGAACCAACCGTTCTTGTGGGGCGAGAAGAGTGAGGCTAGTTTTCAGGAGCTGAAGAGGAAGCTCACTTCTACTCCCGTACTTATACTTCCCGATCCTTCACAACCGTATGTGGTTTATACAGATGCTAGCAAGCAGGGACTGGGATGTGTACTTATGCAGCAAGGGCGGGTAGTAGCCTATGCCTCACACCAGTTGAAATCTCACGAGGAGAATTACCCGACCCACGACCTGGAATTGGCGGCGATAGTTTATGCACTGAAGATATGGAGACACTATCTGTATGGAGCAACCGTAGAATTGTTTTGTGACCACAAAAGCCTCAAGTACCTTCATGATCAGAAAGAGTTGAATATGAGACAATGAAGGTGGATGGACTTACTTAAAGATTATGATTTTCAAATTAAGTACCATCCAGGCAAAGCGAATATAGTCGCGGATGCCTTAAGCAGAAAGACAGTACAGGTAGCATCGCTGATGATCAGAGAGCAGAAGTTGGTAGAGGATTTCAGAGATTGGGGTCCTCTATATCAGATGCAGTTAGTAGAAGGAAATAGGGGTAGAACCCAGTTTACAGCTCTGTTCAAGGATCAAATCAGAGAAGCACAGTCACAGGACTGGCTAGCGAAAATTCTCAAGGAGAAGCTATATAGAGACGAGAATAAGAATTTTGAAATTTCTGAGGAAGGGATACTGAAGTTTAAAGGAAGAACCTATGTTCCCCAAGTGTTTGACCTCAGAAAAGAGATACTAGCCGAAGCCCATAAGAGCAAATATACTCTTCATCCAGGAATGACAAAGATGTACCATGATGTTAAAGAACTCTTCTGGTGGCCTGGAATGAAGAAGGATATTACGGAATATGTGACAAAGTGTCTTACCTGCCAGAAGGTGAAGGTAGAATACCAGAAACCTGCAGGAGAGTTGCAACCCCTGGATATCCCTGAGTGGAAATGGGACAGTATATCTATGGACTTTATAGTGGGGTTACCGATGACAGCAGCTAAATATGATGCAATATGGGTGATAATAGACCGTCTGACTAAGTCCGTGCATTTTCTCAGTATGAATATAAAGGATTCTCCAGAGAAGTTAGCGAGACTTTACATCAAGGAGATTGTTAGGCTGCATGGTGTTCCAAGCAGTATTGTTTCGGACCGAGACCCAAGATTTACTTCGAAGTTTTAGAGGTCCTTATAGAAAGAAATGGACACCACTCTCAGATTCAGCACAGCCTACCACCCTCAGACGGATGGGCAAACGGAAAGAACCATTCAAACCTTGGAGGATATGTTACGTGCCTGTGTATTGGACTTTGGCGGCAGTTGGGATACGTCTTTACCGTTAATTGAATTTGCCTACAATAACAGTTTCCATTCAAGTATTCGAATGGCACCTTACGAGGCACTGTATGGGAGAAAGTGCAGATCTCCCTTATGCTGGATAGAGCTTAGTGAAAGAAGTTCTCTTGGTCCTAACATGGTGGATCAGACTTCCCGACAGATAAAAGCTATTCAGCAAAGGCTTCTAACGGCTCACAGTAGACAGAAGAGTTATGTCGATACAAGAAGGAGACCGTTAGAATTTGATGTTGGTGATCACGTATTCCTCAAGGTGTCGCCAACAACAGGAGTCAGTCGGTCCCTAAAGACTAAGAAGTTCAGTCCAAAGTATGTTGGACCATTTCAGATCCTATCTAAAGCTGGACCAGTGGCCTACAAGTTGGCTCTTCCCCCAAAGTTAAGTCAGATTCATGATGTTTTCCATGTCTCCCAATTGAAGAAGTACCATTCAGATCCCACGCATGTCATAAGCTATGATGACATTGCGCTTCGGGATAATCTATCTTTTGAGGTTAGACCGGAACGAATCGTTGATCAGAAGACCAAGCAGCTGAGGAACAAGTAGATTCCCCTGGTCAAAGTGGTCTGGAAAGGTCTTTCCTTTGAAGAAGCCACATGGGAGATGGAAGCTGAGATGAAGGAAAAGTATCCAGAGCTTTTCCATTAAGGTACGCTTTAAATTTCGAGGACGAAATTTATTTAGCGAGAGAAATGTCACATCCAGCATTATGAAAATTAGAGATAAGAAATATTCTCAAATTATTGAGGATTAAAAATAATAAGTAAAATTTAAAGGATTTTGGTGAAAAATAATTACAGTAATTTTCTAAGCCAATTATAGGAAATTGACTAATTAAGGAAAATTGGTCAAATGTAAATAATGAAAAATATTTCTGAGCCTTGGAAAATTAAGGAAAAATGAGGATAATATCTTTTGAGAGTTATATAAAATTATAAAGTTGGTTTTATGACCAAATTACCCTTAGCGAAATTATGAAAGAATTAAAGGGTGATTTAGGCTAATTAAGGGATTTTATTTGGAAAATTCCAAATAAATATTTTTGAGGGGAATAAAATTCCAAGAAAATTCCTATGAGATCCTAAGGAATTATAAGGAATTATGCAATTAAATGGAGACCCTCAAGTGTCCAAGATTTTTCCAAATAATGATGAAAAGTGAAAAAATCCCTAAAGAGAAGGAAATTAATTTTCCTTTTTATTTAAATATTAGGAAATTAATTTTGAGACAAAGAGGGCAATTTGGGAAGATAATAATGAGGAGTCCCTAAAGAGAAGGAAATTAATTTTCCTTTTTATTTAAATATTAGGAAATTAATTTTGAGACAAAGAGGGCAATTTGGGAAGATAATAATGAGGAGAATAAATTAAGGATCTGACAGAAAATAATTACAGAGGCTAAGCTACTGTAATTATAGAAAAGAAGTTAAACTCAGAGCCTAAAGTATACTGATAAAGCAAGATTGGTGTCTTGCAAATCCAAGGGATCCTAATGAGCCAAGTGTCAAGCTCTTGAAAGAGAATATTTGAATTAGCCAAGTGTCATTCCATGAATGGAGAGGATTTTGACTTTAGTAAATAATTTCATTTGGAATTATGTTAATTAAGAGAGAGGAATCAAGACTTAGTAGGGTAATGACACTTGGATTATCATTAAAGAAGGTGGTTGAGATATTTTGAGCCAATAATCAGCTCATTCCTCCCCCATTTTTAGATGTCCATTTCGTCCAAAAGAGAGAGCAAGAGAAAAGAGAGAGCTTGAGAGGAAACAAGAAGAAAAGGAGGCACCTTTGGTCATTCAAGCAAGCTTTCAAGGTAGATCTTGGTACTAGAGGTGTTCTTACTTTGTTTTCTTTTATTTTTATGGTTTAAAATATGTCTCTTCCCTCTCTTGTGGCTGGCCTAACTGGTTGTTAAAAAAAGGGAAAGGAGTTTTGATTATTACACTTGCTAAGAGACAACAACACAAGCTAGATCCTAGTGTTTGCAAGTGAGTTTAAGTTGTTTTAAAGCATTTTTTCATGGTTGTTGTTGTGAGTGATCATTTCGGCCATAAGGTAAACTGAACCCTAGGATGAGTTTTTCATTGTTTTAAGGCTTCCATGATGCTTAAAATGAGGAATGGTGGAGGGTAAACCAAAGGAAACAAGTGTGATTTTTGGTTAAAAATCCCTAGTGGTTCGATCAACATGAAACTGAAGGAGGCCATTTTATTTTGCTAGATCTGAGTATATATTTGAATTCTACATGAAAAACCATGTAGGGTTAGGCCAAGGTGTGATTTTTAGGGTTAAAGAGAACCAAATCCAAAAAGTAGTGAACCAAGGTTGAAGCTTTATGGTTCAAGAGTTGTTTTAATTTGTGTTCTTGCTTTTTCATGGTTGAAAAATGATTATGGCTACCCTTTTTGTTGGATCACATGGTTAGGGTTTGATATTTGTCAAGGGAAAGAGGAGAAGGAAGAAAAGCTAAGACTTTTGGAGCAAGGTAGTAAGTTAAACCTAGCTACTACCACTAACTAGTATTGTTGATTATTGTATGGTTAATTACTATTATTGTGGTTGAGCTTTCTTGATTGTTATGTGGCTGCTTTTTATAGTATCTTGCTTTGGCCTTTGCATGTTTGAGTTTACCAAATGATAAGCATGTTAGTTCACCAATAGTAGCTAATATGATCATGCATAATAATGATGCTTGCTTGGTGTTATAGTTGGTTAATTTGCTACTGGGATTTTCAAAAATCTCATCCCCCAAAAATAATGTAACATTTTAGGACCTGAATCCTCCAAGGGGAAGCTGCAGATTGAAGGCTAATTTGTGGGGTTTAGCCACAAAATTCGTGAGCTCATTTTGGTTATGTAAATATTAAACTAACAGTGCTGGAAGCACACTGACACTGACTGGTTCACGTGACTTTTTGATTATGTTCCTGAACGCTTTAAATCCTGAAATTTGGTATGATTAAAGATAACGTCCTGAGCTTCAATTTGATAGCTAATACGTTAAAAATGGACAAGTATACGATTTTTGGTGAATTTCCAAAGTTAAAGGAAAGAATCTGGGAAAAAGAAATTTTGGCACTGGACAGAACGGTGTTCCACAAAAACCTGACATGTTTCATAAAGAATTGGCCCTTGAGATTATTTTTCATTGAAAGAGGACTTAAAGAGCTTTAAGTAAAATTTTGAATCACCCCAATTGGATTTTTGTAGAATAAGTTATGAATTTTTGAAGTTGGGCCAGAAAAACTGGATTTTTACCTGATGAACAGTAAAAACCCGAAAATTAGCGTTTTTATAGAAACAAAATGAGCCCAAGACCATCCAATGTGGTCTAAAATGATTTTGGAAGGAACCTAAGTCAATACAATAGTAAGGCGTGACATTTCCAGATTCCTATTGCTCCGAAAGACCAAGACAAGACCACATTTACCTGTCCATTTGGGACATTTTGAAACATCCTACCTTTAACCCCTCAGAGTACACATTAGTAAGCATTATGGTTCAAGCAGGTCATGACATAAGTCAGTGGATTTAAAAATTTTAACATAACTACTCGTTACTATTCACTGTTCAAATTCAGATTTCATGTCCAATTTTGAAAAATCATAACTAATTCTATAAAAATTGTATCTCCTTGTGTACACATCTGATTAAGGTGATCTACCTCTCATTTTAAAGCTTGGGATGTGTACTATGAATCTCCCAAATTTCATGGCTTAACTCATTCATTTGATAAGTCAAAATGGAGCTATAAACTCACTGCTTTAGGACCTACGTTTTATCCCTTAACCTCCTTTCTACTTTAATTCTTTCTATTTCTTTGACATACGTAAATTGGGTTTACACTTTCCCAATCATCCTCATACATTTCTATTCATCCCATAAACATTGGAATTAAATATATGGCATCATTAGCATCCATAACATAAATGACATAATAGGAGAATTACACATTGAATAATAACATCATTCATTAACGTCAATAATTCTCTACTTTCTTCTCCTTGCCTCTCATGCCATTATTGGCCAACATTGATTGACCTAAATGGTTGGTTAGGGAGGGGTGAGATTCGGGAGAATCTCAGTAGCAAACACTACCCATAAGCATGCAAGACATAATGCACATGCATGACATGTTATAACATTAACACATGAATGCCATGGAAAGTGTAACACCTTACGTTTGCATCCTTATATTATGCCAAGTTAAGATATTCATATGTGCATTTACAGGTTACTGGGTTGAAAAATTTGAGTTTAAAAATTTCTTCTCCCGCATTACTATTCACTGTAACCTTAAACTTGGCATAACTTTGAAAAATCACAACTAATTCTAGAAAAATTGAAACAAGGTCGTTCCAAGTCTCACTCAAAGCTCTTAACATAATCTATTAAGGAAAAATGACCTAAGGTTCCAATTTAATCAGAAATGCATCCAATTTTAATTTCAAAAAGTACTGTTCATTTGGTCATTTTTCTATTTTCCAATATATTTGCCTAACTTCGGAAAGGCATAACTTCTTGCACAGTGCTCTGATTTTGATGCTTTACCACTCATTTTAAAGGGAAAAATAAGATCTATTTTCATGCCAAATTTCAGGGGAAAAGTCAACCATTTGACTAGGGTCTTAATTGGTCAAAGTTTGGTCAAATTTAGACCATTTTTTTATCCCCCTTTTTCACTAATTCTAGCACCATTTCGTTTTTCACCATAAGCAGACCATACTCGCATATAAAGCTACTCTACCATTAATATACATCTAAAAAGGTTATCATGTCATGTGTTCATGCTCAGAATATGCTTACATGGCTTGGAAAAGAAAGGCTTAAATCCATATAATACAATACATAGATCATAATTTCCTCAAGCCATGATTACTTCTTTTCCCTTCTCCTTGGAGGTAGTGGCACCTAGGATATCATGTTATAGGAGGAATGAGATTTCATAGAAATCCCAGTAGCATTGAACATACAACCATCAAGTTAACATGCATAAGATGTCATGCTACATGCAATAAAATAACATTGCTAGTCATTATGCCATGCCATAACCATTCCGTATCCATGTCATCATCATGGAGCATATAATCATTCCAGTCCAAACTCAATCATGCAAGAGCCAAGGCATACATTGCAAGGAGTTCACATCATCAGTGCATAAACATTCTCATGGCACATAAACACACATAGCAGAAACATCAAATGCAAGTCAACAAAATAATTGTAAGTTCACGCTACCTCGGTTCCACGCTCAATGTTTCCTCCTTGTTTTCCTTGCTTGAGGTCCTCCTAGGTTTCCAAAAAATTGCCTATAAACCATACAGTAAGGGTATGGTAAATTCCATATCTAGTATACAATTCTTTCTCAATATAATACTATCCTTGTGCCTTTCAATTTATAACTTCGGTAGACCTTTCCTAATCCTTTGACTTTGGTTTGACCAAGCCTTAATCCTCAATTAAGGTCTTGGAATTCTTCCTTAGTCCATGATTAATCATGCTTTCTTGGTTAATCACTAACCCTTAATCCTTAATCCAATATTTAATTAAGGTCCTTAAGTCACATAGTCATTAATACAACATAATCCTCTAAGATTAAGTCACTAATCCCTTATGGATTAACCATTAATCATTCTCTAATCAACATGATTAACCCTTAATCATTCCTTTAATTAACATAACTAATCACTAGTCATTAATTAATCAAGGTAACTAACCTTAATTACTTATTAAGCTTTAATCAAATAACATGATTAATCTTAGCTATCACTAAACCATAATTAATCAAGGTAATTAATCCTAATCTTCCTCAAATAAATCATTAACTAAAAATAATTAACACTTAGGGAGGTAAACATACCTTAATTAGCTCTTAATCGGCGATTAGAGGCGTTTAACCTTTCTTTCTCCCTTTCTCTCTCTTCTTTCTTTCTTTCTCTCTCCTAGAACTTAAGAGCAAAACATTCCCTCTCTAGGAAACCATCTTGGCCGAAATTATGAAGGGTGAGGGGGTATTTATAGGCTTGAATTTTTCACAATACCAACAATGCCCTTGGAGAAAAAGATGCGATCTCGGCCGTCCATTTTTTTTTCACTTTACACATGGACAAATCTTAGAGCACAAGCCTTGAGATCATGACACATGGAAGGACACCTATTCATCATGTGATTTTCATGTGGTAGAAAAATATTATTTTAATGTTTTGTCTCTTATTTCCCTTTATGCCCTTGAACAATTTGGAAAATTCTAACCTTGTCCTTCCCGCCTTATTTTGGTCGAATTATTACTCTAAAAATTGGGAGAAAAATGACTCATCCTAAAACATCCTGCCTTTAACCCCTCAGAGCACGCATTCATAAGCGTTATGGTTCAAGCAGATCATAACACAAACCCGTGGATTTAAAATTTCAACATAACTATTCGGGTTACTATTCACTGTTAAATTTGCAGATTATAGGTCCAACTTCAAAAATTCATAACTAAATCCATAAAAATTGTATTGGGGTGTTCTAAAATTCTACAGAAAGCTATTTCGATGCTCTTTAAGGAAAAAAATCCAATTGGACTTATCCTTGCCCAATTCGTACAGTTAAATCAATAGATATTACTATTCATTTCAAAAATCTGGAACTTCCAGATTCTGTGCTTCAACTTTGAAAATTTGTATCTCTTTGTGTACACATCCAATTGAGGTGATCTACCTCTCGTTTTAAAGCCTGGGATGTGTATTATGAGTTGCCAAATCTCGTGACTTGACTCCTTCGTTTGGTAGGTCAAACTAGAGCTACAAAATCACTGCTCTAGGACATACATTTTATTCCTTAACATCTCTTTACTTTAATTCTTTTTATTTCGTTCGCATACATAACATGGGCTTTCTCTTTCCCATTCATGCTCATACATTTCTATACATGCCATAAGCATTATAATTAAATACACGACATCATTGACATCTATAACAATAATTACATAATAGGAGAATTACATATTGAATGATAATATCATTCATTAACATCAACAATTCTCCACTTTCTTCTCCTTGCTTCTCATGACATTATTGCCCATTGATGATTGACCTAAATGGTTGATTAGGGAGGGGTGAGATTCGGAGGAATCTCAGTAGCAAACAATACCATATTAATCATGCTAGATGGATGCTAATGCACTACATGTAACTTGTTTATTCTCTTGTTAATTAGTGACATATTAGCATGCTCAAAGCTAACTTCTTGATGCATGGCCATGGAGACATAATCTACTCATCATGAATAGCCATTACAGCAGCTAAAACATGTCACAATAACATTCAATAACATGTACACAGCAACACACAAGCATACAACATCAAGCAATGACAATAGGTAAGTTCACTACCTTGCACCTCAAGCTTTCCTCTTACTTTTCCTTTGACTCCCTTGACTTTCCAACCATGTGGGCATTCGGTCAACATCACCAAACATCCTCTTGGATGTTCCAAAGGTCCTAAATATAACCATAATGATCATACAATCCATTAGGACCACTAGATTACATAAAGTTCAAGACTATCTCTCTTGAACCTTAACCCTTTCTCTTGCTTTTAGGGTTTCCTTTCTAGCTTTTCTAATATAAATCTCATCATTTCCCATCCTTAAGATCCATTTCTTGTCAATTAGGAGAACTTTAGATGGCCTTAGATTCAAGAAGATCAAATCTGAAAATTATGCTTCGTGGGTACTGTTCACGCAGAAAACCCAGAATTTCTGCTCAACTTTGAAAATTCATAATTAATTCTAGAAAAATCAAAATTGAGTGGTTCCAAGTCTCACTGAAAGCTCCTTAAGTTAAATTTAAAGAAAAAATAGTTTCAGGAACCAATTCTATGCTGAACAGCACCGGAACTGTACGGAACTTGAAACTCTTCCAAAAGTTCAACACTGTTTCCAGATTTCAAACCCTAAATTTGAAAAATCACCATAAATCGTACACATATCCAAATGAAGTGTTATACCCATGGATTTAAAGCTCACAGAGTGTGCATTAAGCATGCAAAATTTCAAAGTCATATATGAACAGTAACTAATTCGAAATAGGCATCAAATCAGATGCTACAACCACCACCTACCTTGATCTTGAAGCTTGAACTTAGGTGGACTTTCTCTCACTAGAAATAGCTCTTTCTCTCTCTAGATGCAAGAGCGACAGAGTTTTCCCTATAGATCCTTGCTTGGCTGAAATATGAAGGGGAGGGAGTGCCTATTTATAGCCAAAAATTTGGCTTGAATGGACCAAAATGCCCTTGGTGGCTAATAGAAAGGGTAAGGGCAATCTTGGAACTTCAAGTTAACTTTTACATCATCATTGCATCATCTTCTTGCATCATGCTTACCTCAACCTTCTAGAAGATGCCAAGTGTCATAAAAGTGGTGGAGGAGATGGGAGATTAGATCCTAGCTGTTGGATCAAACTTAATTCCTCCGAATTTACTTGGCCCACGTTTCTCCGGCTTTCTTTATGGCCCTCCGGAGCTCAAAAAATCCTTCTGTCTGCTCCATAAATTCTCTTTAATTCTAGAGAATATCTATAAATTTTCTTAGGCCATAACACTTCCTTTAAGCCTTGCATAAAAATTCATTTACTGAAATGCCCTTTTATCAGCACAATCAGCTTTTTGATTTATTAAAGCCATTTCACTGGCCTTTTGGTTACGGGACTAATTTTATAAATTAGTACAACCTTTCAACCATTTAACCTCATTTTTGCATACATTTTTGAGGTCTCTTGCTATTTTCAATAATTACCTCAAACAATGTACTTTTTATAAGCTATAACCTCATAAATTCCATTTAAACTGCCTCAAGGGTAGCTTTGCCTTTTCTCTTCACAGAAGAGACTTAGAATATTATTTTTTATTTTCTAGGATTTTCTTAGAATTCTCTATATACTCTTCCATGTTTATCCATGTTGGTCATAAGTTGTTGAATTTGCAGTTAGTCCCTGCTTAGACTTAACTTCATACAATCCTCTCTTTGAGGTTTCTAACTTAACCTTTGGCTTGAATCTAGCCTCTTTTCTCTCTCTGGGCCTTTGAGACTTTACTGGCGCCTCTAACTTGATTATACTTGAGCCCCTGAAAACTTTCACTTTGCAGTTTAGTCCTTAAAACTGCTTTGACTTCCTTTCTCATCTTTAGGACTTCTGCTCAAAAGGGGTCTAGTAGCCTATCCAATTCAGGCTATTTCTAGTACTTCTAGGCTCAAAATTTTGGATGTTACACATCCAATATTCAATGCAATCCACTGATTATTTGTGTACTTTCGGTCCAATTTTCCAACAATCCTGTCCAATTTACTATCACAAAATTTTGATTTCAACACCTTCTTAAATTCCTCTCATTCCAAGGATATTCCATGATTTTTCTCAAATTTTACCTCGCTCTATAAGTTTCTAAATTTTATTCCGTCAAAAATCAATATTCTATCGATAATAATTCGGTAATAAATATTCTTTAAGCTAACCTCTGTACTTCCAAAGGTGGGAAGTAATTTTATAAATTAGGATAATATGTCACATAATTTATCCTTATTTTTCCTTGAAGTTTTGAGGCCTCCATATATTTTAAATAATGGAAATTGGCTAATTTTCCTTAATTAACCAAAAATTCCAATGATTACAAATAATTCCCTGATAAATTATTTTTTATCCTATATTCACCTTCTAAGCCTCAAACATTATTTTGTACCCTCATTTCTATTTTTCATGATTTTCTGGGAATTTTCAGGAATTTCAGACATTATTTCCAATACTACCCTTTCTTGACCGATCTTTTCAAAAATGACCGTTATGTCCCTATCCTGATTTTTCCTCATAGCCTGGATCCTCTAGTCTACTATACTCTTGACCTTAGTCAATCTCAAATCATTCATCAATTAGGATAAAATTATCAGGGTGTGACATTTCTCCCCCCTAAAATAAATTTCATCCTCGAAATTTTAACACATACCTTAAGTGCTCTGGATACTTGCTCCTCATCTCGTCTTCCTTTTCCCACGTGACCTCTTCTTGATTTAGATCTTTCCAAATCACTTTGACCAAAGGAATTCCCTTGTTCCTCAGCTGCTTGACTTTCCGGTCCACTATGCGTTCCAGTCTTACTTCAAATGTCAGATTGTTCTTTAGCTCAATCTGATCATATTCTAGCACATGTTCTAGATCCGGATTATATTTCTTCAACTGGGAAACATGGAAGACATTGTGCAACTGACTTAAATTCGGGGGTAAGGCCAATCGATAGGCTACAGGTCCTACTTTTGAGAGTATTTGGAATGGTCCCACGTATTTAGGCGTCAACTTTCTTGCCTTAATGGATCGTCCTACTCCAGTAGTTGGAGATACTTTCAAGAATACATAGTCCCTAACCTTAAATTCTAACGACTTTCTCCTACTATCAACGTAACTCTTCCGTCTGCTTTGAGCTGTGAGTAACCTCTGTTTGATCTATTTAATCTGTTCAGAGGTACGATCCACTATATCTGGACCCCAAAATTTTCTCTCTCTGAGTTCTATCCAACAAAGTGGGGATCTACACCTTCTTCCATATAATGCCTCATATGGTGCCATTTGGATACTGGAATGGTAACTGTTATTGTATGCGAATTCTACCAAAGGCAGATATTCATCCCAGCTCCCTTTAAAATCCAAAATGCACGCTCTCAGCATATCTTCTAGTGTCTGTATCCTTCATTTTGTTTGTCCATCTGTTTGCGGATGGTAAGCTGTACTGAAACTCAGTACCGTGCCCATGGCTTCTTGCACTGCTTTCCAGAATCTTAACATGAATCTTGGATCCCTGTCTGACACAATGTACTTTGGAACCCCATGTAATCTTATGATCTCTTTAATGTACAACCTTGCTAACTTTTCTGGCGAATATTTAACTTCAATAACTAAGAAATGAGCCGACTTCACAGTCTGTCAACTATGACTCATATTGTATCGTATCCTGATGACGTACGTGGTGGTCCTACTATGAAGTCCATAGAGATACTATCCCATTTCCATTCAGGAATATTAAGGGGTTGTAAAGATCCTGACGGCTTTTGGTGTTCCGTCTTCACTTTCTGGCACGTAAGGCACTGATTGAACCCAATTGTTCTATGTTATTTCATATCATTTTAAGGGTATTTATCATAGATTTTGGCTCTTTTTGATGGTAATTATGCTTAATTTAGATTAAGAGTCCTTACTTTGAGTTAGTGTCTTTTTTAGGGTAAAATTGTCATAATTGGTTATTAATTGTATTCAATTGATTTCTAGGACAATTGATGCTTCAAATTGTTGCTTTTTATTGTAGGACACTTGAGAATTAGAGCCAAGATTGAAGAGCAAAGCATTACACAACATGAGAGTTTCCAAGAAAATGCTGTGCTGTGGTAAAAAGTCTGAAAATGGGCATCAGTGACTATTCTGGAATAGTTTGCCTGGGCAAACTTTTGAGTTCGCCGTGATAAACTCTCAAAATCTCACCAAAATTCCCTTCTGGAATAGTTCACCGCGGCAAAATTTTGAGTTCGCCGCAGCAAACTCTCTCGTATCAGTAACGTCAGATTCGGATCCAGAACGCAAAAATGGACCCTTTACTCATATGATCCGACCCAGATGGACCCCTAAAACCCTTAAAAACCCTATTTTCAACCCAAAACTCCATTCTATCATCAAGAACACCTCTATTCTCTCATCTTCTTGCCTCTCCACCTCCATCTTCTTCCCCATCCATTTCCTTCATCTTTCCTTCACTCCATCTCATTTCCTTCCACTCCGAGCTGCCATGGCCGACGGATTCACTTCAGTTGGAGCTTTTCTTGAAGCTATGGAGGGCTACGGTTTATCAACTCTTGAAGATGGTGGAGTAGCATGAGTTTCCAAGCTTCAAAGGGGAGTTTCAATTTTAATCTTTAGTTTCTACCTATGTATTTATGATTTCCTAGGTTTAGGATTTGTAAATTCTTAGTGAGACACTTTGGTTGATTCTGTAATCATTGGTTAATGATTTACATTTGTAGTTTGGATTGGTTGATGTTGAATTTTGTGCTTAAATATATGTGGTCACATATATGCTTCTTTGTAACTCTCATGATTCTCTCCTATCTTGCATGGTCATGTTTTGATACTGAGTTGATTGTGGGTTACATTGAGCCAATTGCATGATCATTCTCAAATTACACATTAGGGAAGCTTAACAATGTTTTCATTAATGAAGTTCATTGATTTAAACATTGGACTCAATGAGTTATTGAGGTTGTTATTAAGAAAACCTAATGGATTTGTGAAACTCCCAATATCTTAAGTGAATTATGATGGCCATCAAAACCATTTTCAAGAGATTTCCTATCATTCATTTCCATTCCATCATTATTATCTTAAAACACCAAAAATATAGTATCTTAGGTTTGTTTTCAGTGCAGTTAGTTTAGGCACCATTCATTTAAATCTTAAAAACCCAAAACCCCATTTCATTGCATTACATGGCATTTAGTCTAGCTTAGGTAATTAATAAAGGCTCCCAAAAGTGAAACTACCTGAGTTTGCACTATACTGTATAGCTTGGATTTATTTTTGATTGAGAACCCCAAGGCGAACGACAAAAGGCTCTCGTCAAATGGCGCCGTTGCCGGGGAGCCATTAAGTTGGTTCCTTAGGCTAGTTAACTGTCAACTTTGGTTGATTGGGGTTTTGTGAGCCTGTTAGGTTACATTTTTGCATTGTCCATAATAGATTTTGCATTGCATAAAAATTTTGAGATATACAAACAAAGATCTTGATTTTGATTTCGATTTTTGCATATAGTTTCATACCCTTCATAGCATTCATTGCATTTTTGAGTTTCTTCTTATTTTCATTCTCTGTGTTTTTGTTATTGTGTTCTGGTTTTCTTACTGTCTGTGACATTTCGCCGCGGCCAACTTGTCAGATTTCTGTGAGAATCCTTCTCGGGACACCTTCGCTGCGGCCAACTTTGTGTTTCGTCGCGGCGTAGCGTGTTGTACTAGATCGCATTTTCTTTTCTGGACAGCTTTGCCGCGGCAAACCCTTCTTTTTGCCGTGGCGAAGGTCCCATATTTTTAAAAAACATTTCTTAAAAACTCTTTGGGAATTGATTGTTTAGCTTTCTGATGGCTTGGTTTAATAATCATTTAGGTCCATCTGATCACCCTTCCTCATTTGTAGGTGACAATACTCTGATGGGTGATAATTCTTCTCAAAGGCCTGATGCTATACAATAGGAACTGGATCTTCTTCTGGCACACATAGATCATAGAGAACAGGATGGGACCCATCAAACACATGATACCTCTTATCCAAACCATAACCATGGTAATGATTGGATGAATAATGTAACATCCAGACTTTTAGGCCTAGAAGTACCAGAAATAGCCTAAATTAGATAGGCTGCTAGACTCCTTTGAGCAGAAGTCCCAAAGATGAGAAAGGAAGTGTTATGGCCTAAAAAAATTCATAGATACTCTCTAGAATTAAGGGAAATTTATGGATCTAACAGAAAATAATTACAGAGGCCAGAGCACTGTAATTATAGAAAAGAAGTTAAACCCGGAGTAAAAGTGCACCGATAAAGTGTTAATCAGAGTCTTGCACTTTACTTGGCCCACAAGTCACCACTTGTCAAGCCTTTAATGGATGATAATTAAAGCTTTCTAAGTGTCAAGCTACCAATGGAGAGGATCTTGACTTTGGAATGTAATTATATTATGAATTAAGTTAATTAAGAGAGAGGTTTCAAGAAGGCTTAGGCATTTGACACTCGGACTTTCATTAAATGTGGTAGATGAGATATTTTGAGAGCACTAAGGAGCTCATCTCTCCCCTAAATCAGATGGGAATTTCGTCCAAGGCAAAGAGGAGAGGAAAAGAGAGGGTTTTGGAAAGAGAACCAAGGAAAGCTATCAACTTTGGTCATCAATCAAGGATTCAAGGTGAGATCTTGGTTCTAGATGTGTTCTTGTCTTGTTTTCCTTCTCTTTTAAGGTTGAAAAATCTATCTTCTCTCCCTTTTGATGGCTGGTCGAAATGGTTGATGAGTGGGGAAGGGAGTTTGGTTGTTAGATCTTGCTAGAACACCTCAAAGTATAGTAGATCCAAGTGGATCTATGTGAAAATTGGAAGAATTACGTGCTGATTTGATGCCTATTTCAAATTATTTACTGTTCATATCTGGTTCTGAAATTTGGCATGCTTAAAGTACACTCTGTGAGATTTAAATCTATTGGGTAGAACACTTCATTTGGATATGTGTATGATTTATGGTGATTTTTCAAAGTTAAGGAGCTTTCAGTGAGACTTGGAAGCACTCAATTTGGATTTCTCTAGATTTAATTATGAATTTTCAAAGTTGAGCAAAAATTCTGGAGTTTCTGCGTGAACAGTACCTGCGAACCAAAATTTCTAGATTTAGTATTCTTGAATCTAAGGCCATCTAAAGTGGTCCTAATTGACAAGAAATGGATCTTAAGGATAGAAAATGATAAGATTTATATTAGAAAAGTTAGAAAGAAAACCCTAAGACTAAGAGAAAAGGTTGAGGTTCAAGAAAGCTAGTCTTGAATTTTATGTAATCTAATGGTTCTAATGGATTGTGTGATCATTATGGTTATGTTTAGGACCTTTGGAACATCCAAGAGGATGTTTGGTGATGTTGACCGAATGCCCACATGGTTGGAAAGTCAAGGGAGTCAAAGGAAAAGTAAGAGGAAAGCTTGAGGTGCAAGGTAGTGAACTTACCCTTTATGTGCTTGACATGGTATGCTCATGTGTTGGTTTGTATTTGTTGTTTGAATGATGTTGTGACATGATGATTGTTGCTGAAAATGCTGTTTTTAATATGTTCCCATGGCCATGCATTTTTATACCAAGCATAAAGCATGATGGCATGTCACTAGTTAACTTAAGTTTATGAAAAACTACATACCATACACTAGCATCCATCTTGTGCATGTATGTGGTAATGTTTGCTACTGAGATTCCCCTGAATCTTACCCCTTCATAACCAACCATTTAGGTCAATCAATGATGGGCACAAATGGCATGAGAAGCAAGGAGAAGAAGTGGAGAATTATTGATGCTAATGACTGATACTAATATTCAATGTATAATTCTCCTATGTTATAATTATGTTGTGAATGCCATGTATTTAATTATAAAGCTTATGGCATGTATAGGAATGTATGAGCATGAATGGAAAAAAGTAAGCCCATGTTAGGTATGCCAAAGAAATAAAAAGAATTAAAGTAAAGAGATGTTAAGGGATAAAACGTAGGTCATGGAGCAGTTAGTTTTGAGCTTCATTTTGACCTATCATATGAATGAGTTAAGCTACAAAATTTGGTATACTTATAGTACACATCCCAATATTTAAAATGAGTGGTGAATCACCTCATTTTGATGTGTATACAAAGAGATATGAATTTTCAAAGTTAAGGCACAGAATCTGGAAAGTCCAGATTTTACCAAACAAATAGTAATCTTAATCCAATAAATTGTACGTTTTCAATCAGGATGAGTTCAGTTGAATATTTTTCCCTTAAAGAGTATTGAAGGAGCTTTCAGTAGAATTTTGGAACACCTCCATACAATTTTTCTAGAATTAGTTATGATTTTTCAAATTTGGACCTATAATATGAAAACTGGACAGTGAACAGTAATTTTCTGAAAATTAACGTCAAAATTGAAATTATTAAGTGTAAGACCATCCAACATGGTCTGGAATGGTTCTAAATGAATGCTAAGGTACTATATAAGTAAGGTGTGACATTTTTGGTACCAGAGTAGAGGTTCTGGCATAGGAAGAAGAGAACTATCTGCAAGAATTTAGAAAAGCCCAGTTCAGGTTAGAGCTAGTAGTGGAATACTAGCTAAGGTCCAACTAAGGTTATGGATTGGAGGTGAATGCTCTAGGGAAAATAAGTAATAAGGATCTTTAAATGAAGTTGGGATCCTCTATTAGAATGGTACAGATAAAATGATGATGAGAAGTTATACGCAGAGGAAGGTAGCCACTGTGTAAAAATAAAGAGACTTCCCTCTAAAGAAAAGGGGATAATGGCTCATAAGTCAGATAGAGGTATGAGTCTAAACCCTAGGTGAAAAGGGTCAAGTGGCAACCTAAGTTAGATACAGCTACTGTAACCTTGATACAAGGTTAAGGCAGCACGATCAAAGTAGTTATCTTTGATTCCTAAATAGATATAAAAAGGGCAAAAGAGGTAAAGATCACTTTCTGCCACCGGTAATCCCTGAGGATAAGGGAAAGCAAAAGTGCTAATGGCCTAGAGTTGTGAGCCAGACCCTTCCTTCATTGCTTGAAAGGAAGTAGTTGACTTAGTTGGGGATTACAGTGAGGCTAGGACATGGAAGTCCTTCAGGCAACAGTTAAGGTTACGATGAACAAAGCTAAGTAAAACTAGCAGAAGTAAAAGGAAGTATGTTTTGTCATGATGAACCAAAGAAAGTGGTGGCGAATAAGAATTCTGGTCATGACGAATAGAGATAGTGACTCTCAGATGCTGAGGTGGTATCTTGGCACGACTTGATAGACTATGAGGTCCTTGAGAGTAAGACTGATAGAGCTCAGAGAGAGGGTTGTAGCCACTATTTAAAAGCTATCAGATTCCCCCTCAAGAGGAAGAGTAATGATGAGTTGAACAAGATAGTTAGGGGTTGAGTCTATACACCGCTAAGAGGGTGTAGTGGCCACCTAAGCTGGGCAAACTCTTGAAGCCTCGTTAGAGATGGGGCACTATGATAGAGTAGCTATCTCAAGTTCCTGAATAGACAAATAGGAACATGGAGATAGTGAAGTCAAGGTAGATAACCCTAGTGGAATTCTTAGGGATTAAAAAGAAGAGAAAGAGATGAGAATAAGATAGATAGCTATGCGGGGAACTAGCATTATGAGGTCGGCATGTTCCTGATGATGTTAAGAGATACTCAGTCACTTGGGGTTAGGTTGAGATGCACCCTTCACAGAATATGGTCTTGGCTACCAGTCTTCCTAGAGAAAGCGGGGAACTAGTCCTCCGAGTCAGAATTGACACTGCTCTAGATAGAGCAAGATACCCTGTACGAGCAGGAAAGGGAAGCAACCGAGGCAAGGCAAGCGAAGTTGACTTCACCCCAATGGAAGCATGACTAGCCAAGAATAAAGCTAGGGTTCAATGTCCCCGAGCTTAGCAAAGAAGGGCAAATAGAAAGAAAAAGAACCTCAAAAGTCCTCTCCCTATAACTTATAGAAACAGCTGCGAACCGAAAAGAGGCTCCCTCTTGTAGGGATAAGATGTCCGACGAGCATGCTACGGACATAGCAACCAGTAAGAGCTTACACTCCTTGCATTAAAATGTCAGACATTATGCATGTTAGAGTATGCTCATTTTGAAAAGTAAAGTATAGGAAAGAGAAGTTGTATAAGTCCTCTCTCTGTACCGTTCTAAAGTAGTAAGAGACGCTAAGAGTAGCTGAAGGAGTAAGAGAACTCCTAAGACAGATTGGCTTAGACACCTAAAGAGACAAATAGCAGGTGCATTCGTCAATCCAAACAGCATCACTAGGAACTCATAGTGTCCGTATCGAGTCCTAAATGCAGTCTTCGAAACATCTCCCGTCTTTATCCGCAAATGATGATATCTCGATCGTAGATCGATCTTGGAAAATACCGTTGCTCCTGCCAGTTGGTCTAACAGATCATCAATTCACAGCAGAGGGTATTTGTTCTTTATCGTCACCTTGTTTAGCTCTCGATAGTCAATGCATAGCCTTAGATTACCGTCTTTCTTTTTCACAAAGAGTACTGAAGCACCCTAGGGAGATATACTTGGTCTTATAAAACCCTTCTCTAACAGCTCCTCAATTTGTCTCTTTAGCTCAACCATTTCATTGGGAGCCATTTGATATGGAGCTTTGGATATCGATCTTGTCCCTGGTACAAGGTCAATCGTGAACTCCACTTCTCGCTCTGGCAGAATTCCACTGATCTCTATTGGAAATACCTCCAGAAAGTCTTTCACTACTGGTATTTCTTTGATTCCTTCTTCTACCTCTGCTCAAATCGAGAAGAATACGAAATATCCCTGACATCCATGCCGTAAATATCTACTCGCTTTGGCTTCAGTTATGTAATCTAAACTTACTTCTTTTCTTGGGATTTCTTCCTTAGAGGGTAATACTAATGTTTTCTTACCACAATCTAGAAGTATGTTATTGGCAGCCAACCAATTCAAACCAATTATCACATCAATATCACGAAAAGGCATGCATATCAAGTCAATGGCAGTGCAGCAATGCTCATAACAGACCACACAATTCAGGCATGCTTTAGAAGTCATAACTTTAGGACTAGTGGGAGTAGAAACAACAATATCATGTGGCAAGGTATCAACAGTCAAATCCAATTGCCCAATACAGTCATGCGATATAAAGGAATGGCTAGCACCTAAGTCAAACATGGCATACACAAGGCAATCATTAATAGTGATCATACCTTGGATCATGTCAGGTGACTTACGAGCCTCTTCCTGTGTAAAGGCAAACACTCTGCCTTCGGTCTGTTGTCTCATCCCTTTTACCCCTTGTGGGCATTCCTTTGAAAAGTGTTCTGGTCTCCCACATCTATAGCACACATTTTGGCCAAATAAACATGGCCTGTCGCCATAATTCTTGCCATACTTCTCACATTCCTTGGCCTTCCGTGTGATATCAAACCCCTCAGATTGTCTATTCCCTTTTCTCATCTTTCTGCCAGAGCCAGGCCTCTTCCTTTTCTTATTAACATAAGAGGTTCCTTCTTGACTCGGCCTCAATGGGGGTCTCTTAGTTCTCAAAGCTACTGGCATCACTCCTCGATAGTTCTAACTTGATTCAGTAATACAACAAACTTCCACTGCCTTATTGAAACTCTCTATCTGTTGAGGTGCCATGACCTCCCTTAGTGTCGGCTTTAATCCTCTGACCAACTTCTCTATATTCCACCATTCATCATTAAGACGTTTTAGATAAGTAGAATAACGGGACAACCGAATGTGCTTTACTAGGTAGTCATCAAAGGTTTCATTATTCCCCTGCTGCAACACTAGGAACTTAGCTTCCATTTTATCTTATGCTGATTGGGGAAAGTACTTCTGGTAGAACCTTTCCTTGAACACCTCCCATGTTATTGGAGTGTTGTTGGCTTGTAGTACCAACTCAGTGTTGTTCCACCACTGATCCGCTTCTTTCTCTAGCTTATAAACTGCCATCTAAGCTTTAATCTCATATGAACATCCCATTACACGAAAGATCTTCTCCAGTCGGGTAATCCAATCTTCAGCTATTTGTGGTTCTAATGAACCCTTTAACTCTGGTGGATTATGCTTGCAAAATTTCGTAATCCACTGCTGAATATCTCCTTGGTTCTCAGCCAATCCTGCTTGCTCTTCAAGTACTTGCTGTTGGACTTGTAGAGTTGCTTCAGCTTGTACTTGCTCAGGTTGTCGCAACTGAGCAATCGTTGTTGCTACCGCTACTGCTATAACAGTGTCTCTCTCTTCTTGCTGCCGTAACTGCGCCTCTTGTATTTGCTATATGACTCATTGCTGTTCATCCAGCCTATTCATTACTTGCTGGATAAGATCTCTATGTGGTTCCTCAGGAGTGTTTCTTGCTCCTCTCCGTGTTCTTACCATTTTGTTTGTTCTTTAGTTAACTATAGGAGAATAAAGGAACTCTTTAATCATTTATCATAAAAACATACCTCTCATATTTATATAACTAACATTTGTACAGCAACAAAAGGATTATGCAGGGTTTTTAACAGTTAGCCTAACTTATATACAGCCCAAAGCTATTTACACTATGTACATGATAGACCTTGTCGCTAGGTAATCAAAGTTTTACTAGGGAAATGCAGCAAGTGAGGCACTACCTAGGTCATTCTTCTCAAGGAACCTTAAGTTGTATTTTAATTCTTAACAATTCACTTTTAATTATCAAATTACCAAGATGAGAGCTTGAGTTTAGAAAAGAGAAATCAAAACAAGAAACAAATCTAATGAAAGGTAAATTGCAAATCAGATTCAGATAAGAGAAAGTAGTTCCCCTAGCAATTTATCCAACCTTCCTTGTTCAATCTTATAATTTGGAGTCTCTTAATGTCAATTAAATGGATAGATTCAGCTACTGCTCAAATCTCTCTTAACACATATCAGAAACAACTTATCTTACTAGATTCATTATCTTGTTCTGTGAGAAGGAAAATCAATTGACAAGAACACTTGAGAAGCAAGTTACAATTCTCTAAGGATGACCACAACTGTGAATCATCAGTATATTCAACCAAAATTCAGATTTACAGAACAACAGTTCAAGTAAACGAATTAGATCTACAAATCAACAGAGAATCCTCTATTCAACTGAATTAAAGGACACAACTCACATCTGAATGTTCAATCAGATCTAAATCCCAAGAAATATAAATCTAATCATCCAACCTTCATTCTAACCACAATTGTTCAACTGAAACAAATGAACCTTAGAATAGAAAGTGGAAACTAGATTTGAATGACTCCCTGTTCAGCTCCATGAACTCAGGTCAGCTTCATTGCTAGAAGAACTTGGAAATTCAGCTACTCATACTCTGGATTAGGGTAGAAACAGCAAGAATTGATGAAAGATCCAAAGTTGATCGGTAGAAATTGATGAATTTAGACGAAAATGGAAGAAAGAAGTGAGAGAGGGCGGAGAGAGCAAGAAAATCACGTCTGGAGGGAGAATGGGCAACTGAAAATCTCCTCCTCGCTGAAGTGCGCGACTTCTGCTTTTAAATCTGGAAATTTCAGTCATCCGTCGCGGCGCCTTTGTCCATCTGCCGCGGCGCCTGGCCTGTACGGTGCCGTTTTGATTAGTGATCCTGCGCTTCATGTAAACATCAATCCACCGTGGCGCCTCTGATCATCCGCCGCAGCGCCTTTTACCGAGAGTTCCCTTGGAAATCCGCCGTGGTGCCTTCTCATATCCGCCGTGGCGCTTCAGACAGAACTGAAACTCCCTGAAATTCACACCAAAGCAGGGATCAAAAGTACACATATACAAAATCATATAAAAACATGTAAAAACACCTGCAAAACCTCATAATTCTTCTCACCAACTCTTATGCACAATGGAAGCTAATTATGCCCAAAGTATGTAAATATAGATGGCAAAAGTATGTGTTTAGGGCTAGAAATGTATGCAAATAATGAGACTTATCAACTCCCCCACACTTAGCTTTTGCACTCCTGAGCAAATCAAGTCTAAACATATTGTGAAAGAGAAGGATGAGAGAAAGGAATAAGCAAGCTCAAAAGTTTAGGTTACAACTGCAGCCAACAATGATTCTTCAACCAACATCCATCTATGGAACATTCTAGTGCAAAGAAACCAAGCAATGATATGTAATTTATTCTAAGTGAATAAGATATTGAAGATCACACAAGAGAATTAGTGTATCACACAATTCACAAATATTAAAGGTTCTTTCACTCAATTCACTTATTCAAATGCTCTACCATATGCTTGTAATAGCTCTACCTTTCCACCACCTAAATACATAAGTGCTCAAGAATCAAGAGGACTTTTATGGCTTGTAAAGTAAGGGTGAGGAAGAAATGCACAAGAATGCATAGAAGGATAGAGATAATATGTGAATCAATGTGTAGAATTCAATAGCATTAGTAATGTTCAATTTAAGGGTTGATTTCTTGATCTTGAATTCTTAAGCTATAAAGATGCTTTTATTCCCACTTTCTTTTTCTTTCTTGTTTTTTCATTTATTTTCAACTTTTCTATTCTCTTTCCTTTTTTTTTTTTATATATTTCGCATGTTTCTTCTTTTCTTTTCTCTTTCAGTTTTTTTTTTTAGCTCAAGTATGCACTTCCTCAAATCAATCCATTAATTGAATCCATCAAAATGCTAGTGAATTCTGAAAAGAATGAATGAAATGAAATATGCATCCTTGTAGGAAAGAAGTTTTATAATTGAGAGTGAAATGAATGGAAAAATTCAACTAAAAGGCTCAAATGGGTAACAAGGGATAACTCATGTAGGGGTTGGCCATTTGGTCTAAGTAGCTAATTTGAATGAATGCCTCAATCATGTTCAAGAGTACTAATGTTACATGTGGTCTTGATTAAGAACTAAGACAAGTTCTAGAGAACATAAGAACTAAGTGAATGCACACACCAAAAATGAATATAAAGGCTCAAAGAATCCTTCCAACTAGGCTTTGTCTTCCATATTCATTCACTTCAGCTAAAGAACACATCATGCTTAATCTCTATGCATTAGAAAATTTCACTTCAGGATATTTAATTTCCAAATCAAATCAGTCACAAATGTAACATTAGAATTCCTGAAGCAAGCTTAAACCTTCAAAAAGTTTTTGAAAACTGAGGTTCTACAAAAGACACAAAACACACAAAAACACAACATTCACTCCCCCACACTTGATCCTTGCATTGCTCTCAATGCAAATTTGAACAAAAGATAGCAAGGAAAATTGGTAAAGGAAGGAATGGAAAGAAACAACAGAACACTTTAAACAAACTAAAAACAACCTACACTTGCTACTAGTTATGCCCTCCCCCACACTTGTTCAAAAATGGAGTTCAAGATTGATAATAATCAAATAAACACAGACTAAAGTGTGTAAGGAAGGGGACAACCTGAAATTATGGTGGATCAAAATTCTCCTTGTAAATTTTGAGCAGGTGGCCATTGACCTTGAAAGTCTTACTGCTCTTCTCATCTAGCAGCTCTATCATGCCAAACTTGTGGACTTTAGTGACCAAGTATGGTCCTTCCCATCTAGTGCTCAGCTTCCCAGGTTTAAATGTGAATCGTGCTTTGTACAGCAACACTTTATCTCCAACCTTGAAAGTCTTCCTTAAAATTTGCTTATCATGGATCATCTTCGTCTTCTCCTTGTAGAACCTGGAATTCTCATATGCTTCAAGTCTCAACTCTTCAAGTTCCTGTAATTGCAATAATCTTTCCATGCCAGCAGAATCAAAATCAAGGTTACATGCTTTTACAGCCCAAAGAGACTTATGTTCAATCTCAACCGGTAGGTGACACATCTTACCATAAACCAATCTATAAGGAGACATGCCTATTGGGGTTTTAAATGCAGTTCTATATGCCCACAAAGCATCATCTAATCTGGCACTCCAATCCTTCCTAGATGGTTTAACTATGCGTTCCAACACCTTCTTGATTTCTCTATTTGCATTTTCAGCTTGCCCATTACTTTGGGGATGATAAGGTGTGGATGTCTTATGTGTTACACCATACTTAGTGAATAACCCTTGTAGCAATTTATTACAAAAATGAGTGCCATTATCACTAACTACTGCTCTAGGAATGCCAAATCTAGAAAAGATGTTATTTTTCAGAAATTTTAAAACAGTGGCAGCATCATTCTTTTTGGTTGCTATGGCCTCTACCCATCTTGAAAGATAATCAACTGCAAGAAGAATGTATGTAAAACCCATAGAAGGAAGAAAGGGGCCCATAAAGTCAATACCCCATACTTCAAATACCTCACAGAAAAGCATTGGGTGTTGGGGTAATTCATGTTTCTTAGTTAGGCTACCAAATCTTTGACAAATATCACAATTCTTGCAATACTCATAAGAGTCTTTAAAGAGTGATGGCCAATACAAACCAGCTTCCAATATTTTTCTTGCAGTCTTGTTAGCACTAAAATGACCTCCACAAGTTTGAGAGTGGCAAGCATGCAGGATGTCTTGAAATTCTTCATTTGGCACACATCTTTGAATGATTTGGTCGCTGCATACCTTCCAAAGGATTGGAGGGTCCCAAATGTAGTGTTTAGACTCGTTTTTAATCTTCTACATCTGAAAATGAGACAACGAAGAAGGAATTAGACCAGCAACTAAAAAGTTGACAATGTGACAATACCAAGGTTCCAATAGAGATAAGGCAGAAACAGAACAATCCTTAAACTCATCACAAACAAGATCTGAATCAATTACTCCCCTTGTAGTTTCTGGTAAGCGACTTAGATGGTCAGCCACCACATTTTCTGCTCCAGGTTTGTCTTTGATATCAATATCAAACTCTTGAATCAACAACATCCACCTTAAGAGCCTCGGTTTGGATTGTGGCTTGCTGAAAAGATACTTGACAGCAGAATGATCAGTGAAAACAGTAACCTTAGAGTTAATTAGGTAAGGTCTAAACTTGTCTAATGCAAAAACAATAGAAAAGAGCTCCTTTTCAGTAGTTGTGTAATTAGTTTGAGCCTTATCTAGAGTCTTTGAAGCATAAGCAATAACTTTGGAAGCCTTACCATCCTTTTGTCCCAAAACTGCTCCCACCGCATTGTTAGAGGCATCACAACACAATTCAAATGGTAAATTCCAATTAGGGCAAGTCAAAATAGGTGGAGAAGTCAATCTGGATTTAATCTCATCAAAAGACATTTTACACTCATCAGTGAAATCAAAGGAAGCATCTTTTTGCAGTAATTTGGACATTGGAAAAGTCACTTTACTAAAATCTTTTATAAATCTTCTATAAAATCCAGCATGGCCTAGGAAAGATCTAAGCTCCTTAAGATTTGTTGGATAGGGTAGAGATGAAATTACTTCAACTTTTGCTTTGTCTACCTCTATTCCCTTTTCAGAAATTAGGTGACCTAGAACTATTCCTTGTTGGACCATAAAGTGACATTTTTCAAAATTTAGGATAAGGTCCTTTTCAACACATTTAGATAGAGCTTTTTCCAAGTTCACTAAGCATTCATCAAAATTATTTCCATAGATGGTAAAGTCATCCATAAACACCTCAATCCCATTCTCTAGCAAATCACTAAATATGGATAGCATACACCTTTGGAATGTGCCCGGTGCATTACATAGTCCAAATGGCATTCTTCTATATGCAAATGTGCCAAAGGGACAAGTGAATGTAGTCTTCTCTTGATCTTGAGGTGCAATGGGAACCTGAAAATAGCCACTGAAACCATCAAGGAAACAATAGTGAGATTTACAAGCTAATCTTTCAAGCATTTGATCTATAAAGGGTAGGGGAAAATGATCTTTTCTTGTAGAATCATTAAGCTTCCTATAATCAATGCAAACACGCCAAGAATTCTGGATTCTAGTGGGGATTAATTCATTTTTCTCATTCCTAACCACAGTGATCCCACTTTTCTTGGGAACAACCTGAACTGGACTTACCCACTCACTATCTGAAATAGGGTATATGATACCAGCACTAAGCAGCTTTGTTACTTCCTTTTTAACAACATCAAGTATGAGTGGGTTAAGTCTTCTTTGAGGTTGTCTTATGGGTTTTGCATTTTCATTTAACAAATTCTATGAGTGCAAATTGAAGCATTAATACCGGAATATCTGCTAGAGACCACCCAATTGCACTTTTATACCTTTTCAAAACAGCAAGTAATTGAGACTCTTCAAGATCAGTCAAAGAGTTAGAGATTATCACCGGTAGTCTTTCATTCTCAGCTAAATATGCATACTTTAATGTTGATGGCAAGGGTTTAAGCTCCAATTCAGGAGGTTGAACTACTGAGGGTATCAGTTTCTTGAGCTCCAAGGTAGTGCAATTATTTTCAGATTGCTTCAAAGCTTCAATACCAAAAATTACAGTTGTACATTCATCCTCATGTGAGTAACGCTCCTTGATTGGTTCCTGCAACAATGTATTCAAAACATTTGTAAATCCATGTGAGAACTCAAAGTTAGATGCAGAATAATCTTGAGGAATTCCAATTTCACAAGTAAAATTAGATTGCAAAAGTGCACTCCCTATGCTGTATATTTCGGCAAATTTGGTTGGTGTCATGCTTAATTTCTTAGGGTTGGGAGCAGCTACACTTCGCATGATTCCCAAGAAGTGTTCCAGTTCTGCATAGTTAAAGAAATTAAGATCAAGTGACTTGTAAACAGGGTTGGAATACAAAATGTGATAAGAATTTAAAGACAAATCCTGTTGTTCAGAAGGTTCAGCTACATGCTCCTTAATGGGGGTTCATCCATGAGAATTGGGCTGGCCTTGCAATCATGAGTCTTGTGCCTTTCACCCTCTCTTTCTTGTATAGGAGTTGATTCACTCTCTTGTGCTATTGAGAAATCTACAAGCAATCTTTTTGCAAGTTGTTCATCACTTGACAGTGTGGAATTAGCATCAATGGAAGACTTAATGGATGAAACTGAAGACAACTCACTCCAAGTGGAAAGCCAGCCATCAATTTTAGAATCAATGCTAGGCACATCATCAAGGTGTGAAGAAAAAGAAGATGAAGGAGAATATATGGAGGAGAAAGAGACGAAAGAATCTTCAGTATCATCATTGCTATCATGCTCAAAAATAGATTCACACTCATTTTCAAGTGACACATCAATCATATTAAGCCCCAACAGAGAATAATCCTCATGTGGATGTTTCATCATCTCATACATGTTAAATTGAATTTCTTGACCACCAAATTCCATTTTTATAATTCCATCTTTCATGCAAATCATGGTATTGGCAGTTCTTAGAAATGGTCTACCCAAAATTAATGTGCTTTCACTTATGGCCTCATTAGTCATATCTAGCACATAAAAATCAGCAGGAAATACAAGGTCTTTTACTTGAACCAAAATATCTTCTAAGATTCCCTTGGGATTCCTAATAGACTTATCAGCTAGTTGCACTAAGACACTTGTAGGTTTCATGATTTCAACTCCCAAAGCATAATAAACAGAACTTGGCATCACATTAATAGCAGCACCTAAATCTAGCAAAGCTTTAGAGATATGAAACTTACCAATTTGACAAGGAATGGAGAAAGCTCCTGGATCTTGGCATTTCACAGGTAATTGAGCTTTAAAAAGGGCTGAAACATTAGGGCCAACTTGCACCAATTCATTAGTTTTAAACTTTCTTTTATTAGTGCAAATGTCTTTTAAGAATTTTGCATATTCAGGCACTTTCTTCAACAAATCTAACAAAGGAATATTAATTTCTACTTTACTAAAGAAATCTAATACTTCTTTATTTTGCTTTTCTTTTGCAACCTTCTGCCCAAACATAAAAGCTCTAGGAAAAGGTAGATCTTTCAAGCTTACCTCCTTACCTTGACTTTCCGGTTTGTTGTTCCTGTGAGAATCTTCAACTTTCTCTTGCTCAATCTTTCCATTGTCCTGGTTAGGCTCTGAAATCCTTGAAGAAGGTTGCTCTAAATTCTCTCCTAATGGTGCTTCATGAACTCCTTTATCATCCTGAGTTGAAGGGCCGGCTTTAGTTGTGCAACCTTCAGTAGTTGCACTTCTACATCCGGTTTCTTTTCTTGCTTGCAGAAGTTGCTTCTCTCTTAAGCTTTCAGATTCCACACTTGGTGGTTTCTTTTTCTGGACAGAATTCCCCTTAGTGTAATGATCTTCATCCAAGTCAGATTCTTCATCATTCTCATTGAATGTCACCTTTCTTCCACTTCTCAAACTTATGGCATTCAATGACTTGGGATTAATCACAGTATTGGAAGGCAGAGCTCCACTTGTTTTTGCTTGAAAACTGCTGAAATTATCTGAAATTTGGGTAACAAAGTTAGCCAAGTTTGCAGTCTTAGTCTCCCATTGTTCAACCCTATTCTCTATAGCAGCCATTCTTGCATCAGATGCAGTGGTATGCTTATCAATTCTGTCCATTTGAGATGCCATAGCACTGAGATTAGCATTCATACTGTTCATGCTTTTCAACAAGAGGGACATGTCATCATTCCTTGAATTACCAACTTCTTGAGTAGTTTGGGAAGGAACCATAGCTTGTTCTGAATGTTGACGTTGCTGGAACCTATTCTGCATGAACCTCTCCTTGTTGTTCTCTCCTCCTCCCCATCTAAAATTGGGATGATCCTTCCATCCTTCATTATAAGTGATGGAGAAAGGGTTCCTTTGCTGATATTGACCGGATCTTTGTTGATACATGGCTGACACTTCTTCAAATTGAGAAGGGCAAGATTCAGTACAATGCATCATAGAACCACAGGAGTCACAAGAGGGAGCTACCAAGGCTTGAGATGTTCCCATAGCACCACATTGTTTAGTTGATAAGAGTTGCTCCATCCTAGTCATCCTCTTGTCCATCCTTTCTGATAAGGCAGCAAATTGAGAGTCAAAGTTAGTAGGATTTGACCTCAAAATTTCATTAACAGATTGGTTATCCCTTGTGCTGAATTGTTGATTGTTGTTAGCCATCTTCTCCAATAATTCCCAAGCATTGTGAGGAGTCAAATCAAACAATGAACCATGGGCTGCAGCATCTATTGTTTTTTGTGATGAGATAGCAAACCCTCATAGAAATACTGGACTAGATTAGACTTGCTGATTTGATGATTTGGACATTTAGAAAGCATAGCTAGAAATCTTGTCCAATACTCATACAAGGTCTCTCTACTATCTTGTTGAACTCCATAGATAGCCTTCCTCAATTTAGATGTTCTTGATGCAGGAAAGTATTTCTCTAAAAAAGCCTTCTTTAGTTGTTCCCATGTGAGTATTGTGAAGTGCTGAGGTAGACTTTGCAACCATTCTTTGGCATTTCCTTCTAATGTGAAGTGGAAAGCTCTCCTTAGCACATCTTCCAATTGAGCACCATAGGGCTTCATAGAAGAACAAACAGCATGCATGTTTTGAAGATGTCTATATGGATCATCTCCTGCAAGACCAAGAAATCTTGGTAAGGTATTAATCAAGGTACCTTTAAGTTCAAAATCAGCTTCAAAGTTATAAAAACCACATGGATCACAGTTCACACTTGAGTTATTAATTTCTCTAATGCTCCTATTCTCCTCATCTCTATTCAATTGAAGATTAGCATTATGGAGAACATTTTCAGCTTGCCTTTCATTTTGAGGTCTATTTGTGGCATCACCTCTCTCAGTTTGAGCATTGTTATTATTTTAATCCATCACAAAATGATTGTCTATAAACCCTCCTAAAGTAGATTCAGATTCTGAGGAAGAGCAAGTTTCAACTTGAGGAGAAGGTTCACTCACTATAGGTTGCTTACTAGACTCAGCTATTTGTTTGGTTTTCTTGATTTGCCTAAGAGTTCTATTGATTTCCCAATCAAAAGGTATAAAGGCCTTATCCTGGGACATGCAACTGAAGAACAAGAGAATAGACTAATGAAATAAATGTGAAAAAGCAATTAGACAAAAGAAAGAAGTCAGAGAGGGAACAAAAAGTTAAGAGGGGATCAGGTGAAATCCGTCGCGGCCCCTTCACAGATCCGCCGCGGCCTCTATTATAGAGATGGCTGCCGAGCTGAAATTGGACAGGCGCTGCGGCCTCTTGTGAAATCTGCCGCGGCGCTTGTTGCCGAATTGATTCTGTGAAAGGCGCTACGGCGCCTGATGATATCCGCCGCGGTGCCTGGTACTGATAAACCAGATGGACGAATTCTGCAGTAGCTTCTGACACTGTTCACACCTTCACTCCTGCAAATTGAACCCCTTAACACAATGGTATTAATTTTTTCAACAAGAAAAAGATCTCAAAAGCATAGAAACAACCAACCATCATTAGGTTTAATGGAAGAACAACTAAAAGGAAAAAGGTTGCTTTAGCAAGGATTCAAACAATTCACAACCTACCAAATTGTGTTAACTCCTTGACAACCTATGGAATGAATTTGGAACACAGTAATAAGGGAAACTACTCAACAACAAAGCACAAGAGTGAAAATGCAAACACAACTCAAAAACACTATAGCTACTTTTTATGAAGTTTTGGGTTTTCAAATATAAAAATTTTTCTTGGCACACCAGTGAATTGCTTAGAACCTCAATAAGTAAGGCTCCCCGGCAACGGCGCCAATTTGATAGACCTTGTCGCTAGGTAATCAAAGTTTTACTAGGGAAATGCAGCAAGTGAGGTACTACCTAGGTCATTCTTCTCAAGGAACCTTAAGTTGTATTTTAATTCTTAACAATTCACTTTTAATTATCAAATTACCAAGATGAGAGCTTGAGTTTAGAAAAGAGAAATCAAAACAAGAAACAAATCTAATGAAAGGTAAATTGCAAATCAGATTCAGATAAGAGAAAGTAGTTCCCCTAGCAATTTATCCAACCTTCCTTGTTCAATCTTATAATTTGGAGTCTCTTAATGTCAATTAAATGGATAGATTCAGCTACTGCTCAAATCTCTCTTAACACATATCAGAAACAACTTATCTTACTAGATTCATTATCTTGTTCTGTGAGAAGGAAAATCAATTGACAAGAACACTTGAGAAGCAAGTTACAATTCTCTAAGGATGACCACAACTGTGAATCATCAGTATATTCAACCAAAATTCAGATTTACAGAACAACAGTTCAAGTAAACGAATTAGATCTACAAATCAACAGAGAATCCTCTATTCAACTGAATTAAAGGACACAACTCACATCTGAATGTTCAATCAGATCTAAATCCCAAGAAATATAAATCTAATCATCCAACTTCATTCTAACCACAATTGTTCAACTGAAACAAATGAACCTTAGAATAGAAAGTGGAAACTAGATCTGAATGACTCCCTGTTCAGCTCCATGAACCCAGGTCAGCTTCATTGCTAGAAGAACTTGGAAATTCAGCTACTCATACTCTAGATTAGGGTAGAAATAGCAAGAATTGATGAAAGATCCATAGTTGATCGGTAGAAATTGATGAATTTAGACGAAAATGGAAGAAAGAAGTGAGAGAGGGCGGAGAGAGCAAGAAAATCGCGTCTGGAGGGAGAATGGGCAACTGAAAATCTCCTCCTCGCTGAAGCGCGCGACTTCTGCTTTTAAATCTGGAAATTTTGGTCATCCGCCGCGGCGCCTTTGTCCATCCGCCGCAGCGCCTGGCCTGTACGGTGCCATTTTGATTAGTGATCATGTGCTTCATGTAAACATCAATCCACCGTGGCGCCTCTGATCATCCGTCGCGGCGCCTTTTACCGAGAGTTCCCTTGGAAATCCGCCGCGGCGCTTTAGACAGAGTTGAAACTCCTTGAAATTCACACCAAAGCAGGGATCAAAAGTACACACATACAAAATCATATAAAAACATGTAAAAACACCTGCAAAACCTCATAATTCTTCTTACCAACTCTTATGCACAATGGAAGCTAATTATGCCCAAAGTATGTAAATATAGATGGCAAAAGTATGTGTTTAGGGCTAGAAATGTATGCAAATAATGAGACTTATCAGTACATCATAAGTCTAATATTAGCCGTGACCAGCTCATGGAAACGTAGCCCATACAAAGGTCTCTATGGCCTCGACCATCTCCAGGAAAGTATATCTAGGTAGGCAATAACATATCTCATTGACTCCTTCATCCCATTTCTATGTCCCGGGGATTACGTGATACAGGGTTAGGATCCAATCATCATCTCCCAAGGTACGATCCTCCCTAGTCACCCAATAATAGAGGCTCTTAATGTCCTCTAAGAACCTTAAGTATACATCAGCTTCCTGGTGCTCATACAGCTTAATGAAATAGCTTCTAAACTGGAACTCTTGAGTGAGTTGAGTAAGGCACTGGAACTCTTTCTTAATTTTAGGTATAGGGATCTGACTCGAACCTGCTCCATCATCACTAGGTATCCTAATAATTGCCGGTATATCATTATAGACAACTGTGGCTGTGTCTCTCTCTGGAGCCTTCCCCTTGAAACCGAAGTAATCTACATGGATAGTTGGGAATTTGGTGCTAAGCTCTCCGTACCTCTCAATATCCTCGTACCACCATGTCTCATCGTACCACCATGGATATGGCTCACGGGACATGACCTTGCTAATGGTCTCTCCTAATTTTCCACTTCCACTATCACAGACAGCCATTGATTGAGCTTTCTGTAATCCTAATGACCAAATAAACTTATTAATGAACACTGTAAAATGTTTTCCTCAAAATTCAGAGCATACAAATTTTAAAAATTTGTTCTGAGTGCCAGAACCATTTGCTCTGATACCATAAATGTAACACCTTATGTTTGCATCCTTATATTATGCCAAGTTAAGATATTCAGAAGCGCATTTACAGGTTACTGGGTTGAAAAATCTGAGTTTGAAAATTTCTTCTCCCGCATTACTATTCACTGTAACCTTAAACTTGGCATAACTTTGAAAAATCACAACTAATTCTAGAAAAATTGAAACAAGGTCTTTCCAAGTCTCACTCGAAGCTCTTAACATCATCTATTAAGGAAAAATGACCTCAGGTTCCAATTTAATCAGAAATGCATCCAATTTTAATTTCAAAAAGTACTGTTCATTTGGTCATTTTTCTATTTTTCAGGATTTTTGCCCAACTTCGGAAAGGCATAACGTCTTGCACAGTGCTTTGATTTTGACGCTTTACCACTCATTTTAAAGGGAAAAATAATATCTATTTGCATACCAAAGTTCAGGGAAAAAGTCAACCATTTGACCAGGGTCTTAATTGGTCAAATTTAGACCCTTTTTTTTATCCCCCTTTTCCACTAATTCTAGCACCATTTCATTTTTCACCATAAGCAGACCATACTCGCATATAAAGCTACTCTACCATTAATATACATACAAAACGGTTATCATGTCATGTGTTCATGCTCAGAATATGCTTACATGGCTTGGAAAAGAAAGGTTTAAATCCATATAATACAATACATAGATCATAATTTCCTCAAGCCATGATTACTTCATTTCCCTTCTCCTTGGAGGTAGTGGCACCTAGGATATCATCTTATAGGAGGAATGAGATTTCATAGAAATCCCAGTAGCATTGAACATACAACCATCAAGTTAACATGCATAAGATGTCATGCTACATGCAGTAAAATAACATTGCTAGTCATTATGCCATGCCATAACCATTCCGTATCCATGTCATCATCATGGAGCATATAATCATTCCAGTCAAAACTCAATCATGCAAGAGCCAAGGCATACATTGCAAGGAGTTCACATCATCAGTGCATAAACATTCTCATGGCACATAAACACATATAGCAGAAACACCAAATGCAAATCAATAAAATAATTGTAAGTTCACGCTACCTCAGTTCCACGCTCAATGTTTCCTCCTTGTTTTCCTTGCTTGAGGTCCTCCTAGGTTTCCAAAAAATTGCCTATCAACCATACAGTAAGGGTATGGTAAATTCCATATCCAGTATACAATTTTTCTCAATATAATACTATCCTTGTGCCTTTTGTAACATCCAGAATTTTAGGCCTAGAAGCATCAAAAATAGCCTGAATTAGATAGGCTATCAGACCCTTTTTTAGCAGAAGTCCCAAAGATGAGAAAGGAAGTTAAAGCAGTTTCAGGGACTAAACTGCAAAGTAAAAGTTTTCAGGGGCTCGAGTATAATTAAGGTTAGAGGCTCCAGTAAAGTCTCGAAGGCCCAAAAAGAGAAAAGAGGCTAGATACAGGCCAATGGGTAAGTTAGAAACCTCAAAGAGATGGTTCTATGAGGTTAGGCTTAAGCAAGGGTAAAACTGTAAATTCTGAAAGTTATGACAAACAGGGGTAAAAATGGAAGAGGGTACAGAAAATTCTAAGAAAAATCCTAAAAAATGAGAAATAATATTCTAAGACTCTTCTATGAAGAGAAAAGATGAAAATACCCCTGAGGCAGCTTAAATGGAATTTATGAGGTTGTGACCGGTAAAAAGTATACCGTTTGAGGTAATTATTTGAAATAGCAAGAGACCTCAAAAATGTATACAAAAATGGTTAAAAGGTTGTACTAATTTATAAAATTAGTCCCGCAACCAAAAGGCCAGTAGAGTGGCTTTAAGAAATTAAAGAGTCGGTTTTGCCGATAAAAGGGTATTTTAGTAAATGAATTTTATGTAAGGCTTAAAGGAAGTGTTATGGGCTAAGAAAATTCATAGATACTCTCTAGAATTAAAGGGAATTTATGGATCTGACATAAAATAATTACAGAGGCCAGAGCACTGTAATTATAGAAAGGAAGTTAAACCCGGAGTAAAAGTGCACCGATAAAGTGTTAATCAGAGTCTTGCACTTTCCTTGGCCCACAAGTTGCCACTTGTCAAGTCTTTAATGGATGGTAATTAAAGCTTTCCAAGTGTCAAGCTACCAATGGAGAGGATCTTGACTTTGGAATTTAATTACATTATGATTTAAGTTAATTAAGAGAGAGGATTAAGATTAAGTAGGCTAATGACACTTGGCATAACATTAATGATGGTTGGTGGGATATTTTGTACACATTAATGAGCTTCTTCTCCCCCTAATTGCTGATGGAATTTCGTCCAAGTGAGAGGAAGAGGGAAAAGAGAGGGTCTTGAAGGAGAACCAAGGAAAAGCTATCAACTTTGGTCATCAATCAAGGATTCAAGGTGAGATCTTGGTTCTAGATGTGTTCTTGTCTTGTTTTTCTTCTCTTTTAAGGTTGAAAAATCTGTCTTCTCTCCCCTTTGATGGCTGGTCAAAATGGTTGATGAGTGAGGAAGGGAGTTTGGTTGTTAGATCTTGCTAGAACACCTCAAAGTATGGTAGATCCAAGTGGATCTATGTGAAAATTGGAAGAATTACATGCTGATTTGATGGCTTTTTCGAATTAGTTACTGTTCATATCTGGTTCTGAAATTTGGCATGCTTAAAGTACACTCTGTGAGATTTAAATCTGTGGGTAGAAAATTTCATTTAGATATGTGTACGATTTATGGTGATTTTTCAAAGTTAGGGTTTGAAATCTGGAAACAGTGTTAAGCTTTTGGAAGGGTGTCGAGTTCCGTACAATTATGGTACTTTTTGGCATAGAATTGATTCCTAAAACTATTTTTCCTTTAAATTTAACTTAATAATATTTCAGTGAGATTTGGAATCACTCAATTTGGATTTTTATAGATTTAATTATGAATTTTCAAAGTTGAGCAAAAATTCTGGAGATTCTGCGTGGACAGTACCCGCGAACCAAAATTTCCAGATTTGATATTCTTGAATCTAAAGCCATCTAAAGTTGTCCTAATTGATAGGAAATAGATCATAAGGATGTAAAATGATAAGATTTATATTAGAGAAGTTAGAAAGAAAACTCTAAGACTAAGAGAAAGGGTTGAGGTTCAAGAAAGCGAGTCTTGAACTTTATATAATCTAATGGTCCTAATGGATTGTGTCATCATTATGATTATGTTTAGGACCTTTGGAACATCCAAGAGGATGTTTGGTGATGTTGACCGAATGCCCACATGGTTGGAAAGTCAAGGGAGTCAAAGGAAAAGTAAGAGGAAAGCTTGAGGTGCAAGGTAGTGAACTTACCCTTTATGTGCTTGACATGGTATGCTTATGTGTTGGCTTGTATTTGTTGTTTGAATGATGTTGTGACATGATGATTGTTGTTGGAAATGCTGTTTTTAATATGTTCCCATGGCCATGCATTTTTATACTAAGCATAAAGCATGATGGCATGTCACTAGTTAACTTAAATTTATGAAAAACTACATACCATACACTAGCATCCATCTTGTGCATGTATGTGGTAATGTTTGCTACTGAGATTCCCCCGAATCTCACCCCCTCCCTAACCAACCATTTAGGTCAAATCAATGATGGGCACTAATGGCATGAGAAGCAAGGAGAAGAAGTGGAGAATTATTAATGCTAATGATTGATATTATTATTCAATGTATAATTCTCCTATGTTGTAAGTTATGTTATGAATGCCATCAATTCAATGTATGTGCTTAGGATGTTTATGGCATGAATGAAAGTATATGAGCATGAATGGGAAAAAGTAAGCCCATGTTAGGTATGCCAAAGAAATAAAAAGAATTAAAGTAAAGAGATATTAAGGGATAAAACGTAGGTCCTGAAGCAGTTAATTTCAAGCTTCAGTTCGACCTATCATATGAATGAGTTAAGCTACGGAATTTGGTACACCTATAATGCATATCCCAAGCTTTAAAATGAGTGGTAAATCACATCATTTGGATGTGTATACAATGAGATATGAATTTTCGAAGTTAAGGCGCAGAATCTGGAAAGTCCAGATTTTACCAAATGAATAGTAATTTTAATCCAATAAACTGTACGTTTTCAGTGAGAATGAGTTCAGTTGAATATTTTTCCCTTAAAGAGCATTGAAATAAATTTCCGTAGAATTTTGGAACACCTCCATACGATTTTTCTAGAATTAGTTATGATTTTTCAAAGTTGGACCTGTAATCTGAAAACTGGACAGTGAACAGTAATTTTCTGAAAATTAACGTCCAAATTGAAATTTTTAAGTTTAAGACCATCCAAAGTGGTCTGGAATGGGTCTAAATGAATGCTAAGGTACTATATAAGTAAGGTGTGACACCTTTCAATTTATAACTTATGTATACCTTTCATAATCCTTTGACTTTGGTTTGACCAAGCCTTAATCCTCAATTAAGGTCTTGGAATTCTTCCTTAATCCATGATTAATCATGCTTTCTTGGTTAATCACTAACCCTTAATCCTTAATCCAATATTTAATTAAGGTCCTTAAGTCACATAGTCATTAATACAACATAATCCTCTAAGATTAAGTCACTGATCCCTTATGGATTAACCATTAATCATTCTCTAATCAACATGATTAACCCTTAATCATTCCTTTAATTAACATAACTAATCACTAGTCATTAATTAATCAAGGTAACTAACCTTAATTACTTATTAATCTTTAATCAAATAACATGATTAATCTTAGCTATCACTAAACCATAATTAATCAAGGTGATTAATCCTAATCTTCCTCAAATAAATCATTAACTAAAAATAATTAACACTTAGGGAGGTAAACATACCTTAATTAGCTCTTAATCGGCGATTAGAGGCGTTTAACCTTTCTTTCTCCCTTTCTCTCTCTTCTTTCTTTCTTTCTCTCTCCTAGAACTTAAGAGCAAAACATTCCCTCTCTAGGAAACCATCTTGGTCGAAATTATGAAGGGTAAGGGGGTATTTATAGGCTTGAATTTTTCACAATACCAACAATGCCCTTGGAGAAAAAGATGCGATCTCGGCCGTCCATTTTTTTTTCACTTTACACATGGACAAATCTTAGAGCACAAGCCTTGAGATCATGACACATGGAAGGACACCTATTCACCATGTGATTTTCATGTGGTAGAAAAATATTATTTTAATGTTTTGTCTCTTATTTCCCTTTATGCCCTTGAACAATTTGAAAAATTCCAACCTTGTCCTTCCCCTCTTATTTTGGCTGAATTATTACTCTAAAAATTAGGAGAAAAATAACTCATCCAATATTCAGTGCAATCCACTGATTATTTGTGTACTTTCAGTCCAATTTTCCAACAATCCTGTCCAATTTACTATCACAAAATTTTGATTTCAACACCTTCTTAAATTCCTCTCATTCCAAGGATATTCCATGATTTTTCTCAATTTTTACCTCACTCTATAATTTTCTAAATTTTATTCCGTCAAAAATCAATATTCTACCGATAATAATTCGGTAATAAATATTCTTTAAGCTAACCTCTGTACTTCTAAAGGTGGAAAGTAATTTTATAAATTAGGATAATATGTTACATAATTTATCCCTATTTTTCCTTGAATTTTTGAGGCCTCCATATATTTTAAATAATGGAAATTGTCTAATTTTCCTTAATTAACCAAAAATTCGAATCATTACAAATAATTCCCTGATAAATTATTTTTTATCCTATATTCACCTTCTAAGCCTCAAACATTATTTTGTACCCTCATTTCTATTTTTCATGATTTTCTGGGAGTTTTCAGGAATTTCAGACATTATTTCCAATACTGCCCTTTCTTGATTGATCTTTTCAAAAATGACTGTTATGTCCCTATCCTGATTTTTCCTCATAGCCTGGATCCTCTACCAGTCTACTATACTACTTGACCTTAGTAAGTCTCAAATCATTCATCAATTAGGATAAAATTATCAGGGTGTAACAGAAAGTAAGCTAAAGTATTTCATACTTTCATAACATATTGCTAAGGCAAAACATAACATAAACTTACAAACATAACTTTGCAAACATTTCATCATAGCTTAGTAACATCATGGCAACACAACCACATCATGCAAGCATACATATCAAGCACACAATATAGGTAAGTTCACTACCTTGTAACATAGCTTTTCTCTTGCTTTTCCTTTGATTCCCTTGCCTTTCCAATCCTATGGATTTTCGATCAATACCATTAAACATCCTCTTGGATGTTCCAAGGTCCTAAACACATTAATACATGATGCAAAACAATTATTAGAATCAAGTCATCAACGTATCTCTACTTGATTCTTTCTTGAACATATTTGAACTTTACCTTTTGAGTTTCAATTCCAACCTTCCTAAAATTATTTCCACATACTAATGCCATATAATTTTACATGTAGAATCCATTTACAAGCTCAAAACAATCAAAATCCAATCCTAACCATTCAAAACAGTCAAGGCCGAACAGAATCACAAACTAAGGGAAAGTTGGATTTCTTGCAAAATCAACACAGAACCACTTGATTCTTGTTGTTTCCAAGCCTTTAAACATGCTTTTAACATCCATTCCATCCTTTTCTATTCCAATAAATTTCGTTTAGCACCTCCCCATAGGATTCTAATCATAAAAAATCCAATCAAACCAACCACCAGCTCAAAAATAACAAGGGAGGTAGAAACTACATCAAAAACGGCACACATACCTTGTTTTAGAGCTTGATCTGGCTTGGGATCACTTGGCCTTTCTTTCTCCTCCTTCTTTCTCTCTATAGAAACCACTTTGCAAGAGCTTCCCTATGGGTTCAAAGAGCTTGGACGAAATGGAGGAGTGGGGAGGGGTATTTATAGAAAGCTAGAACAAATCCTGGCCGTCAGTTCCAATTTAATCCTAGCCATTGATCTTTGTTTCTTCTCCAAGAAATTTGCCACATGTGCTGCCTTCTCTTTCTCCTGTTAATCAGCATTTTCCTACCTAAAATATCTTCAAAATTTTGGACCAAGTGGAAGGGAAACAATCAGCCACATATACAAGCTTACTTGAGATATTTTGCAAAGTCATGATTAAACATTATCCAACCAACTTGACCATGTGCATGGGCTTAGGGAGCACGAAATTGTATGATTCTTTGGGCTAACTAAGTGCCCAATTCTAGTTAGGAAGCAATGGGATTAATCTAGTTCAATCCCAACTATAATCCTTTACTCGATTTGCTCCTTTTAGGCCTTTATTAGGAAGAATAGGTCAGGGCCTCCAAAAATTCATTTATTTCCATGAAAAATCCACATTTAATATAAAAGTATGATCTGGAAAGTTTGGGAATTTTTCATAACCTCTAACTATTTATTTCACATTTTTCTCCGAAATCGGGCTTTTACCGATAGAATTTCAGAAGTAAATTCTCCATAAATTATTTCCTTCATTTACAATGCTTGGAAATAATTTTATAAATTCAAATATATTACCAAGGAACTTACCCATATTTTTCCTTGAATTATTGAGGCCCTTATATAATTAAAATAATTATATTTTCTCAAATTTCACTATTTTCTTCAAAAATCACTATTTTTGGGAAATGTCACAATAATTTATTTTCACTTCCAAAACATTATATATGACTCAAAAACCCCCTAATTTACCCTTTTTATATTTTTAGGAAATTTTTGAGAATTTTTCATAAATTTCCCATTTTAACCCTTGAGGGACCCGACATTGTCAGTCTAGCTCTCTTTTGGGTTTTTGAGCATTGCCAATATACTTTTTATTGACTCTTAACTTAATATTCTCATGGTATACTTATAGAGAAAGGAATATCCCATCTCTCTCTCCTTAGTGACTTAATTAATTGAATAATATTTAATCAGAGTCGATTTTGCCGAATTCTTTTCTACTGGCTCATAACTCTGTCGATCTATCTCTGAGTTTCATTCTTTCCCTTCCATCACGGGGATTTCCTCTAATTTTTCTTAAGCCAAAAGTCAAACCTTAGACGGCTATTTTGACTTTTCCCAGATAAGGTATAAATAGGTTTTAAATTTAATTAAAGCAAACCTCATCAGTTTCTAGGGACGGAATTAATTGTACAATCTGTGTAAATTCCTGAACTACTGTTTCCCAATTTTTCTTGATTATTTGAAGCCATCTCATAGCTTAAATAATTCAATTTAAGTTACTATCTCAAATTACTCAAAACCCTGGAATGACTTCAGGGCATTTCCGTCATTTCTAGCCTCATATCGGCTCTGGGATCCTATTCCCATTTTTTTGGAATTCTTCTAAGTCATTTGGGCCCTTTTCACTAACTTTGAGAATTAGCTGACCAGAACTTTTATTATTTACAATTAGGTCCCTACTTTGGCCTACAAATCTTTTCTTTACAATTTGGTCCGTCCTTAGGCCTAACCTTCGGAACCATCTCTTGCAAGTATTTGGCATAACCTCTGGCCCTTAGTTCTTTCTAGTTGGTCATTCTTTAGCCCTGAAAGAGAGCCTTTCTTATCGTTCGCCTTGGAGGTTCTCAATCAAAAATAAATCCAAGCTATGCAGTATAGTGCAAACTCGGGTCGTTTCACTTTTGGGAGCCTTTATTAATTACCTAAGCTAGACTAAATGCCATGCAATGCAATGAAAGGGGGTTTTGGGTTTTGAAGATTTAAATGAATGGAGCCTAAACTAAATGCAATGAAACAAACCTAAGATACTATATTTTTGGTGTTTTAAGATAATAATGATGGAATGGAAATGAATGATAGGAAGTCTCTTGAAAATGGTTTTGATAGCAATCATAGTTCACTTAAAATATTGGGAATTTCACAAATCATTAGGTTTTCTTAATAACAACCTCAATAACTCATTGAGTCCAAAGCTTACATTAATAACTCATTAATGAAAACTTTGCTAAGCTTCCCTAATGTGTAATTCTGGAATGATCATGCAATTGGCTCAATGTAACACAAAATCAACTCAGTATCAAAACATAACCATGCAAGATAGGAGAGAATCATGAGAGTTACAATAAGCATATATGCAACTACATATATTTAACCACAAAGTTCAACATCAATCAATCCAAATTACAAATGTAATCATTAACCAATAATTACAGTATCAGTCCCAAGTTCCTAACTAAGAAATTACAACTCCTAGACCTAGAAAGCCATAAATCATAGCTAAAAATTGCAAACTGAAACTAAACTCCCCTTTGAAGCTTGGAAACTCATGCTACTCACCATCTTCAAGAGTTGATAAACCCTAGCCCTCCATAGCTTCAAGAAAAACTCCAACCAAAGTGAATTATCAACCATGGCAGCTGGGAGTGGAAGGAAATGAGATGGAGTAAGGAAAGGTGAAGGAAATGGATGGGGAAGAAGATGGAGGTGGAGAGGCAAGAAGATGAGAGAATAGAGGTGTTGGAGATGATAGAATGGAGTGATAGGTCGAAAATAGGGTTTCTAAGGGCTTTTAGGGTCAATTTGGGTCGGATCATATGAGTAGAGGGTCCATTTTTGCGTTCTGGATCCGAATCTGACGTTACTGATACGAAGAGGTTCGCCGCGGCGAACTCAAAAGTTGGCCGCGGCGAACTATTCCAGAGAGGTATTCTAGTGAGATTTTGAAAGTTGGCCCCGACGAACTCAAAAGTTGGCCCCGGCGAACTATTCCAGAATAGCCACTGATGCACATTTTCAGACTTTTGCCACACCACAACATTTTCTTGGAAACTCTCATGTTGTGTAATGCTTTGGTCTTCAATCTTGGCTCTAATTCTCAAGTGTCCTACAATAAAAAGCAACAATTTGAAGCATCAATTGTCCTAGAAATCAATTGAATACAATTAATAACCAATTATGACAATTTTACCCTCAAAAAGACACTAACTCAAAGTAAGGACTCTTAATCTAAATTAAGCACAATTATCATTAAAAGGAGCCAAAACCTATGATAAAAACCCTTAAAATGATATGAAATAACATAGAATAAATGGGTTCAATCAAATCCCCCACACTTAAACCTTTGTACTCCTGGACAAAGGCAATACAAACTAGAGCAAGAGAATAGTATTGATACAAATGGGAATCCCTATGAATTCAAAGTAAGAAAGCGGTAGTGCCATTAATCCAACTCTTTAAACAAGCAATCATAGTGATCTAATTTAATGAGAAGGGATTAAAGTAGAGTACAGTCAATGCAATGGGAATGAACAAAAGAGAAAACACTCAAGATATAAATTGTTTCACTCTACTCACCAAGTTGGGGTAATTCTCTCTCAAATCCACTTAATCAACACTTTACCATAAGCTTGTTAAAATCCTACCTCTCTACTTCTAATGCATGAATGTAATGATCAAGAGGACTTTTAAGGTTATGATAATGGGAAGGGTTAAATGAAATAAGATGAGGTGAAAAGATATGAAATGATTAAGCACCAAGCATTTTAGAAAAGGTTTCCAACTAATATTTACTCTAATCTCTTAAAGCACAACTTTGTTCTTCAAACCACCAATGAATTGCCTTATTTCAACATTTTATTCTATTGGTACCATTTTATTTTGATCTTTCTTTCTTTGGCTTTTCTCAAGCATTTTCTTCTATTTCTTTGCCTTTTTCTATTTCTCTTTTCTCTGTTTTTTTTATGCAATTCAAAACCCAAGAAGACAAAGTTTAACACATCATGAATAGAATAGTAAAAATGTTGGAAATTTGAATGTATAATGCATCTCTTGGCACTTAAGAAAAGATGAAGGCTCAAATGGTTAACAATGGATAAATCATGTGGGTTTGTGTTTGGAATGTAAGGGTTTAGAAAAGAATGCCTCTATCATGCTCATCATATAAATGCAACTAAGTCTCGATTAAGAATTAGAACAAGTTCTAGAAAGTAGAAGATGTAAGTGGATGCAACTCACTATGAATGAAAATTAGGCTCAAAGAATCTTCCAACAAGGCTAAATCTCAAATGCTCATGCACAAAGATTAATTGTACTCCAGATTAATCACAATGCATTAACTCAATCAATATAAAAGCAAGCTTGAAGAATTGTGACCAATGAAACTAAAACAATCAACTTTAAACAAATAGCAATTCTCATGAGTATCAATACAAGTTCATACACATTTACCAAAGTCCAAGAATACACAAATTCAAGTGTAAGTTACTTGAAGCAAAAATTTTCAAAAATTTTAACTCAAAATCTTCATATTAAGTTCAAAAAATCAATCAAAATTTTGAAAATTTTTAGAAAACCAGATTTTTCATTAAGCACAGAAAAACACAACACAATCACTGAACATCAATCCCTCCCCCACACTTGAACTTTGCATTGTCCCCAATGCAAAACTCAAGTACAACCCTAAATAAGAGAAACCAAAACCAAAAAGGGAGGAAAAGAAAAGAAAAGAAAACAAACTACTTTTACTACTGGCTATGTCCCTCCCCCACACTTATCTCACAAAACAAGCAAATAATTCAAAAGATAAGAGTTAAGGAAGGAAAGGGACAACCTTGAGAACGAAATCTCTTCAAACTCTTGTAGGAGAAGTTCTCATCCCGGATGAGAAACATGCATTTCTTCCATATGCTCACTTCTCCTTTATTGATCTTCCTTAGTAGAGGTGGTGTGGAGTCCTGCAAGCAAGTAGAACCAACAGCAGTACCACATCCAGAAATAGAAACATGAAGAGGATAAAAATGAAATAAAGACAGCTTAGAAGTTAATCTCTCCAAGTAACTATCACAACCAAGGAAATCAATAGTACTCCCATCAGTAGGAGTCAAATTTTTATTTAAATTTTTGAAACACTCAAGCTCATGTGAAGTGGAAGCTGAAGAATCCAACTGACAGTTGTTAGAGTACAGTACATCACTATCACATTCACAAGAGGTAGTGTTTGAAGAGGAAGAAAAGAAAGAACAAAAAGATTTATGCAAACTACTATTTACAATGCAAGATAAATCAGGAGGTAAATCACAAGATAAAACTTGTTGGAAAGACTTATTGATATTCATGATTTTATCAATTAAACTTTAAAGCCTTTCTCAACATTATTAGAAGCTACTAACTCAATGGGATTATCATGAATTTGATTCTTAAGGCAATGGTTAGGTTCACATTTTTCCACAGAATCATCTCCTAGGCAATTCACATCAACATCATGCTTTAGCTTTTCAGCACTTTCAATACTAGAAGGTAATGCACACACTTTACCAAAGTTCTGCTTTTGCCACTTAACAAGTATATCATTTTTGTTATCAATGCAATCCATGCATATAGTGTGAGCATTGCAAGAACAAGATAAAGGGTCATTCAAATCAGAATCAGTTTCACTATCCAATCTAGCACTAGAAAGAGAAGCATGTTTTTCACACAAAGAAGCAGTGACAGTGCAAGCAAGATCATTAACTAAACAACTATTATTAGAAGTGTTCAAGTGAGAATTTTCATTTTGAAACATATGAGGGGATTCAACTATGATTTCCTCATCCGCCTCATTATCACTCACATCATCAATAACTTCAACAGGAATAGTAGTTCTAGCACAAGGGTCAATCTCCTCAAGAAGAGGAGCAATATTACCTGATGTAAGGCACGAGTCCTTGTGAGTTTGTGGATGTTCTTGCTTCATCTCAGCCTCTTGCATAAGTGAACTTGGATACTTTGATTCATCCTTCCCTATCCCAGATTCAATTTGCGCTATATCACTCAAGAACTTTCCCAATGCACTTTGACATTCTTCTAACTCTTCCTCTGATTCCTTAGAAATTCCAAATATTTCTACCTCTTCAAGTAATCCATGGTAGTATGAATTCAAGCCGGTCATAAGCTTCTCTTAAAAATCGTATCTGGTCATTCTAGGAATAGTGAGAAATGGGTCAGGTTCACTGAATTCATGTTCATGAGATTGGGGAAGGGGTTGGTACATGGATTGGGACAAGGGTTGGTGGTGGTAGTCATTTGGCGAAGGAGATGGTTCAAAGGGGGAATTATATGGTGAGAATGGTTCAAGATATGGAGTGGGACATGGATGGAATGACGGTGATGGTTCATGAAATGGTTGGTAAGATGAGGAAGGGTATTGGTGGTAGGGTTCATGTGATGGAATGCTTGGCTCATGATATAGATGATGTGAAGGAAAGTGTTCAAAGTATGGATTGTATGGTGGAGGTGATAAGTCATAATGTTGTCCTAATGGTGGATGTTGGTTTATGTATGAATGGAATGAAGAGGTATGGTAAGGGGAATGTGGAGGGTCATTCATCCAATCATAGCCATGGTTATGGTGAGGATAGGGACCATGCCCTTGATAAGTCCCACCATGTTCTTCATGATCAAAATGTGCCTGAAGCAGATCCAATTCCTCTTGTATGGCATCAAGCCTTTGAGAAGAATTATCACCCATCAGAGTATTGTCACCTACAAAAAAGGAAGGGTGATCAAATGGACCTAAATTATTATTAAACCAAGCCATAAGAAAGCTAAACAATCAAATCCCCAAGAGTTCTTAATTTAAAATACAGGTTACGCCGCTGCGAATCAGCGAGTTGGCCGCGGCGAAGGTTCACAGACAACTCATAAACAGCGATTTATGCAGAATGTAAAGTATGAAAAGAGAAGAAAATCAAGATCTTTGTTTGTATATCTCAAAATTTTTATGCAATGCAAAACCTATTATGCACAATGTAAAAATGTAACCTAAGAGGCTCACAAAACCCCAATCAACCAAAGTTGACAGTTAACTAGCCTAAGGAACCAACTTAATGGCTCCCCGGCAACGGCGCCATTTGAAGGAGAGCCTTTCTTATCGTTCGCCTTGGAGGTTCTCAATCAAAAATAAATCCAAGCTATGCAGTATAGTGCAAACTCGGGTCGTTTCACTTTTGGGAGCCTTTATTAATTACCTAAGCTATACTAAATGCCATGCAATGCAATGAAAGGGGGTTTTGGGTTTTGAAGATTTAAATGAATGGAGCCTAAACTAAATGCAATGAAACAAACCTAAGATACTATATTTTTGGTGTTTTAAGATAATAATGATGGAATGGAAATGAATGATAGGAAGTCTCTTGAAAATGGTTTTGATAGCAATCATAGTTCACTTAAAATATTGGGAATTTCACAAATCATTAGGTTTTCTTAATAACAACCTCAATAACTCATTGAGTCCAAAGCTTACATTAATAACTCATTAATGAAAACTTTGCTAAGCTTCCCTAATGTGTAATTCTGGAATGATCATGCAATTGGCTCAATGTAACACAAAATCAACTCAGTATCAAAACATAACCATGCAAGATAGGAGAGAATCATGAGAGTTACAATAAGCATATATGCAACTACATATATTTAACCACAAAGTTCAACATCAATCAATCCAAATTACAAATGTAATCATTAACCAATAATTACAGTATCAGTCCCAAGTTCCTAACTAAGAAATTACAACTCCTAGACCTAGAAAGCCATAAATCATAGCTAAAAATTGCAAACTGAAACTAAACTCCCCTTTGAAGCTTGGAAACTCATGCTACTCCACCATCTTCAAGAGTTGATAAACCCTAGCCCTCCATAGCTTCAAGAAAAACTCCAACCAAAGTGAATTTATCAACCATGGCAGCTGGGAGTGGAAGGAAATGAGATGGAGTAAAGGAAAGGTGAAGGAAATGGATGGGGAAGAAGATGGAGATGGAGAGGCAAGAAGATGAGAGAATAGAGGTGTTGGAGATGATAGAATGGAGTGATAGGTCGAAAATAGGGTTTCTAAGGGCTTTTAGGGTCAATTTGGGTCGGATCATATGAGTAGAGGGTCCATTTTTGCGTTCTGGATCCGAATCTGACGTTACTGATACGAAGAGGTTCGCCGCGGCGAACTCAAAAGTTGGCCGCGGCGAACTATTCCAGAGAGGTATTCTAGTGAGATTTTGAAAGTTGGCCCCGGCGAACTCAAAAGTTGGCCCCGGCGAACTATTCCAGAATAGCCACTTATGCACATTTTCAGACTTTTGCCACACCACAACATTTTCTTGGAAACTCTCATGTTGTGTAATGCTTTGGTCTTCAATCTTGGCTCTAATTCTCAAGTGTCCTACAATAAAAAGCAACAATTTGAAGCATCAATTGTCCTAGAAATCAATTGAATACAATTAATAACCAATTATGACAATTTTACCCTCAAAAAGACACTAACTCAAAGTAAGGACTCTTAATCTAAATTAAGCACAATTATCATTAAAAGGAGCCAAAACCTATGATAAAAACCCTTAAAATGATATGAAATAACATAGAATAAATGGGTTCAATCAAGCCCCCAAACACTATTATTTTACACATTTGCCCTTAGAAAACTTTTTTTTCCTTCTGAGGGATCTCCTGGACTTTCGTTGCATTAGACTTAGTAATTATCCTTTCCTTGTGCTATTACTTATATCTATAAGCCAAAATTTGGGATGTTACACATTTGCCTACAGGAGGATGCCTTTTAGGCTATGCAATGCCCCGGGTACTTTTTAAAAGGCTATGATGTCCATTTTTAGTGAATTTCTAGGCTCATCTATGGAAGTGTTTATGGATGATTTTACTGTGTATGGTGACACATTTGATGATTGTTTGGAAAGTCTAGATAGGGTTTTGTCTAGGTGCATTGATAAGAATTTGATTCTGAATTTTGAAAAATGCCATTTTATGGTTGATAATAGAATTGTCTTGGGTCATCTAGTCTCTAGGAAAGGAATTGAAGTAGACAAAGCTAAAATTGAAGTTATTGCTTCTTTGCCATATCCAACTAACTTGAAGGAACTTAGGTCATTCCTTGGACATGCTGGTTTTTATCGAAGATTTGTGAAAGATCTCAGCAAAATAGCAAACCCTCTTTCTAGGCTCATACAAAAGGATGTGGCATTTGTTTTTGATGATGCTTGCAAAAAGGCTTTTGATTCATTAAAGAGCATACTTGTTTCTCCACCTATACTTTCTGTACCTAATTGGAAATTAGATTTTGAACTTGCTTGTTATGCATCTCATGCTTCTATTAGAGCTATGTTAGGTCAGAAAGTAAATAAGCTGTCTCAAGTCATTGCATATGTATCCAAAACCCTTGACAATGCACAAATTAATTACACAACCACTAAAAAGGAACTTTATGCTATTGTATTTACTTTAGACAAATTTAGACCTTTCCTTCTTGCATCAAAAGTGGTTGTCTTTACTGACCATACTGCTGTCAAGTTTTTGTTTGGCAAGCCACACACTAAGCCTAGACTTTTGAGATGGGTTTTGCTTCTCCAAGAGTTTGACATAGAGATCAAAGACTGAAGTGGAGCTGAAAACCATGTTGCAAACCATTTGAGTGGATTATCAATAGGAACTAAGGGAGTTTCTAACCCTAATCTGATTTGTGATGAATTTCAAATAGCTATTCATTGTTCTATAGCTTCTCATGATCCATGGTTTGCTAACATGGTCAATTTTCAAGCTACTAGTTTAATCCCTACTACATTGTCTCATTTTTAGACTCAGAAGCTCAAAAGTGAAGCCAAGTATTACATTTGGGAACCACCTCACTTATGGAGGATGTGTAATGACCAATTGATTAGGCGCTGTGTTCCAAATAAAGAAATTCAAGGTATCTTGGTGGCATGCCATTCTCATGCTTGTGGAGGCCATTTTAGTGCTAAGAAAACTTCAAGGAAGATTTTGGAATCTAGATTTTATTGGCCTACCCTCTTTAAGGATACTTATGAGTTTTGTAAGAGTTGTGACAAGTGCCAAAGGTTTGGAGGTAATACTAAGAGGAATGAGATGCCTCAATATCCTATCCTCTTTTGTGAAATCTTTGATGTACGGGGTATAGATTTCATGGGTCTATTCCCACCATCCTCTGGAAATCATTATATTCTCTTGGCTGTGGATTATGTTTCAAGATGGATCAAAGCTATTCCCACGAAGAAAGATGATGCAGTCACAGTTTCAAAATTCATAAAGTCACATATCTTCATAAGATTTGGAATCCCTAAGGCTATGATAAGTGACCGTGGGACTCACTTTTGCAATAAGCTCTTAAATGGATTGTTCTCTAAGTTTGGGGTTACTCATAAGATGTCCACAGCTTATCACCCCTAAACTAATAGTCAGAGAGAGGTTTCCAATAGAGAAATTAAACGGATTTTAGAGAAGATAGTTAAACCATCAAGAAGGGACTGGAGCATTAAATTGAAAGAAGCTCTGTGGGCCTACAAGACTGCATACAAGACACCCATAGGAATGTCACCCTATAGGGTAGTTTATGGAAAACCTTGTCATCTCCCATTGAACTAGAGCACAAGGCCTATTAGGCAATTAAATCATGTAATTTGGATTTTAAAGCTACTGCAGTGGAGAGGAAATTGCAACTGCAAGAGCTAGAAGAAATTCAAATGGAGGCATATGAGAGCTCTAGAACCTACAAGGAGAAGAGTAAAATCATTTATGACAAGGGAATTCTGAGGAAATATTTTCATGTGGGTGATAAAGTCCTATTATTCAAGGCTAAGTTCGAGTTTAAACATGGAAAATTGAAAACCAAGTGGGATGGGCCTTATCTAGTCACCCAAGTACATCCCTTTGGAATGGTTCAATTAATAGATGAAAAAAGTGGCCAAACTCTAAAAGTTAATGGTTACTTACTGAAGTTGTATCATGAGCAATTCTACCCCCCATGAGGCTACAAGTTGTTTCTTCCACCTTATCTCATGTGCTTTTATTTGCATATTTGAACTTGTTAAGAGAATAAGTGTGGGGGAAACCCTTCTCTGTTAGCTTAGAAAAATCTTTGTTTGTTTGTTTTCTTTTAGTTAGTTTTTCCCTGTTTGCACAGCTCATTGGTTTTGTATTGAGGACAATACTTTGTATAAGTGTAGGGCAGATAAGTATTGCTGATGACTTAGTTAGATGGTGATTGTATTGATATTTGAGTTGTGATTGAAGTAGTTGAGCCATGTTTTGCAGCTGAACATGTGATTTAATCCAAAGGTTTTTGGTTCTTAATAATGCATTACATGTTCCTGTGATTTAAAGCTACATTTGTTAGGATCTGAATGAAAATTTTTGTTGGAACATTCGGTTATGTGAAAAGCACCATGACCCCTTTGAGTAATTTGCCGCAGCGCCTGATAGAAGTTCAGTTCTGTGAAAAGTGCCGCGGCCTATTTTGAAAGGCGCTGCAGCACCTGTTCCTGAATGAAGGTGAACACCTCCTTTTTGATGTTGAAGTGTTACTGAATAATTTTATTGTGTTGGTTTAGAATCTTTTTAAGGAGAGACAATTGGATTTGCTCACTTAACACTTTATTTATTCAAAAACCTTGTTGAGAATCAATTCATAACCCTTGAGGTATTCTTGTAAATTGGAAATCCATTTTGCAATCATATCAGAATCTATGCCTGGTTGATATTATTCTTCTTACAAACCTTTACCATGGGACTAATTTTGGTGGCAATTAAGTTAGTGACTAGATATGATTCATTAAAGTAAGTAGATGAGAGAAAACCCACATGGAAGGAATTTGAGCTTATATGTTCTGAATTTGTGTGCATACTCCCTAGTCCTATGATCCTCTAGAACTTGTCCTAATTCTTCATTGAGACTGCATTTTGATATGAGCAAGATGCATATGATATAGGCATTTTATTCTAAACCCATTCTGACCTAAACACAAACCCTTTCACGTTTAACCTTTGTTCACCCCTTTGAGCCTTCACTTTCATTTCATTCATTGTTTTGTAGTAAGTGTTTTGCGTGAGTTATATTTGGTTTTTCACTTTAAAAAGTGCATCATGAATGTCTACATCTTTGTCTTCTTGGGTTTGGGTGCCAATAAAAAAAAAGGGGGAAAGGGCAATAAGAAGAAAATATATATAAAAAGAAAGAGAAAAAAAATGAGAGAAGAAGAAGAAAAGAAGTTGTGGTAAAAAAAAAAGAAGAAGAAAAGAAGTTGTGATAAAGAAAAAAAATAAGAAGAAAAGAAGTTGTGAAAAAATTTTTTTTGAAATAAGGCATTCCATGGTGGTTTGAAGAGCAAGGATTTTTTTTGTTCCAAAAGTTTAAATCTGCACATTGGTGTCTTTTCAAGATTATACTTTAACTTACTCTGAGTTGACATTTCGCTACTCATGCATTTCACTTGTTAGTTCATTCATTCCATCTTAGCCTTTTCCGACATTACAACCTTAAGAAAGACCTCTTGATGCATTGAACTCATATGGTACAGTGGTGGAGATGTCGAGAATTTTGACAAGCCTATGGTAGGACATAGACTAGTAGAGAGGAGAGAAAATTTAACTCCTAGTAAGTAGAGAGAAACACTTTAATCTGAGAGTCTCTCATTTCACTTGTAATGATTGAGCTATGTTTAGCATTAATTTTCTTGTCATTAATTAAAAGTTTTATGGGTTGGCTTGCTTAACGAATAATACAACTAGTGTATGGATTTTGATTCTAATTGCACTTGGATTGGCATGTGTTCTGGGAAGTGAATTGCTGATTCTTTGCCCGGAGTGCAAAGTGCATGTGTGGGGGAATTTGATATCTCTCTATATTTCATTGATTCTAGCATGATTTTCATGGTATTATATGTTTAATTTTGGATTTAATGGTGATGAAATACTACTAGTCTCTTGGAAGGAGTGTTTTGTAATTTCATGAGAATTCAGGTCTAGAAATCAAAGAAACAAACACTCAAGGACTTAGTATGCAAAAGTGGCAAGACTCTCTGTGAAAAGTGCCGCGGCGGATTTGAAAAGTGCCACAGTGGATTTGGCTCAATAGGCAGCCTAAAGTCACTAATCTAAACGACGTAATTTTGGATGTGCGCCGCGGCAGATTTGAAAAAACCTCAAGCATCTTGGCTTGTTACCTTGCCTCTATCAAGGTCACATCGATTACTTAAGGTTTAGGTTGCCACTTGGTTTCCCTACTAGGGGATTGACTTATACCCCTATCTGGCTCACTATACAATCAATTATTACACTTTGGAGGAGTCTTTTGACTTTGACTCATACCCTGGTCAAGCTCTCTCAGCTCAACCATTCCTTTCTTGAAGAGGAGTTTCTTAGCAGTGACTACTTATCTCTTAGGTTACTTTCTGTCATTCCTTACTTCTCCTCTACGTCCATTTCCCCTGGAGAAATCACTTTAATCTCATAACCATAGTTGGAGCAATCCTGGTAACCCATCACTTTCCTAGATAGGGATTTTACTTATACCAGGCTTTGCTTCAACTAGTGCTTCATTTATACCTTTATCAAAGCTTTTACTAGAACCTCTGTTCTATTTAAACAATTACCAAAACCTTTGCTTTGATACCAAAATGAAACATCCTTCTATTAACCCCTCACAGTATATGTTTGGAAGTATTACAATTCAAGCGATTTACGAAACAAGCCTGTAGATTAAAAATTTGCAATTGATTCTTGGGTTACTATTCACCAGTTAAATTTCAAATTTTTGGCCTAACTTCAAAAATTTATAACCAATTCTATAAAAAATTGTGTTGAGGTACTCCAAAATTCTACTCAAATCTCTTTCAATTATCTATAGGATAAAAATATGAAACTGGACTTATCCTTGCCCAATTCGTACAGTTTATTCATTAAACTTTTACTGTTTATTTAGTCAAAACTATACATTCTAGTTTCTCTGCCCTAATTTTGACCTAGCATAACTCTTGACACACACATGTATTTTAGGTGATCTACCACTTGTTTGAAAGCTCAGGATGTGTACTTTAACCATACCAAATTTAATGTCTTAACTCATACATTTGGTAGGTCAACCTAGAGCTGGAAGCTGACTGCTCTAGGACCTACGTTTTTTTCCATTAGACAGTTCTTGCTTTGATTCTTTTTATTACTTTGGCATGCATAACTTGGGTTCTCTCTTTCCCATTCATTCTTATACGTTTCCAGTCATGCTATAAATGTTCTAAACTAATACATCGCATCATTGGCAATCTTATATATAATTTACACAATAGGAGAATCATACAATAACTAATAGATTCATTCATTAACATGGATAATTCTCCACTTTCTTCTCCTTCCTTCTCTTGATCTCCTTCATGCAATCATTCTCCATCATACTTGACCTAAATGGTTGTTTAGGGAGGGGTGAGATTCGGGAGAATCTTAGTAGCAAACAATAATTACCCAAACATATATGGCAAGCTTGGCATTTATAACATGCTTGCAACTTAACACCTTTATAACATAATGACATGTTTAGAAATCATCATGCATTTGTCATAAAACACATAGGGCTATGGCATATTTTAAGCACATTCACAATCATAACACATGAGTTCATAAAATCATATAACATGGAAACATGTCATATGTAACATCCCAAAATTTGGAACCCTAGTAATGGGAATGTGCAAAATGAGATATGATTGATAAGCATAAGGTATGAGTAAAGCATGAAAACCCAAAATGGGACAAAACCGACTTTATCGGGTCCCTAGGAGCAAAACGGTAATTTTAAGAAAAGTTGTCAAAATTTCCCTAAAATTAGAAAAAGGTGGAATTAGGGGTTTTTGAGTCACCCATGATGTTTTGGGAGTGAGAATAGCCCAAAATAAATTTTGGTGAAAATTCCCAAAAAATTAATTATTTTTGGGAAAATAGGGAAAAATAAAGGGGAATTAAAGTGATATAATTATTTTAATTACCTAAGGACTCCAAAAATTAAATTAAAAATATGGATACACTCCCTAGGAATATTTATGAATTTATAAAATTGTTTCCAAGTATTGGAAAATGCAGGAAGTAATTTATGGGGAATTTATTTCTGAATTCCTATCGGTAAAGATCTGATTTCAGAGAAAATGTGAAATAAATATCTAGAGGTCTTGAAAAATTTCCAAAATTTCCATATCACACCTTTGGAATAAATATGGATTTATCATGAAAATAAATGGAATTTTGAAAGCCCTTAGATATTTTTCCTTAATAGGGGGCAAGAAATTAGGTATTATGGGACCAAATAATTTTTAAAATTACCCTAACCAATTCCATTACTTCCTAATCAGTTTTTACCATTTAGTTAGCATCCAAAAAGGCCTAAATTCGTGCTCATCATGACCAGGACAGATGGCTTGTGTGCTGGGCAAATTTTCAATCATTGGATCAACTCTCTTGGAAAGTGAGTCAAAGCATGTGTGGCTAGGATTTGTTCTTCATTTTGGCCGACCATTGCACTTAATTTGGGGAAGAAATAGCTGCCCAAGGGTAGATTTTTGGGCAGCAAATGAGGTCTATAAATACCCCCACAAGGAACTCAAAATTAGGACAGAATTGGGACAATAGAGGGGAGGTTCTGCACAATATTCTTCTTGGCTTCCAAACACTCTTCAAATCACTCCCAATCCAAGCTTAATCATCAAGATTTAATCCAAGACTCCTTGAGGTATGTTTAGGCTTTAATTTGATACTTTTTCCATAGTCAAACCGTGACTTAATTTGAGGGGGAAGTGCTATTTCATTTCTGTTGTGCTGGAAGTGCTAAGAAAGGATAGCAAATTGAGTATGAGTTGTGTTGTTGATGTTTGGTGCGGTTTTGAATGGGTTATGGAAGAAATTACCCTATAAACTATGACTTTTCAGTTCAGCCAACTCAAGAACTCAAGGGTAGGAATTGTTTCAATAAGTTTAAATGGTTCCAATGGATTTAAAATGTGATGGTATGTAGGATTATACTAAGGAAGTATGTTCAAATTCATTGGAATCAAATGTGAAAATTTATGAACCTAAGAGGAAGTGTTCAGCCATCTTGAATATATGGTCTTATGATTAGATTTTGATGGTTTTGATGCTTCCATTGGACTCCTTGGGCATTTTTGTGTAGGGTTATATGGAGGAATTGAATTTGGAAGCATTAGAAATCAAAGTTGGAAATTTTGACATTTTCTTTAGAAAAATTCGTTTCTGTTTTGACCAGAACTTAAGGAAGGGATTTGATCTTGTATAATTTGATTTGATATTTGAATTCTACATGAAAAACCATGTAGGAATGGCCAAGGAGGTTTCTTGAATCAAAAGAAAAACAATTAGGCCAAAAAAATCCTAAGAAAAAGGGTTTAATGTTTAAATAATAGGGAATGTGTTTGAATAATTGTTGAATGATTGACATTGTTATTGGTTTGATAGGTACCTCGCCAAATCCTCAAGAAAACATCTTGAACTTAAAGGAAATCAAGGACCAAGTACCAAAAGGTAGCATTGAATTACATTTGATTGCTTTCTTGCTTACATTGATGTGTTAATGTGTATGTGTACAATGTGTGCCATGATGTGACTAAGCTTTATTGCAAATGTTGATTGCAATGTTTGAAGTATGTTGCCTTCGCATTATGTCCATTGAATATGTGTATGATAGCTTACTTTTCATAGCATAAAAGCATGAACATATAAACAAGATAAATGCACAAAAGCATTGCACGTAGTGTTTGCAGGAATGCATGATAATTGTGATTCTGTGCTACTGGGATTTCTTTAAAATCTCACTCTTATAATTAACACCACCTAAGAGGGAGTTCAAACAAGGGAAAAGGCAAGGAAATTGTCCTGGAGGCCTAATGAACAATTAATGTACCCTAGTGTAAATTTTGAAACTTGTCATGTAATATTATGACTTTGGAAATGTTTGTTGGATAATAGCTCCAAAGGGGAGCCAAGCATGTATGTCTATGTTTAAATATGTGAAAGCATAGTAGAATGTATGTTCAAGCTTGTATTAAGCCCCAAATGATTAAGGATGGGTAAAAGGTTATGAAAGAGCCAAAATAAAGGTAATTAGAGGATAACCTTTGACTAAAAAGGACCAAACTTGGTGCATACGAAATAAATAGCAAATGTTCGAATCTGGATTTGAAATTTTGCATAATAATAGATCATATTTTTAGCTTTAAATCAAGTGGTAGATCATTAAATTTGGAATTTTATAGAAAGAGTTATGCCCTTTCGAAGTCGGATAAAAATACTGGAAATTTCAGAAATTACCAAATGAACAGTACATAATTGCGTGGAAATTGGTATTGATCTGTGAGAAATCAATACTTGTGAATATTTTTCCTATGTATAGAATTTCATAAGCTTTGCGTGAGATTTGGAACCACTCTATTTCAATTTTTCTACATTTAGTTATGATTTTTCAAAGTTGACCCGATTTTTGGGGGTTACATGAATAGTAACCGAAATCAAAAATTTAAATCTTGGTTTTTACCTACTCTGAGCATCGTGTAATGATTCCAAACGGTTCTAAAGGATGTATAATGGGGGTTAAAAATGAAGGTGTGATATCATACATGCAAGCAAATACCAAGAACAAAAGAGTAAAGTCAAGTTTGCTACCTTGTGTCTTTAAACTTTCTCTTTACTTCCTCTTGCTCCCTTTTACTACCAACCATTAAGGTTGCTTGCTCAACCTTTGCCATTCATCTTCCTCAATGTCTCATGACCCTAAATATATCAAAACATCATTGTCATTCATTCATTAAAGCCATGGTAATCAATAACATCATCACTTTGTTTTCTTTGAGCTATATTGACTTCTAACTTTTGAGCTTGATTTCCAACCTTTCTAAAATTAATTCCATATACTATTTCAACATAATTTTGCATGTAGAATCCATTTCCAAGCTCAAAATAATCAAAATCAAACTCCTTCCCCATGAACTAGCCTTGACTGAAATATAGCTCAAGTTACATAGTCATGAAATTTAACCAATTTTAACATAAAGCCACTTGATTCTTATTCCTTTTAAGCCTTTAAACATCATTCTAACATCAATTTCATCTTCTCCTATTCTTAAGAATGTCGTGCAGCATGTTCCCCTAGAGTTTCAACCTCTCAAAAATCATTAAAATCCATAACCAAGCTCAATAACAACAAAGGCAGTGAAAACTACATCAAAAACCATGAACATTCCTTGTTTTGGAGTTTGATCTTGCATATGACCACTTGGCTTCTCTCTCCCCCACTTTTTTCTCTCTCTAGAATCCATTTCACAAGAGTTTTTGTGATATCCTAAATTTTATTTTAGGATTTAGTAAATAAATAAATAAAATAATAATATAAAAAAAAAAAGAAGTAGCAGTTTTCCACCGACTTTAGTGGAAAGTTAAGGCGTGGAAAATTGACTCGTGGAAAGTTGATGCATGGAAAAATTAAGGTGTGAAAAAATTAAGGCATTTGGATTAGGAATGAAGACTTTGGGGGAGGAGGAGTTAATGCATGAAGGGAAAAAAAAATAGAGGAGCAGGTGAATGTTAGAGATAAAAGGGAGAGTGGACGTGGAAGATGAGGCATATGTGGAGAGAAAGAGAGAACGAGAGAGGAGTAGAGAAGTTCTGGCATTTTGAAGAGTAATGCAAGTTTTGAGAATCATCTAGGTACACAAATATAGTTCTTTTTATCAAACTTTCATCCTGAATATTTCTATATATTTTAGGCCTCCTAATGACAATATTACTATAGTGTTTAGAGAAAATTTTGAGACTTATATATGATATAAATATAGAGTTTTGGTAAAAGATGATCATGGAAATTTAGAGGTAAATGAGTTGTTAATTTTAATCTGTTAGATTTGTCTATTTGTTGGTTTTTAGTGATTAAATTAATTTTTCTAGTTGAAAAATCTATTATATATGATTTATATTATATTTTTACCAGTTAAAATTAAGTTAAATAATTTATTTGGGTACTTTGACATATTATTGAGATTTTAATTGGTTTAGTTTTATTTATTGGGTGACTGAAGGTTTTAAAATAATTATTTTAGCTAAAAAGTTTATTATTGATGAAAATATATATATATATATATGATAGTTATATCATTAAAGCTTTGATTAGATTATTTATTTATAAATATTTGAAATATTATTGCATTTTTGATAGTTTGATTTTGAGGTTTAAACTTAAATGGAGAATTTTAGAATTTAGAACATAATAATTTTATATTTAGAAATTTTGGAAAATCCTTTTTATGAAGGTAAATAATTTGGGGGTTGTAAATAAATAATTTGGCTTTTAGGAAATTTTAAGTTATACTTAATTTTTGGGTTATGAGAGTTGCAGGAATTTATAATAAAAATTCAATTAAATTAGAAATTTAAATAATATATAGAAGCTTAATTATTTAATTAATTAGCTTATATTAATATGTGGTTATATTAATTGTGTAGATTAATTATTGGTTGAGCAAAGGATTGACCTTGTGGTAATCCTTTTTATTGCTTTGGCAAGAAGTAGCCACTTTTCACTTGTTATATGTGCAAATATGTTGTTTGTGAGTATTTTGCTATTTTTGAATAATATTTGTTATTTGGAATTCGAGTAGATATATTATATCTTTTGAGCTATGAAAATTGTCTTGTGAGATTTTTGGAGTTGTAATTGAGAAGTTTGGAAAAGATATATATTTATATCTTATGGATTATACTGAGAAAAGATTAAGACATTTTTTCTTTATAATGTGAATGATTGGTTGTTATTTGGATTTTGGATTAAGCGTTATCCTACCACGTGGTAAGGCCGCCATTGGTGCACATTGGTTGGTTTCTTCCTTCATCCCCCATAGTGAGGGATAGGCCTTTGTGACTTCTTATTCGTCCTCCAGAGTGAGGGATAGACCTATATTTCTGATTAATCCCCCATAGTAAGGGATAGACTTATGTGACTTGTGTGTTAGCCCCCATAGTGAGGGTTTGGATGATTGAAATTATATTTCTATAGATATATCTATGTTGTTCGAGAATTAACAACTGTTCCACTTGACACCTCACGAACACATGTTAGTATGTATGATGAGTTGGAGAGTTGGTTACTGAGGCATTTGTCTCACCCTGTGGTTTTTACTATCTTCAGGTAATAGTTCAGGTGGTGGCCCATCAGGGAAGGCTCCGGAGGCATAGTGTACTATTATAGCTTGTATAGCCTCCCTGCTTTTGTTCTATGTGCTGACTTGTTATATATTGTCACATAGGGCTCATCTGCTCTAATGTTATAGACTAATACTTTTAATTACTACTATCTAGTATGATCGGGCCACTAGAAGGCTAGAGACATCTCAGACTCTACATGTGATACTCTTTTGAAAGCGTTGACTTTTGACTAATGGGCTCTATAGCTTATATTAAAAATAATTTATCAGTTCGTATGTTGAAAAGTATAAGTTCGGTTTGGGCTAATGGTTGAATGATATTTTTGGACTTTGGAAGTCCAAGGCCCAAGTTAACGATCGATGTTGCTCATATTATAAGTTTATTTTTTTTTAACCATGATAGCGATTTTAAAATTTTAAGGTTTCTTCTTTTCTATTATGGTTAATCATTCAAATAAATTGTTTGATTTAATTTAAATGGGTTTTAAAAGATTAGTCGTCACAATTTGGTATCAGAGCTAAAGATTCTGTGAATTAGGTTGCATTACATTACATTTAGTGGCAATATATAATAATCTCACATAACCTTCCCTGTTACTTTGTGCCTGTGCTTGACCTTACTTTATGTTTCTTTTGGTGGGTTCCATCCTTAGGTGGGGAGGATGGTATGGACATGATCTCGTCAAACCGATCAGGGTGGAGATGAATCCACAAACCTACCTAATCAACCACCGAATCCTTTGTTGTTTAACTAAGAGATCTTACTGCAACAGCCAAGGGAATTGGTAATTACAGTGGTAGATAAGAGAGTAAGGAAGATAGAGGAAGATTTGAGAGTTAGGAGAGCTATGGAAGAGTTCGAAGAGAGTAGGCTTCCTGAGCTGTCTGTGGGAAGTTTTGGTACCCGCAGGGGTTCTGTTGAAGGAACTAGAGAAGAGAGTAGCTCACGATGGCAATAAGGAAAAGAGGAGCCTATGAATCCGAAGAGTGTATAGAAGGACATAGAATGGCATCACCCAAAGACTTTTGATGGGGGTATGGATCTTGATAAAGCTGAGGCTTGGATTGATGATATGGAAACAATATTCAAAGCTTGTGGCTGTAATACCTATTAGAAGGTACAAGCCGTGGTGGTCTTATTGAGGGACCGAGGTAAGAGGTGGTGGAGGAGCGTAAGCGCATAGATGACTTGGGGATTACTTGGAATGAATTTAAGTAGATGTTCTTTGACCACTACTTTCCCCCAGCCATGAGACAAGAAAAAGAGCTCTTTATTCTCTTCGACAAGAGAACATGCATGAGGATGAGTTTATTGCCAAGTATATTGACCTCTCCAAGCATGTTACCTACCTACAGCAGAAAGATAATCCAGAGTGGATGGCCTGGTAATTGATAGAACAGGCAAGGCCAGAGTTGAAGCAGCAAATGGCCTAATATGAGTTTAAGAGTTTCGAGGATACCTGCACAAAACTCAGGATGACAGCTCGCAGAACCCTAGAGGTCGAGGAGAGCCGGCGTTAGGATAACCAGGGCAGATTCTCTAATTTTATGAGGCCAATAGGAGGAATCAATGAAAAGAATAACTATAGTTATGGGAGCTTGGGTAACTTAAGCAGAGGCAAGAGCCAGAATCAAAAGAATTCAACCCGTGGAGGCTTTATGCAAAGGAGACAGACTCAGGGGAGCCGTATAGGGGGAGATCGGAGTGTCCACTATGAGCCTGCCAGATCTACACCAAGTGTTAGTGGTTCTTGCATGAGATATGGGAGAAATCATCCAGGATAGTGTTGGAAATGCTATAGATGCCATAAGTTTGGACATCTAGCTCGTAATTGTCCAGAGGCGCAGCAGCAAACTCCTAGTTTCAGATCCATAGTGCTTAGGAGAGTTTTTGCTCTGACTAGAGAGGAAGCTGGTGTGGCTCCTAGTCTGATTAGAGGTACTATCTCTCTTTAAGGACATGATATACCTGTGTTGTTTGATTCTGGTGCCACTCATTCTTTTATTGCTATGGAATGTGCTCATAAGTTTAAATTTCCAATGCATGATTTGTCTTACTTGTTGAAAGTGTCAACTCGAGCGGTAGCCACTGTGTTAACCACACAGGTGTGCTTAAGTCTCGTGCTTAAATTTGAGAATTGTGAGTCTATGATTGATTTGATTTGTCTACCCTCAAGGGTATTAATGTGATTATTAGTATGGATTGGCTATCAGCAAATAATGCCCTTTTGGATTGTAAAAAGGAGATGGTAACTCTTCCTTTGTGCACTATGATAGTTGAGGCTATTAATGGTCTTTTGTGATTGTCTACTACTCAAGCAACTAAGTGTATTCAGAAGGGTTGTCAGGCGTACGCTATTTTCTTTTCTATTAGTATAGATAAAGAAGTTGGCATAGATCAAATCGAAGTGGTAAAGGAGTTTCTTGAAGTATTTCCTAAGGAAGTATCTGGTTTATCTCCTGAAAAGGAAGTTGAATTCTCCATTAAGCTAGTACTAGGGACAACTCCAATTTCTAAAGCACCATGCAGAATGTGACCTTCTGATTTGGCAGAACTGAAAAAGCAAATCGAAGAGTTACTTGAAAAAGGGTTTATTAGACCAAGTGTCTCACCGTGGGGATCACCAGTACTGTTTGTGAGAAAGAAGGATGGGAGCTTGAGATTGTGTATAGATTACAGGCAGTTGAACAAAGTGACTATCAAGAACAAATATCCTTTGCCTAGGATTGATGACTTACAAGATCAACTAATGGGTTCAGCAGTGTTTTCTAAGATTGACTTTGTAACATCCCAAAATTTCTAACCTAGAAATAGGGAAATATGTCATACCCTGATATCTTTAGTATGATTAATGAAAGATTTAGGGCTGACCAAGGCCAGGTGAGATAAAAGATAGATAAACAGCGCAACAATTGAAGTGAGAACTGAAAAAGGACCAAATTGTCATTTTTAAAATGATTGGTCTACAAAGGGCATTATCGTAATTAGTGTCTGGAAATCCTAAAAATTTCTAGTAAATCATGGAAAATAGAATTAATGCCGTAGAACGGTATTTGAGATCTAGAAAGTAAATACAGGTTGAAAATAATTTATTAAAAATTATTTTAATTATTAATATTGGCTAAATTAAGAAAAATTAGCCAATATTAATTCTTAAAAATACTTAGAAATCTCAGAAAATTATGAAAAATTAAAGAAAATTCATTTAGGAATTATGAAAATTTATAAAATTATTTCCAACCCTAAATGATGAGGAGGTTAGCTTTAATTGAATTTAAAGCTAAATTAATATTGGTAGATTTTCTGTTTTTATAGAAATGACAATTTAAGGAGTTATAGAGGGAGAAAAATTATGAAATTAATCAGAAATTCCCCTTTACTGAGACATAATTAATGGTAAGCTGATATAAGAATTTTGAGATACTAGAATTTTTCGGCTATTAGATAAAATAAACCAGTACTATATTAAGACTTAGTGGACTGTCTGGACAACAAGGGTGATAAAATTTCCTACAGATGGACAAGGACACATGTCACGCCTAAATTGGCCAAGAAAAGAAAAAAGAAAATAAAAAGAAAAAGAAAAAGAAAATAATAAATCAAGATAGGTTAAAACCTAATTAGGTTTAAGTAAGATGATTAGGGTTAAGTCATCTTCTGTAGGATTGTGACATGTGGCAAACATGGTTCATTGGATGGCTAGGATTCAACCATCTACTTTTGAAAAGTCAAAAGTTTCTAGAAGGGTGATTAGCCAAGTTAATCAAGGGATTAAGAGAGTAAACCTTGATTAGAGCCTAATTAATCTTAATGGATAAGAAGAGATGTCATAAGCCCTAATGACTCATTATCCAAGTGTCAACATACTAAGCTACATAGCCTAAGATTTGTACATGTGGAAAGAGGTAAAAATTGGAGGGCTAAGATTAAGTCTTATGCAAGAAGGGCATATGTGGAATTAGTGAAATATGAAGCCTATAAATACCCCCTCACATGTTCATTTCATGCAAGACCTTTCAAGTAGGAAACCTCTTGCAAATTTTCATGTAGAGAGAGAAAGAAAAGAATTCTAGTGAGAGAAAGTCATTTGGAAGCAAGGTAAGCTTCTAAAACTCTTCCATTTCAAGTTATAATGATGGTATGTTAGTTTTAGGCTATTTTAATGATGATAGAAAGTCATTTTTCTAAGGGGAAGTGCTGCCCAAATTTTATCAAAATGATAAGGAATGGTTTAGATGAAGATTAAGCATGGTTAAAGGTTAAAGATTAAGTGGTTACATGTTAGTTTGGTTGAAAATCCTTTTCCCTACAAATATATATATGGTTCGGCCAAGCTAAGTCAATGGGAAGGGATTGGATTTTCATAAAACTAATATGATAAATGGATTCTACATGAAAAATTATATAGGAAAAGCCCAAGAAAGTTCAAGAATCAAAGCTAGAAAAATAAACCCTAAAAATCAAGAAAAAGGGGTTTAAGGGGTTATGTTAAGTTATGAAGTTATAATAATACTTAATGTTGTGTCATTGGTTGCCTAATAGGCTATACATAACAAAGGGACAAGGATCTAATCAAGAGGAAAGAATTCAAGAGGAAGGAAAGCAATCAAGGTAGCTTTTGCAATTCATTATATTATAGTGTCACCTTACTTTGTATGATTATGGCTGTGTTTTGCTAACCTGTTATGCTATGAGGTGGATGAGAATGTTATGTTATATGATGTTGCCTCCATGCAAATTATGCCTTGGCTTATGCTATGTTAAGTGCCATGAATGTTTATGATGATATGTCCTTGCCATAGCATGAACATAAAGTTAAAGTATGCATGCATGTAGTTTGATTTACAATGTATTGTGTGACCTTGATAATGTATGCAATTGCTATTAAGATTCCCCAAGAATCGTACCCCAATATTTAAACAAACCCTAGGGCCTTCAATATCTAAGGGCAAAGGAAAGGAGTTGGCTCTTACTTGAAGAGGTAGTAAGCCATAGTAACTTTATATGGCTTTGAACCTTTCTATTTTGGAGGAATGCAATATGAAGCATGCTGTATGTTTCCAATAGTATGATTAAGGTTAGAGGTATACAAGCATGAGTAGAATAGTCCAAGCATGATTAGAAATAGCTAATATAGCTAAGGAGAGTATGCTATGATGTTAAGTGGTCAATTAAGTTAAGTTACCCTTCCAAAGGGGGTAAAAAGTCAACTAAAAGGGATTAAAGTTTGACCAATGACCATTTGAGTAAACGAGTGAGTTAGGTTTTGAAATTTGGTAAGCAAAGATATCTTATTTTTCTCTTTAAAATGAGGGGTAGTTTGCCTGATTCCGATAACCGAGCAGAAAGTTTTGCCTTTCCAAAGTTAGGCAAAAATAAGTAAAATCCGAAAATGACCAAATGAACAGTAAATTTTTCAAAGAAAATTGGGCTCGAATTCCAAGGCAATCAGTCCAGAAACTATTTTTCCTCAAAATTTTGTCCAAAGAGCTTTCCGTAGAACTTGGAATCACTCAATTTCAATTTTTCTACAATTAGTTATGAATTTTCGAAGTTTGTCACATTTTAAGGTGACAATGAATAGCAACCCGTAAATTTAAAATTTCAAACTTGATTTTTCATCATTTGTAGCCTTCAAAAGTGATTCCAAATGCTTCCGCAAGATAAGTTATTTGGTATAAACATAAGGTGTTACAGACTTAAGGTCCGAATATCATCAATTAAGAGTCAGAGCAGAGGACATCCCGAAGACAGCCTTTCGTACTAGATACGGATATTACGAGTTTCTAGTAATGCCTTTTGGTTTGACAAATGCTCCAGCAGTGTTTATAGACTATATGGATAGGATCTTTAGGCTATACTTGGACAATTTTATTGTGGTGTTTATAGATGATACCCTGATATACTCTAAGAACGAGGAAGAACATCGAGAGCATCTTTACATTGCATTGTGAATATTGAGGGATCATCAATTATATGCTAAGTTAAGCAAGTGCGAGTTCTAGCTTAGAAAAGTTCTTAGGCCATGTAGTATTTGCCACGAGAGTAGCTGTTGATCCTAGCAAGGTCAATGCCGTATTAAAATGGGAAACACAAAAATCTGTGACAGAGGTAAGAAGTTTCATGGGCTTAGCTGGGTATTACCGAAGATTCATCAAGGGATTTTCTCAAATCTCCATGCCTCTAACTAAGTTGACCAAGAAATATCAGCTGTTTATCTGGAATGACAAGTGTGAGGTAGCTTTCCAAGAACTGAAGGCTAAGTTAACCATGGCACCAGTATTGACTATTCCAAATCCTAGTAAACCGTATACACTTTATACTTATGCTTCACTTAAGGGTTTAGGGTGTGTCTTGATGCAGGAAGAAAAGGTGGTTGCCTATACATCTAGACAATTAAGGCCGCATGAGGAAAATTACCCTTCACATGACCTAGAATTAGCGGTGGTGGTTTTTGCATTGAAGATCTGGAGGCACTACTTGTATGGATCACAGTTTGAAGTCTTTAGCAATCACAAGAGCCTAAAGTATTTAATAGATCATAAGGAATTGAATAATAGACAATATCGGTAGATGGAATTCATTAAGGACTACGACTTTGAGCTTAAGTATCATCCGGGTAAAGCTAACATGGTTGCAGATGCTTTGAGTAGGAAAACGGTGAATATGTTTCACATGAGTTTGGAAGAACACTATTGCTTAGAGGGATTAAGAGATCTCCAAGTGGTACATAAGGCTCCAGCCACTCTACAATCAATTTTGGGTTATTATGAGTTCTTTCAAGACTTAAAGGCCGCACAGATGGAGGATAACCAGTTATTAAGCATTCGAGAGGAAGGGGAGACCCGTTATGTGCCTAATTATGAAATTAGTGAAGAAGGAATCCTGAGGTACAAAAAGAGGATTTGTGTCCCTAATAATGAGAAAATAAAAAAGATTATTCTAGAAGAGGCGCATCAGAGTAATTATATGATACACCCAGGGTAACCAAAATTTACCAGGACTTGAAAAAGAACTACTGGTGGCAAAAAATGAAGCGGGATGTCACGAATTTTGTGTTGAAGTGTTTGACATGTTAAAAGGTCAAGATACAACATCAAAGACCTCCAGGACTATTAAAGAATCTTGATATTCCTCAATGGAAATAGGATAGTATTTCCATGAATTTAATTTCTGGCATGCTAAGAACCCTAGCTGGTTATGATGCAATATGGGTAATTGTGGACAGATTAACTAAGCCAGCACACTTCCTACTTATCAAGAGTACTTACTCTTTAGAAAGATTGACAAAGCTATATATAGATGAGATTGTTTGACTTCATAGAGTGCTTCAGTCCTCTGAGCATTTTCTCGGTCATCCACCTCTCATCATCTCCGTAACGGAGATAGCTAGAGTAGTGAGATAGATGGATGAACTTAGCCAAGTATTCATTGAACGGCTTGTTATCCTTCTACTTCAGGGTTAGGAATTCTACTTCCTTTTTGTCCCTAACTGACTTCAAGAAGTACTTCTCATAAAAGTGCTCCAAGAACATTTCCCATGTCACTCTCATGCTTCGAGTATCAAGAATGAGTTTAGTGTTCTTCCACTAATGGTTGGCATCCTTTTCTAGCTTGTAGATCGCCATTTGGGCTTTCTACTCAGTGGGACAGTCCAAAACCTTGAAAATATTTTCCAAGCAGTTTATCTTGTCCTCCTGCTTGGACATCAAACACTCCATCAAAGGATGGCAGATTATGCTTGTAGAAAAGGGTCATTCACTGCTGGATGCTATCAGGCTCTACTACTGGCATTACCGGTCTAGGCAGCTATTCTGATGCTCGAGCGGCAGAGGTTTCTTCCTCAGGCTGCCTCTTCTCGAGGTTAGCCGCTACTGTTACTGCTATTGCGGTGTCTCTTTCTTGTTCCTGGTAAGCTTGTGTCGTCTTCATATCTCCAATAGTCTTTGTTGCTATTCTAAGCGATCAAAAATTAATTGTAGCAAATCGGGAGGGACGCTTGTGTCATGTCCTGAGGATCTCTCTGGTGAAGCGTTTCTTCAAGTTCTAACCATTATGCTAACTAAAAGGACAGCATAACAAAGGAACAAGAAGTAAAAAACATGCTTGGATTTCAGTTAAGAATATGCATACATCATACAACATTCATATATCAACGAATAGCAACAAAGTTCAAAACATACATGCCATTTTAGAAACATACATAACAACCAAGCATCATTAATCTAACCTACTATGGTTAGCTGCACCAAAACAAGTCCTACATTAGTGCTATGAAGGTCCAACTGATTATATGAAATATAAAATAGCAAAGCCCCCAAGACTCTGGATCCACTCCTCAATAATAGATCCCAATATTTGGTCCAGGTAACAGAACTCATTCTGCCATAAGGAGGTAAATAGGAGCATGACTATCATCATCAGGAACCAGTCCTCCATATCTAGGTAAGGGCTACCCTCTCCATAAATCTAATACAACACCCTCACCCCTTAGAAGTAATCTAAGTAGGTGGTCAAGTCCTGCTGATCCACATCTATCTTGATGTGGTGTCACACCTTACTATTGTATCAACTTAGGTTCCATTTAAAATCATTGTAGACCACATTGGATGGTCTTGGGCTCACTTTTTACCTTTAAAACGCTAAATTTCATATTTTTACTGTTCATCGGGTAAAAAAATCCAATTTTTCTGGCCCAACTTCAAAAATTCATAACTTATTCCACAAAAATCCAAATGGGGTGGTTCAAAATTCTATTTAAACCAATTTAAGTGCTCTTTCAAGAAAAAATAATCTTGTAATCCAATTCTTTGGGAAAAAGCATCAGGTTTTTTATGAAATGTAACATTGTCCATTTGCAAAAAACCCCTTTTTCCAGATTCTGACCTTTAACTTTAAAAAATCATTAAAAATCGTATACTTGGCCATTTTTAACGTGTTAACTATCAAATTGAAGGTCATAACGTTATCTATAATCATACCAAATTTCGTGATTAAAGCCTTTGGAAGCTTAATCAAAAAGTTGCTTAAACGTGGTAGGCTTAGTGAGTTTACAGCACTGTTAGCTTAATATATACATAACCAAAAAGTCCACGAATTTTATGGCAAAACACCATAAATTTAACCTTCAATCTGTAGCTTTCCATTGGATGATTTAGACCTTAAAATGTTAGATTGCATTTGGGGAGTGAGGTTTCATGGAAATCCCAATAGCAAATTAACCAACCATAGCACCAACATGCATCATCATTATGCATAACTACATTAACTACTATTGGTGAACTAGCATGCTTATCATCTAGCAAACTCAATCATGCAAAGGCCAAAGCAAGAAAGTGCAAAGAGCAACCACATCACAATCAAGAAAGTTCAACCACATAATAGCAATTAATCATGCAATAATCAATAATGCCAAGTTAGTGTTAGTAGTTAGGTTTAACTTGCTACCTTGCTCCAAAAGCTTGAGCCTTCCTTCTTTCACTTCTTTTCCTTCACAAATATCAAACTCTAGCAATTCAATCCATCAAAAAGGGCAGCAAGAATCATTAACCAACCAAGAAAAAGCAAGAACACAAATCATAAATGACTCTTGCTCCTTAAAGCTTCGATCTTTGTTCACTATTTTTGAACTTGTTTCCTTTTAACTCTAAAAATTGCTTCTTGACTTATTCGTACATGGTTTTTCATGTAGATTCTAAGTGTGCTTAGATCCAAGAAAATAAAACTCCTCCTTTCAGTTACCCTTGACCGAACCAAAAGGAGTGCTTGAACCAAAAATTACAACTTTGGTTTTAATGCTTCTAACACTTGTTCCTTTTGGTTTGCCCTATACCATTTTTCTTTTTGAGTAGCATGGAAGCACTAAAACATTGAAAAAGTCTTCCTAAGGTTTAGTTTTGAAAGTGACCGAACCATAGCTCTTGGAGTTCAACCATGAAAAACTTTTCAAAACAACACTAGACTGCTTGAAACCACCTTGATTCATAGTGTCCTAGCTATGTTTGACAACAAACCTCCTTACATACACTAAATCCATTTCGGCCAGCAACAAGAAGGGACAAGAAGTGATTTTCCAACCATACAACTCAAGAAAACAAAGCAAGGAACATCTTAGAACAACTTACCAAGCTTGAATCTTAGTTGAAAGATCAGATATGCCTGCTTTTCCTCTTGTTCACACTTGAAGATCACTCTTTTTCTCTCTTTCTCCCTCTTGGGCGAAATGAATCTGAATTAGGGGGAGGGATAGCTTTCTCTTCAAGCCAAAATATCCCAACTACCATTCTTTAATGCTATGACACATCCTTTAATACTATGCCATGTGTCAAGTGCTTACTTAATCTTAATCCTCTCTCTTAATTAACTTAATGCCAAATGAAATTAATTTCAAAAGTCAAGATCTTCTCTATTGGTGGCTTGACACTTGACAACTTCAAATCCTCTCCATTGGTGGCTTGACAAGTGGCAACTTGTAGGGCAAGTAAAGTGCAAGACTCTACTTCTTGCTTTATCAGTGCACCTTTGCTCCCGATTTAATTTCTTTTCTATAATTACAATACTCTAGCGTCTGTAATTATTTTCTGTCAGATTCCTAAATTATTCTCCTCATTTTTCTCTTCCCAAATTGCCCTCTTTGTCTCCAAATTTAATTTCCTAATAATTAAATAAAAAGAAAAAGTAATTTCCTTCTCTTTAGGGATTTTTCCACTTTTCACAAGTATTAGGAAAATCTTGGATACTTAAGAGTCTTCGTTTAATTCTATAATCTCTTATAATTCCTTGGGGTCTCATAGGAATTTTTTTGGAATTTTTATTCTCCTTAAAAATATTTATTTCGAATTTTCTAAATAAAATCCCTTAATTAGCCTAAATCAACCTTAAATTCTTTTATAATTTCTCTAAGGGTAATTTGGTCATAAAACCAACTTTATAATTTCATATAACCCTCAAAGGATATTATCCTCATTTTTTCTTAATTTTTCAAGGCTTGGAACTATTTCTTCATAATTACTTTTGACCAATTTTCCTTAATTAGTCAAATTTCCATAATTGGCTTGGAAAATCATAATAATTATTTTCCATAAAAAATCTTCTATCTCTCCTTGTCATTTTTGACCCTTAATTATTTAGGAATATTCCTTATTCCTAATTACCCAATTGTCGGATGTGATATTTCTTCCCTCTAAATAAATTTCGTCCTCGAAATTTAAGGTATATCTTATTGGCAAAAGTTTAGGGTACTTTTCCTTTTGTTTCAGTCTCCATCTCCCATGTAACTTCTTTTGGTGTAAGACCTTTCCAGACCACCTTGACCAATAAGATCTGCTTGTTTCTTAGCTTCTTGACCTTTGATCCATGATTTTCTCTGGTCTGGCCTCAAAGACAAGTTGTCTCGGAGCACAATGTCATCATAGCTTATGACATGTGTTGGGTCTGGATGGTACTTCTTTTATTGGGAGATATGGAAGACATCATGAATCCAATTCAAATTCGAGGGGAGGGCCAACTTGTAAGCTACTGGTCTAGCTCTGGTCAAAATTTGAAATGATTCAAGATACTTTGGACCTAGCGTTTTAGTCTTTGAGGATCAACTGACTTCCATTGTCGTTACACTTTGATCGTCAACTTCAAACCCTAACAGTCTCCTTTAGTGTCTGGGTAACTCTTCTATTTATTTTGAGCCGTTAGAAGTTTTTGTTGAATAACTTTTGTCTACTGGGAAGTCTGATCCAGTATCTTAGGACCATACTTACTTCTTTCATTGAGTTCTGTCCAGCACAAGGGAGATCTATGCTTCCTCCCAAGGAGTGCTTTGTATGGTACCATTCGAATACTTGTGTGGAAATTACCATCTTACGCTACTTCAGCTAACGGTAAGTACGCATCCGAGTTACCACCAGAAATAAGCGCATATGCATCCAGCATATCTTTTAATATCTATATCGTTCTTTGTGTCTGCCCATCCGTCTCAGGATAGTAGGTTATACTGAATCTGAGAGTAGTGTCCATTTCTTTCATAAGGACCCCTAAAACTTCAAGTAAATCATGGGTCTTAGGCCGAAACCATACTACTTAGGACACTCGATAGCCTAATAGCTTCCTTAACCTTCACCCTTCATTCTTTGCTAGACTTAGTGCATTCTTGCCAAAATGACTGACACTTTTGGCTTCTGCACCCTCTTACATTATTTTTTAGAGGTTACCTATCATTGGGTTACTCTTACCCACGCACGCTTAACAGACCAGTGCTAATGGGAATCTGAGGCATTGATTCTGATAGGTTCAACTCTGGCACTTTGCTATCTTAGACCTTTTCCTGATCTATCTTTAGTCGGGTCTTTTTAGTTCACATTCTTGTCTTTCGCCTCATCTTAAGGATTTGCCCGTCAATACCCAGTCTATCTCTGTATCGCATGGAGTTCTTCCTGTATTTGGAGCTAGCCTGAATGTCTCTTGTTTAGGTCTTCCAGCTCTAATTCTTCTAACTTTGGCTTTCCTCTATTAATCGGAAGGAACTTGAGCCCAGCCTAGCTAATGATAAGGTTATCTAGAAGGAAGTCATGAGTACTCTCTCAGTATCAGTTTACAACCGAAGGAGGCTTCCATAACTCCAACTCATCCTTAGTCCTTATCTTCCCAAAAAGGTATCAATCCCTAGGAGACTTAGACTATAGGACTAAGTAAAGTTACCTCCACTCAGTTGGTCACCTAACTGATAATTTCCTAAAACTATTCCAAGAACCAATACCATTCTCTTGGGCCTTGCGTTAATTCCCCAGGTCACCTATTTATCTCTTTAGGTGCCTAAGCCAATCTATCTTAGGAATTCTCTTATTCCTCCAGCTGCTCTTACCATTTCTTATTATTTTAGAACGGTGCAGAGAGAGGACTTATGCAACTTCTCTTTCCTCTACTTTACTTTTCAGTATGAGCATACTCTAAAATGCATAATGCCTAGCATTTCAATGCAAGAAGTACAAGCTCTTACTGGTTGCTATGTCTGTAGCGTGCCATCCAGACATCTTATCCCTACCAGAGGGAGCCTCTCTTTCTACTTGTAGCTGCTTCTGGAAGTCATAGGGAGAGGACTTTTGAGGTTCTTTTTCTTTCTGCTTGCTCTAGTACTCTGTTAAGCTTAGGTACATCTAAGCCTAGCTTCATTCTTGGCTAGTTATACTTCCATCGGATGAAGTCACTCCACTTGCCTTGCCTCAGCTGCTTCCCTTTCCTACTCAGATAGGGTACCTTGCTCCATCTTGAGCAATGTAAATTTCTAATTTGGAGGACTAATTCCCACCCTCTCTAGGAAGACTCCTGGCCAAGAACTTATCCCTTAAAAAGGGTACCTCTCAACCTAAACCCCAAGCGACTGAGTATCTCTTAACATTAAGGGGAACATGCCAACCTCTAAGCTAGTTCCCTGCATAGCTATTTGTCTCGTCCTCTTCTTCTTGATCCTTAAGACATTTCATTAGGGCTCTCCATCTTGACTTCATTATCTCCAAGTTCATATTCATCTATTTCAGGACTTGAGATAACTACTCTATCATGGTGCCCTAGCCCTAACAAGGCTGTAAGAGTTTGTCTAGCTTAGGTAGCCACTAACACATTCTTAGTGGTGTGTAGACTCAACTCCTAACCATCTTGTTCAACTCCTCATCATTACATTTCTTTCTGAGGGGGAATCTAATAATTCTAATTAGTGGCTACCTCTCTTTTTTTAACTTCTACTAATCTCACTCTTTGCAACCTCTGAGAGTCATTGTGGCTCGTTGAGTGACCATATCAACATCTAAGAGTTATTGTGTTTGTTCACCATAACCAGAATCCTTATTTGCAGCTATGGAAGTTACCACCTCCTTTGGTAATCACTCTGTATTCATCCTTCGCCACTAGTTCTCGTGGTTTATCATGATGAAATACACTTTTCTCTTATCCTCTACTAGTCTTACTCAGCTTCATTCATCGTACCATTGCTCGTCTAGGCTTCCGTTACGAAGTTCAACTTAACTTCCAACTTGACCCCATTTCCCTTTAAGGTAGTATTAGGGTTTTGTCCTTGCCATTATGGGACAACAACCAATTCAATCCAATCCAATCACCTCATCAATTTCATGTAAGACATACATATCAAGTTTGAGGCAGTCAACAACGCTCATAACAACTATATAGTTTAAGCACACATCAAATGTAATTATCCTATGATGTGTTGGTGTGGAGACATATATATATCATACAGCAACATATCCATAACTAAGCCAAGTCTTTTAGCTCAGGCATACAAAATAAATGAACGACTAGCACCCTAATTAAACATTGCAATCATTAGGAAGTTGTTAATAATGATCATGCCTTAGATCATTTCTGGTGACTTCTGGGCTTCTTCCTGTGTGATGGCAAATACTAGTCCTTTGGTACGTGGCCTTACCTTTTCTGTATTCTGTGGACATTCTCTCAAGAAGTGTCCGAGCTTGCCGCAAGTGTAGCAGACGTTATGCTAGGCCAAACATGGTCTATCACCGTGACTCTTGCTGCAAGTTGGACATTCCTTGCTGTTTAAGGGCTTGCCTCCTTTCTTATTCTTTCGATTGTCCCATGGCTTCCTTCTCTTTCTATTGGCATTTGAGGAGGTGCTACCTTGATCTCCCTTCTCTGACTTAGGAGTAGACTTAACCATCAGATGATGATTCAGGCTATTCTCTGTAATTCGGCAGGCCTCAACTGCCTTGTTGAAGTGCTCAAACTGCCTGGGAGCAATCATCTCCCTTAAGGACTGCTTTAATCCTCTGACCATCTTCTTCGTCATCCACCGCTCATCATATCAGTAACACAGGTAATTGGAATAGTAGGAGAGACGGATAAACTTAGCTAAATACTCATCAAACGGGTTATTGTCTTCTGCTTCAGGGTCAGGAATTCCACTTCCCTTTCATCCGTGACTGACCTCGGAAAATATTTCTCATAGAATTGCTCGAGGAACACTTCCCATGTCACCCTCGTGTTTCGAGCATCCAGGATAAGTTCAGTATTCTTCCACCAGCGGTCAGCATCTTTCTCTAACTTATAAATTGCCCTCTGGGCTTTCCACTCTGTCGGGCAGTCTAATACTTTAAAAATCTTCTCCAACCAGTTAATCCAGTCTTTTGCTTCTTGGATGTCAAATACTCCGTCAAATGACAGTGGGTTGTGTTTACAAAAACGTGCTATCCATTGCTGGATACTGTCGGGGTCTACTGCCGGTATTGCCATTCTAGGCAATGATTCTGTTGCTTACGCTGCTAGGGTTTCTTCCTCTGGCTGCCTCCTGTCGAGGTTAGCCATTGCCACTGCCACCACTGCAACTATCGCGGCATCCCTCTCTTGTCCCTGGCGAGCCTGTGCCGCCCTTATCTCTTTGATGGTCTTTCGTTGTTGCTCGAGACGATCCAGAATTATTTGCAGTAGGTCAGGAGGGACCCGTGTGTCCTGATCTGGGGATCTCTCTAGCGAAGGGTTTCGTCGAGTTCTAACCATCATATTTAACTACTCGGATAATATAATAAAGGAACAAGAAGTAAACATTTACCAAAACATTCGGCATACAGTGCTTATGTATCAACCAAAGCAGCAGGTTCAGAACATACATATGAAAAGCAAACAACATAATAACCAGACATTGCCAGCGTAACCTACTTATTTGATCCATACGTCTAATAGAACACCTTCACCCCCTAAAGATAATCTAGGTAAGTGTTCAGATCTTATTGATCCTCATCTTTCTTGATATGATGACCCAAAAACTCTAACTTTCCTTTTAACTGCTCATGACTATGGATCTTAAGCTACATTAAAGCAGGGTCAGGCATTGCAAGTGCCGGGGGTTTCACTAGCCTGATACTGGGTCAGGAAATGTCACTTAGATGCATATTTAGGGTGACAGGCTATCTAATGGATTGAATGTAAAGGCTAATGTCTAGTGGTTCTTGATACAAGCCACTTACGGGATCTATCAGGTCACCGAGTCCAGGTAGGTACAGTAATTGTCCTTTGGAAATCCCTAAAAGGTTAGCCCAATGCTTTGGATAAATGTTGGACTCCTTTGTAGAATATCCTGGGCTAGCAGTCTCTATGGCCCATTTCATTGGATCCTCCTAACCAACCACGTTACCCAACGAGTAATTTAAGCAGAGCATTCTATCCTATGCCAGAACCTCTGCTCTGATACCAAAAACGTCACACCTTACTATTTTATCAACTTAGGTTCCATTTCAAACCATTGTAGACCACATTGAATGGTCTTGGGCTCACTTTTTACCTTAAAAACGCTAAATTTCAGATTTTTACTGTTCATCGGGTAAAAAAACCCAGTTTTTCTAGCCCAACTTCAAAAATTCATAACTTATTCCACAAAAATCAAAATGGGGTAGTTTGAAATTCTATCTAAACCTCTTTAAGTTCTCTTTCAAGAAAAAATAATCTTGTAATCCAATTCCTTAGGAAAAAGCATCAGGTTTTTTATGAAATGTAATACTGTCCATTTGCCAAAAACCCTTTTTCCAGATTCTGACCTTTAAATTTGAAAAATCATTAAAAATCGTATACTTGGCCATTTTTAACGTGTTAGCTATCAAATTGAAGCTCATAATGTTATCTATAATCATGCCAAATTTCGTGATTAAAAGCCTTCGGAAGCTTAATGAAAAAGTTGCTTAAACGTGGCAGCCTCAGTGAGTTTACAGCACTGTTAGCTTAATATATACATAACCAAAAAGTCCACGAATTTTATGGCAACACCATAAATTTAACCTCAATATGTAGTTTTCCATTGGATTATTTAGACCCTAAAATGTTAGATTGCATTTGGGGAGTGAGATTTCATGGAAATCCCAATAGCAAATTAACCAACCATAGCACCAATAAGCATCATCATTATGCATACCTACATTAACTACTATTGGTGAACTAGCATGCTTATCATCTCGCAAACTCAATCATGCAAAGGCCAAAGCAAGAAAGTGCAAAGAGCAGCCACATCACAATCAAGAAAGTTCAACCACATAATAGCAATTAATCATGCAATAATCAATAATGCCAGTTAGTGTTAGTAGTTAGGTTTAACTTGCTACCTTGCTCCAAAAGCTTGAGCCTTCCTTCTTTCGCTTCTTTTTCTTCACAAATATCAAACTCTAGCAATGCAGTCCATCAAAAAGGGCAGCAAGAATCATTAACCAACCAAGAAAAAGCAAGAACACAAATCATAAATGACTCTTGCTCCTTAAAGCTTCTATCTTTGTTCACTATTTTTGAACTTGTTTCCTTTTAACTCTAAAAATTGCTTCTTGACTTATTCGTACATGGTTTTTCATGTAGATTTCAAATGTGTACTTAGATCTAAACAAATAAAACTCCTCCTTTTAGTTACCCTTGACTGAACCAAAACGGGTGTTTGAACCAAAAAGTACAACTTTGGTTTTAATGCTTCCAACACTTGTTCCTTTTGGTTTGCCCTACACCATTTTTCATTTTGAGCACCATGGGAGCACTAAAACATTGAAAAGCTCTTCCTAAAATTCAGTTTTGAAAGTGGCCGAACCATAGCTCTTGGAGTTCAACCATGAAAAACTTTTCAAAACAACACTAGACCACTTGAAACCACCTTGATTCGTAGTGTCCTAGCTATGTTTGACAACAAACCTCCTTACATACACTAAATCCATTTTGGCCAGTAACAAGAAAGGACAAGAAGTGATTTTCCAACCATACAACTCAAGAAAACAAAGCAAGGAACATCTTAGAACAACTTACCAAGCTTGAATCTTAGTTGAAAGATCAGATATGCCTGCTTTTCCTCTTGTTCACACTTGAAGATCACTCTTTTTCTCTCCTTCTCCCTCTTGGGCGAAATGAATCTGAATTAGGAGGAGGGATAGCTTTCTCTTCAAGCCAAAATATCCCAACTACCATTCTTTAATGCTATGACACATCCTTTAATGTTATGCCATGTGTCAAGTGCTTACTTAATCTTAATCCTCTCTCTTAATTAACTTAATGCCAAATGAAATTAATTTCAAAAATCAAGATCTTCTCCATTGGTGGCTTGACACTTGGCAACTTCAAATCCTCTCCATTGGTGGCTTAACAAGTGGCAACTTGTAGGGCAAGTAAAGTGCAAGACTCTACTTCTTGCTTTATCAGTGCACCTTTGCTCCGGATTTAATTTCTTTTCTATAATTATAGTGCTCTAGCCTCCGTAATTATTTTCTGTCAGATCCTTAAATTATTCTCCTCATTTTCTCTTCCCAAATTGCCCTCTTCGTCTCCAAATTTAATTTCCTAATAATTAAATAAAATGAAAAATTAATTTCCTTCTCTTTAGGGATTTTTCCACTTTTCACAAGTATTGAGAAAATCTTGGATACCTGAGGGTTTTCGTTTAATTTCATAATCTCTTATAATTCCTTGGGGTCTCATAGGAATTTTCTTGAAATTTTTATTCTCCTTCAAAATATTTATTTGGAATTTTCCAAATAAAATCCCTTAATTAGCCTAAATCACCCTTAAATTCTTTTATAATTTCTCTAAGGGTAATTTGGTCATAAAACCAACTTTATAATTTCATATAACCCTCAAAGGATATTATCCTCATTTTTCCTTAATTTTTCAAGGCTTGGAACTATTTCTCCATAATTACTTTTGACCAATTTTCCTTAATTAGTCAAATTTCCATAATTGGCTTGGAAAATCATAATAATTATTTTCCATAAAAAATTCTTCTATCTCTTCTTGTCATTTTTGACCCTTAATTATTTAGAAATATTTCTTATTACTAATTACCCAATTGTCGGATGTGACATGTGGCGTGCCAAGAGTTTCAATATCTCTCTCAGCTGAACATGACTACGGATCTCTGGTTTGAGTGGAACTGGGATAGGTGCTACAGGTGTTGGAGGTATTGGCAGACTTGGAATGTCACACTTTACTATTATATTGACTTAGGTTCCTTTCAAAACCATTTTAGACCACATTGGATAGTCTTGGGCTCACTTTTTACCACAAAAACGCTAAATTTCGGATTTTTACTGTTCATCGGGTAAAAATCCAGTTTTTCTGGGCCAACTTCAAAAATTCATAACTTATTCCAAAAAAATAAAATTGGGGTGGTTCAAAATTCTACTTAAAGATCTTTAAGTACTCTTTCATGGAAAAATAATCTCATTGTCCAATTCCTTATGAAAAAGTGTCAGGTTTTTGAGAAACACAACACTATCCACTTGCCAAAACCCTTTTTCCTAGATTCTGACCTTTAACTTTGAAAAATCATTATAAATCGTATACTTGGCCATTTTTAACGTATTAGCTATCAATTTGAAGCTTAGGACGTTAAATTTTATCATACCAAATTTCATGATTTAACACATACAAGAACAATATCAAAAAGTCACGTGAACCAGTCAGTGTCAGTGTGCTTCCAGCACTGTTAGTATAATATATACATAACCAAAATATGATCACGAAATTTTGTGGCTAAACCCCACAATCAACCTTCAATCTGCAGCTTCCCTTTGGAGGATTCAGGCCCTAAAATGTTAGATTGCATTTATGGAATGAGATTTCATGGAAATCCCAGTAGCAAATTAACCAACTATAGCACCAAGCAAGTATCATTATTATGCACGATCACATTAGCTACTATTAGTGAACTAACATGCTTATCATTTGGCAAACTCAAACATGCAAAGGCCAAAGCAAGATACTATAAAGAGCAGCCACATAATAATCAAGAAAGCTCAACCACAATAATAGCAATTAACCATACAATAATCGATAATGCTAGTTAGTGGTAGTAGCTAGGTTTAACTTACTACCTTGCTCCAAAAGCTTTAGCTTTTCTTCCTTCTCCTCTTTTCCTTTACAAATATCAAACCCTAACCATGCAATCCATCAAAAAGAGCAGCAAGAATCATTATTCAACCATGAAAAAGCAAGAACATAAATCAAAATGATTCTTGAACCATAAAGCTCCCTCCTTTGTTCACTATTTTTAAACTTGGTTCTTTTAAACCCTAAAAATCACTTCTTGACTTAATCCTACATAGTTTTTCATGTAGATTCCAAATATGAGCTTAGATCTAGAGAAATAAAATTGCTTCTTCCAGCCACAACCTGACCGAACCACTAGAGGTTTCAAACCAAAAATCACAACTTTGCTTTTAAGCTTCCAATACTTGTTCCTTTTAGTTTACCCTACACCATTCCTCATTTTAAGCATCATGGAAGCCTTAAAACATTGAAAAACTCATCTTAGGGTTCAGTCCTTCACTTGGCCAAAAAGAACACTTGAGGAAATAACCATGAAAAATGCTTTAAAACAACCTAAACTCACATGCAAACACTAGGAATTAGCTTGTGTTGTTGTATCTTAGCAAATGTGATGAACAAAACTCCCTTCCCCTTTTAATATCCAGTTCAGCCAGCCACAAAAAGAGGGAGAAGACAAATTTTTCAACCATAAAAAGGGAAGAAAAGAAAGCAAGACACATCTAAAACCATGAACTCACCTTGAATCCTTGCTTGAATGACCAAAGGAGCTCACTTTCTCTTGCTTTTCTCTCAAGCTCTCTCTTTTTCTCTTATTTCCTCCCTTGGCCGAACTCTCATCTGAAAATAGGGGGAAGATGAGCTTGATTAATGGTTCAAAATATCTCAACCACCTTCTTTAATGATAGTCCAAGTGTCATTACCCTACTAAATCTTGATTTCTCTTTCATAATTAACAAAATTCCAAATGAAATTATTTACTAAAGTCAAGATCCTCTCCATTTGAGGAATGACACTTGGCAAATTCAAATCTTCTCCTTCAAGAGCTTGACACATGGCTCAATATGATCCCTTTGATTTGCAAGACACTAATCTTGCTTTATCAGTATACTTTAGGCTCTGAGTTTAACTTCTTTTCTATAATTACAGTAGCTTAGCCTCTGTAATTATTTTTGTCAAATCCTTAATTTATTCTCCTTATTATTATCTTCCCAAATTGCCCTCTTTGCCTCAAAATTAATTTCCTAATAATTAATTAAAAAGGAAAATTAATTTCCTTCTCTTTAGGGATTTTTCCACTTTTCATCATTATTTGGAAAAATCTTAGATACTTGAGGGTCTTCATTTAATTCCATAATTCCTTATAATTACTTGGGATCTCATAGGAATTTTCTTGGAATTTTATTCCCCTTAAAATATTTATTTGGAATTTTTCAAATAAAATCCCTTAATTAGCTAAATCACCCTTAAATTCTCTTATAAACTATCTAAGGGTAATTTGGTCATAAAACCAACTTTATAATTTCATATAATTCTCAAAGAATATTATCCTCATTTTTCCTTAATTTTCCAAGGCTTGGACATATTTTTCCTTATTTAAATTTTGACCAATTTTCCTTAATTAGTCAAATTCCTATTTTTGGCTTGGAAACTACTGGAATTATTTTCCACCAAAATTCTCCTTATTATTTTTAATCCTCAATAATTTCATAATATTTCTTATTTTCAATTATCATAATGCTAGATGTGACATGGAACTACTATATATTCCACCCAAAAACCAAACCAAGGGAGTTCCCTTAAACTCAGTGCTTGCCACATCCCAAAATTTGAACACTGAAGGAAGCCGGACTGCTAATACCGGACCCTTAGGGGTAAAATTAAAAATTTTATAGAAATTCTCAAAAAATTCTCCAAAAATGGAAAAAAAGGCTAAATTAGAGGCTTTTGAGGCACCTATGATGTTTTGGGAGTGAAATGGCCCAAAATAAATTATGGTGAAATTTCCCAAAAATAATTATTTTTGAGGAAATAGTGAAATTTGAGAAAATATAATTATTTTAATTATGTAAGGGCCTCAATAATTCAAGAAAAAATATGGATAAATTCCTTGAAAATATATTTGAATTTATAAAATTATTTCCAAGCGTTGGAAACGAAGGGAATAATTTATGGGGAATTTACTTCTGAAATTCTATCGGAAAGGGATGCCGACCTCCATTGAGGTGGATTGAACCAAAATAAGAAGGGTTTACAGCCCAAAGATGATGGATCAAGCTGATGATAGATAAAGATGATTAATAAGAATTGTCCACCATATAATGTAAATAGAAAGGATATGTGGACATAAAAAGGAAGTTGTTACAGGTTGAGGTTAGAGACACTAGCCACAGGAATAGGTCAAACCCCAAAGGTAAAAGAACTAACACCTAAGTATATGGGACCCTTCTAAGTCCTTGCTAAGATAGGGCCTGTGGCATATAAGTTGGCTTTGCCCCCGAACCTCAACCAGATACATGATGTCTTCCATGTATCCTAATTAAAGAAATATCAGCCGATTCCCCCCACATCTTGAGTATGAGGATGTTGCTTTCCCATATGACCTGATATAGGAGGTGAAACTAGAAAAGATCTATAATCACCAAGTCAGATAGTTGTGGCATAAGGCCATCCCAATAGAGTAAGTGATCTGGGAGAGTCTGGCACAGGAAGAGGTGACCTAAAGAAAGGAAGACGACATGAAAGACAAGTACTAAGAGCTATCTAAATGAGGTATGTTTTAAATTTCGAGGATGAAATTTATTTAAGGGGGAGGAAATGTCACATCCCAAAATTTGAACAGTGAAGGAAGCCAGACTAGTAATACTGGACTCCTAGGGGTAAAATTAGAAACTTTATAGAAATTCCCTAAAAATGGAAAAAGGCCAAATTAGAGGTTTTTGAGGCACCTATGATATTTTGGGAGTGAAAATGGCCCAAAATAAATTATGGTGAAATTTCTCAAAAATAATTATTTTTGAGGAAATAGCAAAACTTGAGGAAATATAATTATTCTAATTATGTAAGGGCCTCAACAATTCAAGAAAAAATATGGATAAATTCCTTGGAAATATATTTGAATTTATAAAATTATTCCAAGTATTGGAAACGAAGGAAATAATTTATGGGGAATTTACTTTCGAAATTCTATCAGCAAAAGCCCAATTTCGGAGAAAAATGTGAAATAAATAGTTAGAGGCTGTGAAAAATTCCCAAACTTTCCAGATCATGCTTTTGGATTAAATGCAGATTTATCATGGAAATAAATAAATTTTTAGGAGTCCCGAGCTATTTTTCCTAATATAGGGCTAAAAAGGGGTAAATTGGATGCACGATTGTAATTAGAATTGAACCAAACTAACTCCATTACTTCCCAACCAGATTTGGACATTTAGTTAGCCCATTTTGGTTAGGAGGGATGTGCTCCCCAAGGCCCAAAGATCACATGTCAATTTGTTGGCACATTTTTTACCATTGGATTAAAGTTACTTGGTGGGCAAGTAATGATCTTGTGGCCCATATTTTTTTTGCTTTTTGAATGAAAATTAGAGGGCATTTTGGGTAGAAAAATAGCTAACCAAGGATAGGTTTGGGAAGCTTATGGATGTCTATAAATACTCCCTCCATTCCTTCACATTTCGGCCAAAATAGGGAGAACTAGGGGAAGTGTTGTCAAAATTTCTACCCACCTCAAATCACCTTCAAACCACTTCAAGGAAAGGCCAAGCTAGTAAGTTTCCACCAAGGATTAATCAAGGTATGTATAAGGTTGATTTTTATGCAATTGGAAGATATCATGTCTAATCCTAAGGGGAAACTATATTGAAATTTCAACCAACATAAAGGAAATGTTAGGGGATGCAAAAAACTTTGATTATGAGCTTGTATTGGTATGTTTGGATATTGTTTGGAATGATTTATTGAAGAAAATCAAGCCATAGTTCATGATACTCAATTCAGCCAAGTCTTGTTCTTAGGGTTAGGAATTGTTTCAATGTGTTTTGATGATTCTAATGAGTTCAAAAGATATTTTTGTGTAGGAATATACTAAAGGGAAGTGTTTGAAATCATTTGAATCAAAAATGGAATTTTTGGGAAACATGGACCCCTATTCGACCAAGCCTAAATGAAAGGGAAGGGATGTGATTTTGTACAATCTAATCAGATATGTCGATTCTACATGAAAAATCATGTGGGAATGACCTAAGAGATTGATTGAAACAAAAAGGAAATGATTAGGTCAAAAATCCAAGAAAAAGGGATTTAATGTTCAAGTATTATGTAATGTGTTTGAATGGTTGGTAAATGATTGGCATTGAAGTTGATTTGCTAGGTAGTTTGCCAAATCATTAAGGAGATACCCTAAACTTAATGGGGACAAGTCACTAAGTTTACAAGAGGTAGCATTAAATTATGATTAAAATGCTTTCTTGCTTACATTTATGTGTGTGTGTGTGTGCTATGAATGTCATGATGTGACTAAGCCATGCTGCTGAATTATGATTGCAATGTTTATGTTGAGCATGTCTTGGCATTATGTTATGTGAATACATATGAATCTACTTACTTTCCATGGCATTTTATTATGCATGAGCAATAAAGTTATGTGCACAAAGGCAAGAGCCAGGAAGTGGTGAATGAAGGCATGCAAATGCTTAGTGACATTATTTATGAACATTATGTTATGTTATGTAATGTTTTGTATTTGTTGGATAATAGCACCCTTATGGAGTTGAATATGTATGAACATGTATGAAAATGTCTAAGCATATTAGAATGTATGTGCAAGTATGTTATGGGTCCCAAAAGGTTAAGAATGAAAAAAGATAAAAGAAAAGGCAAAATTAGACCTAATTAAGGGATAAAATGTCCCTTAAAATGCCCAAACTTGGGACAAATAAAATAATAAGCATTTCTTTGAGTCTAGACCTGAGATTTGGCATACTTCGAGATTATATTTTTAGCTTTATGCCCTTTCAAAGTTGGGTTAAAATATAGGAAATTTGAAAATTGACCATATAAACAGTGCACTTTGTCGAATTTTCTGGTAATGTTTCAAATGAAAATGAGTCCAATGAGTATTTTTCCCCTAAAGTACTCAGACAAGCTTCGGGTGAAAATTGGAACCACGTAATTTTAATTTTTTTTACATTTAGTTATGAATTTTCAAAGTTGGTCTAAAAATCTATAAACAGTGTACGAACAGCACGTAAATAGAAAATGTTGACCTTGAAATTTTTCATTCTTAAGCTATGGGAAATGTATTATAATGTTTCCAAATGATATACAATATGGCTATAAAGGAAGGTGTGACAGTGCTAGGTTCGACCCTACGATTGAGTGTATTGGGCGAGCATCTTTCAGCCACTCCGTCAGGTCTTCCTTTTTTATCATCAAACACTTACCCTTGTAGGGTGTCTCTCCCTAGTTCACTGAACTCTTAAACCTTATATCCCAATCCATAGTATTCTCCATCTTGATTCATCTAAAAGATGTCAATCTTCCCTTCAATTGACACATTATTTAAGCAAAGTGTTCTATCCTATGTCAGAACCTCTACTTTGATACTAAAAATTTTACACCTTACTATTAGAACAACTTAGGGTTCAATTAGAACCATTTTAGATCACATTAAATATTCTTGAACTCAAAAATCATGTTAAGGATGTTACTTTCGGATTTTTACTGTTCATGTGGTAAATTCCAGTTTTCTGTGCCAACTTCGAAAAATCATAACTTAATATAAAAAAAATCAAAATGGAGTGGTTTAAAATTCTGTGGAATGCTCTTTCAAGGAAAAATAATCTTGTGAACCAATTCCTTTTGAGAAAGTGCTAGATTTTTGTGGAAGTCACTATTGTTATTTTGGTAAAAATTCTTTTTCTAGATTTTGATCCTTAACTTTGAAAAATTAGTAAAAATCACATAGGACGTGATATTTAAGCATACCAAATTTTGTGATTTAAAACATCCGAGAACTTAATCAAAATGTAGCTTTAAGTTGACAGCCTATTTAGGGTTACATCATCCCATTATTCATACATATACATAACTAAAAGTCAAATGATTTTTATGGTTTAACACCATAATTTACCCTCAAATCTACAGCTTCCCCTTAGATGATTTATCTCCTGAAATGTTAGATTACGTTTGGGGGATAAGATTTCAATGAAATCCCAATAGCAAAATTAACCAACTATAACACCAAGCAAGCATCATCATTATGCATAACAATATTAGCTACCCTTGAAGAACCAATACGCTTATAATTGGGCAATCTCAAACATGCAAAAGCCAAGGCAATAAAATGCAAGGAGCAGCCACATCATAATCATCATAGTTCACTCACATGATAGCAATCATTCCTGCAATAATAAATAATGCAATGTCAATGTTAGTAGTTAGGTTAAACTTTGCTACCTTGCTCCAAATGCTCTTGATTTCTTTGCTCTTCTTTCTTTCCTTCACAGATATCAAACCCTAACATGAAAATCCATAAAAGGAGTAGCAATATTACCAACCAATCCATATAAAAATCAATAGCAAAACTCAAGTAACCCCCTTATCCCTCAAATCTTTAATCTTTGATCTTTGATTTCAGAGCTTGTTTCCTTAAACCGTAAACATCCTTTCTTGGTTCATTCCTACATGATTTTTCATGTAGATTCCAAATATGTACTTGGATTTAAGAAAAGAAATCTTCTTGCTCAAGAACCAAGTTGGCCAAATACTTAGGGTTTATTTTCCAAAAATCACAACTTTGATTCTAGTGCTCACTTGTTCTTTAGGTTTATCCTACACTATTTTCCTTTTTAAACATCATGGAAGCATCCAAACTTTGAAATCTCATCCTAGGGTAGAGTTCTTAAAGTGGCTGAACAGTACCTCTTGAGTTTTAACAATGAAATCTTTTCAAAAGCAACATATAACCACTTGAAACAATCATCAAACAAGGTATTGTAACCAGGTTTAGTAACCAAAACTTCCCTCCCTAGTCATTCATCATTTTGGCCAACACCAAAACAAGGGGAGAGCCAGAAATTTCAACCATCAAACTTAAGAGAATCAAGCAAGAAACAATATAGGACTGATTGAGCTCAAATTGTTTATATTATTTGATGGTATTTTTTAGGTTTTTGTTACATTTTTTGGCTCATTTTGATGATAGTTATGCCTATTTGAGTTTGAGAGTCCTTGTTTTGAATTAGTGGTATTTGAGGGTAAAATTGTCTTATTTATTCATTAATTGCACTTAGTTGATTTTTGGGATAATTGATACCTCAAACCATTGCTTTTAATTTTAGGACACTCAAGAAGTAGGGCCAAGAGTAAAGACTAAGGAAGTACAACACATATGATGCATCAACAACATCTCTGCCAAGTTTTACCACGATTAACTCATGCCTTCACCGCGGCGAAGCTAAGAGTTCTACCTGAAGATTACTCAAGGAAGGCTCATTGTGGCTACAAGTTGCCTTCACCACGGTGAAGACACATTATCTAGCAGAAGACCTCTCAGGAATGGTTCGCTGCGACAAAGCTATACTTTGGTCATGGCAAACTCTTCAAATCAGCAACCCAGACCCAAACCATTTTTGAAAATTTTACCTACCCATTAATACAAACCGACCTAATACACCTCACTATTGGTTTAGAAACCCTATTTTCAAGAAAGTGACATCATTCACTAGACACACAGCCTCTATTTTCGTTCTCTCTCATCCCTCTCTCATCTAACCCTAATTTCTTCTATTTTTTACTATAAAATCTCCACCATGGGTAGCTCAGATGCATTCCTCATTGAGAAGTTTCACAGTTCCATGCGTGGCTAGGCATTTTTCTTCCTCTTGAAGGTGTAGCAATGGTTGGAGTTCAATGAACTGAGAAGGGGAGTAGATTGACCCTAGTTTAGTTATGAATTTATGAATTTCTAGGTTTAGGATTTGTAATTTGTAGTTGAACTACTTGATTATAGTTGTAATCAGTTTTGAATATCCATTTATGTAGTGGATTGGTTAATGTAGATCTTTATGCTTCAATATATGTAGTATCATATATGTCCATTTATGATCTTTGATTCTCTCTACTCATGCACAGTTGTGTTTTGATATTGAGTTGATTCTTATTGCATTCGACCTGTTGCATCAATCAATCTTCCTACATACACTAAGGGAACTTAACAGGATCTTGAGAAATGGAGTCTTATTGCTTAAGATCCTGGACTTAAATAGTATTTTAAGGTTTACCATTTTCAACTTAGTGATTTCTACTCCTATATAAATCAATTTCAAACTATGACAGCCTAAGCACATTTTCAAGAGGATTATATCATTGTTCGCCATGGCTAACTCCTAGTTTCGCCACAGTAAATAAGCAAACATTCATGAGGATCCCTCTCGGGACACCTTCGTTGCGACTAACTTTTGCTGTTACCGCGGCAAACCTACTATTTCTAGATCACTAACTGTCTCAGGACAGTTTCACCACGGCAAATATTTCTGGGTAGTTTTGAAAATTAAACCTATTTGCTTTTCTTTTTGTGAGTACATACTCATACTATCCATACACTTGCATCCATCACATATCATACTTTTATCTGACTTTGTGTGCTGCAAGTCAATTTTATTTGCTCTTTCTTTGTGACCTTTATCTTACATGCCACAAAAAACCAAGCTTGTACCTTTTAAACTTGAAATTGAGAGGAGACTTAGAGAGATAAGAAGAGAAAAGAGAGTTGAGGGGGACAAGTGAATTAGTGGTTGAGCAAGAGAATATTTCTGTGGAATCTAGCCTATCCAGTAGTGAGAGTAAACCTACTGAACAAGAAATCATGGTTGATATACCACCTAACCCACCCAATCCTAATCCTAATGTAGCCAAATGAGAAACAGTGGCAATGGAGGGAATAGAGAATAAGAGAGAGTGGGAGAAAATAATAGGCACCCTAGAAGAAGAACAATTAGAGAAGCCACAACTTCTGATGTTAACTTTGACCCTTTTACTACTATGTGTCCCAATTTTAAAGTTAATTTTGAAATTAAGGGTTTATTGATTAACTCACTTCCAAAATTTCATGGCCTAACAGAAGAAGATTTGTATCTCTATTTGCAATCCTTTTCTATGGTTTGTCAGAGCATAGAGCCTGTGGGAGCATCACTAGACCAAGTACTTTGGTAGGTTTCCCATCTAAGGGCAAGGCTAGAGAGTGGTACATGAGCTTTCTAAGGCATATGGCAAATGCATATCACAGTTGGGGGAACTTAAGGAAAGCATTTTTAGAGATATACTTTTTGGCTTCTCAAACTTCATCAATGAGAAAGGAGACTTATTCAGCTAAGCAAGATCATGATGAATCTCTTTACGATTATTAGAATAGATTCCAGGACCTACTTTCAAGATGTCCACACCATTAAATTCTGAATAAACAACTGGTGTAGTATTTTTATGATGGGTTGAAGAATCAAGAGAAGGGTATGTTAGATACTACATTAGGAAGATCTTTGATAGACTCCATTACTGAAGAGGCTTGGGATTTAATCAAGAAAATGGCCTTAAATCATCAGCAATACGGTGTAAGAGACACTAGAGTGGTACATGACTTGGGAGCTTCTACAATTCATAATGGAAGAATGGACACGTTGGAGTCAAAAGTTGATTCTTTGGAAAATAAGGTGACCTCTCAATTATCCCTAATCACTGCGGAGTTGAAGAATATGAGCATGCATCGTCCACCTACTCCTATGGATATTATTGCCCCTAATTGCAAAACTTGTGGCTTAGTGATGTATGTTTCTAGTGCCTATCCAGGCTGGTATGAAGAGGTATTTGTGGTTTACTAGGGTCGTCTAAATCAAAAGTGGGACCCCTATTCTAATACCTATAACAAGGGATGGAAAGCAAACCCTCGACTTGGTTGGAGGAACGAAGAGAATAGACCTCAAAATAGATTTTAGAAAAGTAGAGGAGCTGGTCCATCCTCAAACCAGTTCTAAAACCAATAGCAGGCCTTGACTATTCCACTGAAAGAAAACACAAATCAACTTCTACATAACAAGATGGCCTTGATGAAAGAAGAAAGGACTTCCAATGCCAATCAGTTTAACTCTTTAGCTTCTCTGATTCAACAAGACTCCTTTAAAAATGATGCCAGATTTAGTGCCCTAGAGAAAAGGATGGAGCATGAGGAGACAAAGGCTGAGAAGATTAATTCATACGTAACTTGAAACATCCTACCTTTAACCCCTCAAAGTGTGCATTTGTAAGTGTTATGGTTCAAGCAGGTCACGACACAAGCCCATGGATTTAAAATTTCAACATAACTACTCAGATTACTATTCACTGTTTAAATTCAGATTTCAAGTCTAATTTTGAAAAATCATAACTAATTCCATAAAAAAAATCTCCTTGTGTACACATCTAATTGAGGCGATCTACCTCTCATTTTAAAACTTGAGATGTGTACTATAATTCTGCCAAATTTCATGGCTTAACTCATTCATTCGGTAGGTCAAACTGAAGCTACAAACTCACTACTCCATGACCTACGTTTTATCCCTTAACCTCTTTTTACTTTAATTCTTTTTATTTCTTTGGCATACATAAATTGGGTTTACACTCTTCCAATCATCCTCATACATTTCTATTCATCCCATAAACATTGTAATTAAATACATGGCATCATTAGCATTCATAACATAAATTACATAATAGGAGAATTACACATTGAATAATAACATCATTCATCACGTCAATAATTCTCCACTTTCTTCTCCTTGCCTCTCATGCCATTATTACCCACCATTGATTGACCTAAATGGTTGGTTAGGGAGGGGTGAGATTCGGGAGAATCTCTGTAGCAAACACTACCCATAAGCATGCAAGACATAATGCACATGCATGACATACTATAACATTAACATATGAATGCCATGGAAAGTAAGCTAAAGCATTTCATGCTTCCATAACATATTGCCAAGGCAAAACATAACATAAACTTGCAAACATAACTTTGCAAACATCTCATCATAGCTTAGTCACATCATAGCAACACAACCACATCATGCAAGCATACATATCAAGCACACAGTATAGGTAAGTTTACTACCTTATAACATAGCTTTCCTCTTGCTTTTCCTTTGATTCCCTTGTCTTTCCAACCCTATGGATTTTCAGTCAGCACCATTAAACATCCTCTTGTATATTCCAAGGTCCTAAACACATCAATAAATTATGCAAAACAACTATTAGAATCAAGTCATCAACTTATCTTTACTTGATTCTTTCTCGAACATACTTGAACTCTAACTTTTGAGTTTCAATTCCAATCTTTCTAAAATTATTTCCACATGCTATCCCCACATAATTTTGTATATAGAATCTATTTCCAAGCTCAAAACAATCAAAATCCAATCCTAACCATTCAGAACAGTCAAGACCGAACATAATCACAAACTAAGGGAAAGTTGGGTTTCTTGCCAAATCAACACAGAACCACTTTATTCTTGTTGTTTCCAAGCCTTTAAACATGCTTTTAACATCCATATCAACTTCTCCTATTCCAATAAATTTCGTGCAGCACCTCCCCATAGGATTTCAATCATAAAAAATCCAATCAAACAAACCACCAGCTCGAAAATAACAAGCGAGGTAGAAACTACATCAAAAACGGCACACATACCTTGTTTTAGAGCTTGATTTGGCTTGGGATCACTTGGCATTTCTTTCTCCCTCTTCTTTCTCTCTCTAGACACCTTTTTGCAAGAGCTTCCCCATGGGTTCAAGGTGCTTGGATGAAATGAGAGGGAGGGGAGGGGTATTTATAGAAAACAAGACCGAATCTCGACCATTGATCTTAAAAATACGTGGCTTGATCTGGACCGTCCATTTTCTTTTTTATCATGTGATGACACGTGTCCTATGACATCATTCTTACCTCATCTTGATGACATCATGCTTACATCATCAAGCCACATGTCTTTAATTTAACCTCACACATGTCTTGCATCCGACCGTACACGTAATACCTTCTTTTCTGATCTAACTGTACACTTGTCTCTTCCATATTCCTTCATCATTTTGGCATTAAAATAGGGAAGAAATTAATATAAAATTCGTACAAAATATAGCCCTTAGGTATTCCTCTACTTATTTTGCCATTCTACACCGTATCGGGTACTTTTCTGAGTCCTGACTGACTCGGTACTAATGGGACATGTTTTGGCACCATTTTCTCATCTTAATTAAGTACATATATGGCGCCATCTTAGAGGAGCATAGATGAAAATAATTAGCTCTACTGACAGGCTACTTAACCTTACTGAGTCACGCAGTAGAGATTTCACTATAACGGGTAGACAAAGGAGGACTGTCTAAAATATACCCGTACTGTGTTCTGATTTTTATCTTGTCCATAAATATCTTCTGCTAACTCAGCATGATGACTTGTAGGTGTCATGATTGCATTTGGTGACTCAGCATGCTGACTCAGCAGTGTCATGATTGCATTTGGTGACTCAACATGCTGACTCAGCGCCGTCATGATGGTCTTTAGATATTTTCTTTCTCCTTTTCCCAGAAATATTATTAAATAATATTTAATCAGGGTTACCTTCTCTGAATTCTTTCTATCAGCTCGTAACTCCGTTGATCTGTCTCTGGGTTTCATTCTTTCCCTTTCATCACGAGAAATTCCTCTAATTTTTCTCAGGTCAAAAGTCAAACTCTAGACAGCTATTTTGACTTTCCCCGGATAGAGTATAAATAGGCTTTAAATTTAATTAAAGCTAACCTTGTCAGTTTCTGGGGACGGAATTAATTTTACAATATATGTAAATTCCTCAATTACTGTTCCCCAGTTTTTCCTGATTATTTGAGGCTGTCTCATGGCTTAAATAATTCAATTTAAGTTACTATCTCAAATTGCTCAAAACCCTGGAATGACTTCAGGGCATTTTCATCATTTCTAGCCTTATATCGGCTCTGGGATCTTATTCCCATTTTTCTGGAATCTTTCTAAGTCATTTAGGCCTTTTTGCTAACTCTGAGCATTTGCCAACCAAAACTTTTATTATTTACAATTAGGTCCCTACTTTGGCCTACAAATCTTTTCTTTGCAATTTGGTCCCTCCTTAGGCCTTACCTTCGGAACCATCTCTTACAAGTTTTTGGCATAACCTCTGGCCCTTAGTTGCTTCGAGTTCGTCATTTTTTAGTCCCCGAACACTATTGTTTTACACATTTGCCCTTGGAAAATCTCTTTTTCCTTCCAAGGAATCTCCAGGACTTTCGTTGCATTGGACTTAGTAATCATCCTTTCCTTGTGCTATTACTTGTATCTAGGGCCGTGCAAAAAAACCCGGGACCCGGTCAACCCGGTCCAACCCGGACGAACCTGGACCGACCCGGTCTGCAAAAAACAACCCGAAGAGCATACTAGACCAATCGGGTTAGACCAAAATACCAGGTAAGACCGGGTTAAAGACTAATGCATCAGACCATATAGTCTGGCCCGGTCTAGGTGGAATTTTATTACATATTCAAATATATGTGACTTAATAGAATGCAAAATATGAGCCCAAGCCCAAGTGCCCAATCCAATAATCCAAGACATTTTTCGTCTTTCCCCTTTTTAGTTTTCAATTTCCCTTTTGTGTGCCCTAACATGTCTATTCTGCCGCTCTTTCCTCCTTTTTCTTTGAGGCTTCCATAGTTGCTACGGTCTGTCGACTTGCTGTTCATCTTCACTTCCATCAACATTCGATTGGCTTCTTCTTCAACATTAGAGTAGCTTTTTCTCCTCAAAAGGTTCGTTCGAAACTATTCTTTGGGACGCAACTGCCCGCTTCTGACTTATCTTTGTTCGGCCAATTTATAATCAGTTTTGTCATCTCCCACTTCTGATTATGATTCTTAAGTCGTGATTGCCTCTGTGTATGCATAATTAATCCCCCCAATTGTATCGTTATTTGCTTCACCTACATCGCAAGTCGCAACCCAAGTTTCAATTCTAATGTGAAAAAAATTACATTTGTATTTTATATATATATATATGTATTTATAAGCTGTTTCTTTAATTTAAATCAGCATTGATAGTGTGAATTGAAGGGGAGGTTAAGGTCTCACATTATAGTCGGGACCAATAGATAATTAGGAGCATATGACTAATAAAGACTCATAATTTGAATGCCTTAATCTTCTAATGAAGGTAGGATTTAAGTATGACTGTTATATGATTCCCTCTTTATTTGTTTGGTAGGTATATGATGATTTTTTTTTTTGGTAATGATGAAATTATGAACTTTTTCTGCGTTGAAAATATAGTTATTATATGAACACTCATTAATCAAATTCCAAATTGAATCTTCAATTCCTACCAGTAAGTACTACATAACATTGGTCTTGGAACACCAATAGGGCAAGTTTTAATGATATTATGGTCCTGTATGTTTACCCGTCTATGCTATCTTCATATAAGTGCTTGCTGAATGCCTCTCACTATATAGCTAATTGCCTAATTCTTCATTCTCTTTAGTCAATAGGTTGTCCTTGTTCGATGTTCAACAATCCTTGCAAATTATCACCAACTATCTTTGAATATATATATATATTTATTAGACATTTATTCAATCAAAGTTTACTTTGACCTTCCTGTTATGATATATATGCTTACTTTTATTATCTTCCAGTTGTATTATCATATATGTTCAATCTTTAATGCATGATTATTTATTTTGTATGTTAGAAATGGTGGATGAAACTTCAGCTAGTACTGATCAATCCTTGTCTACACAAACACAATTAGTGGGGATTAGTGAAACTGAAATACCCCCTCCTGATGAACCAGTACCTCCTCCTCCTCCTACTACTACTGATCCTGTTTCTAATATTACACAGGATGAAGGTGGAGACAATGTGAGTAGAAAGAGAAAAGAGCCTGAGAAGAAAAGCACAAAATCACAAGTTTGGGAGCATTTTGTGAAGTTACCTTTAGAAGAAACAAATGGAGAAGTTAAGGCTGCTTGCAAATAGTGTCATGTAATTTATGCTTGTGACCCAAATAAGCATGGCACAACATCTTTGAAGAGGCATTTTCCAAAATGTCACAAGAACCCAAACAGGGCTGACACAATACCAAAGCAATCAATGTTGAACTATGTGACACCAAGTGGGCAAAGGGGAAGCTTAGTCTCTCACGTTTTTAATCAAAAACGATGTAGAAGGGCATTGGCTGAATTTGTTATTTGTGATGAGATGCCATTTAGGTTCGTTGAGAAGCATGGGTTTAGAACTTTTGTCAAAGAGCTAGAACCAAGATTTCGAATTCCATCCCGGACAACAGTTGCTAGAGATTGCTGGCAACTATACCTTGGAGAAATCAAGATCTTAAAAGAGGTGTTGAAAAAGTCTGCACATCGTGTTTCTTTAACAACTGATTGCTGGACATCCACTCAAAACTTTAGTTATTTGTGTTTGACTTGTCATTTTATTGATCCTGATTGGAAGTTGCATAAGAGGATATTGAAAATCATAGGGGCGATACAATAGGGAAGACCATTGAGAAGTGCCTATTAGAGTGGGGAATAGAGAAGGTGTTTACCATAACCATGGACAATGCATCATCTAATGATACTGCCTTGTCATATCTGAAAAAGCGGCTTAAGAATTGGAAAGGCATGATTTGTGGAGGTGACTACCTTCATCTTAGATGTCCTGCACATATACTTAACTTGGTGGTTAATGATGGGTTAAAGGAGTTAAAGAACAGCTTTGATTCAATCCGCAATGCAGTTAAATATGTTCGTTCTTCTCCAGCTCGTCTCCAAAAGTTCAAGAATATTGCTGAATTAGAGAAAGTGGACACCACCAGCCTTGTCTGTCTTGATGTTAATACTTGGTGGAATTCAACATATTTGATGTTGGAATCTGCTTTGAAATTTCAAAAGGCTTTTGAACGTTGGAAGATGAAGATGATGATTATGAGGCATACTGTAACATCCCAATTTTTGGGCCTAGAAGTACTAGAAATAGCCTGAATGGGATAGGCTACCAGACCCCTTTTTAGTAGAGGTCCTAAAGATGAGAAAGGAAGTTAAAGCAGTTTCAAGGACTAAACTGCAAAATGAAAGTTTTAAGGGGCTAAAGGGTAATCAAAGTTAGAGGCTCCAGTAAAGTCTCAAAGGCCCAGAAAGAGAAAAGAGGCTAGATACAGACCAAAGGTTAAGTTAGAAGCCTCAAAGAGATGGTTTTATGAGGTTGAGCCTAAGTAGGGGTAAAACCGTAAATTCAAAAAGTTACGGCCATCAGGAGTAAAAATGGAAAGTACTTAGAAAATTCTAAGAAAATCCCAAAAAATGGGAAATAATATTCTAAGACTCTTTTGTGAAGAGAGATGACGAAAATACCCCTGAGGTAACTTAAAAGGAATTTATAAGTTTATGGCTCAATTTGAAATGTAGAGGTAGATTTAATTGTTTGAGTCATAAGGAAACCTCAGAAAATTATGGTAAAATGGGGATGTATGATCTAAGAGACTATAGAAAATTATAAAATTAGTCTCATCCCCAGAAGACCAGCAAAATGGCTTTAAGAATACTTAAAAGCCAGTTGTGCCGAAAAAAGGCATTTTAAAGAATGATTTTTAAGTGAGGCTACAGGTTGAGTTATGACCTGAGAAAATTCACAGATTTTCTCTAGAATATGAGGAATTTTATGATATTTTTGGATGAATTTTTGGAGCTCTGGATTGAATAAAATACTCCAGTCAAATATTAAATAATTTTGTCCCCTAAATAGGAGACAAAACCAAAGAAAATATCTAAGAGCTATCATGACGATGCTGAGTCAGCGTGCTGAGTCATCAAGCGTAATCATGACACCGATGAGTCATCATGCTGAGTCATCAAGCGTAATCATGACACCTACGAGTCATCATGCTGAGTCACCAGAAGACATTTATGGACAGCATAAAAATCAGAACGCAGTATGGGAATATTTTAGACAGTCTTTTGTCTACCCGTTATAGTGAAATCTCTACTGCATGACTTAGTAAGGTTAAGTAGCCTGTCAGTAGAGCTAATTATTTTCATCTATGCTCCTCTAAGGTGGCAGCATATATGTACTTATTAAGATGAGAAAATAGTGTCAGAACATGTCCTGGTGGTACAGGGTAAGTCAGGACTCAAAAAGTATCCGATACGGTGCAAGATTGGCTTGATAAGTGAAGAAATAATTAAGAAAATATTTTTGCACAAATTTTCCATTTATTTTCTCCCTATTTTAATGTCATAAATGATGAAAGGACATGAAAGTGACAAGTGTATGGTTAGATGGGAAAAAGAAAATATTACGTGTACGGCTAGATGTAAGACACGTGTACGGTCGGATGCAAGACACGTGTGCGATCGGATTAAAGACATGTGGCTTGATGATGTAAGCATGATATCATCATGATGAGGTAAGCATGATGTCATAGGACACTTGTCACCGTAAGATCAAAAGAGAAAATGGACGGTCCAGATCGAGCCATGTATTTTTAAGATCAACGGTCCAAATTCAGTCTGCTTTTCTATAAATACCCCCTCCCCTCCCTACCATTTCGTCCAAGCATAAGGAATCCATGGGAAAGCTCTTGAAAAATGGTTTCTAGAGAGAGAAAGAAGAGGGAGAAAGAAAGGCCAAGTGGTTCCAAGCCAGATCAAACTCTAAAACAAGGTATGTGATGGTTATAGCACCTGATTTTATGCCTATTTCGGATTAGTTACTGTGCGTATCTGATTCTGAAATTTTGTATGCTTAAAGTAAACTCTGTGAACTTTAAATCCATAGGTAGAACACTTCATTTGGATATGTGTATGATTTATGGTGATTTTTCAAAGTTAGGGTTTGAAATCTGGAAACAGTGTTGAACTTTTGGAAGAGTTTCGAGTTCCGTACATTTTCGGTACTGTTCGGTGTAGAATTGGTTCCTGAAACTATTTTTACCTTAAATTTAACTTAAGGAGATTTCAGTGAGACTTGGAACCACTCAATTTGGATTTTTCTAGAATTAATTATGAATTTTCAAAGTTAAGCAAAAATTCTGGAAATTCTGAGTGAACAGTACCGCGAACCAAAATTTCCAGATTTGGTATTCTTGAATCTAAGGCCATCTAAAGTGGTCTTAATTGACAAGAAATGGATCTTAAGGATGGGAAATGATAAGATTTATATTATAAAAGTTAGAAAGAAAATCCTAAGACTAAGAGAAAGGGTTGAGGTTCAAGAAAGCTAGTCTTGAACTTTATGTCATCTAATGGTCCTAATGGATTGTGTGATCATTATGGTTATGTTTAGGACCTTTGGAACATCCAAGAGGGTGTTTGGTGATGTTGAACAAATTCCCACATGGTTGGAAAGTCAAGGGAGTCAAAGGAAAAGTGAGAGGAAAGCTTGAGGTGCAAGGTAGTGAACTTACCTATACTGTGTGCTTGATATGTATGCTTGCATGATGTGATTGTGTTGCCATGATGTGACTAAGCTATGATGAAATGTTTGCAAAGTTATGTTTGCAAGTTTATGTTATGTTTTGCCTTGGCAATATGTTATGGAAGCTTGAAATGCTTTAGCTTACTTTCCATGGCATTCATGTGTTAATGTTATAACATGTCATGCATGTGCATTATGTCTTGCATGCTTATGGGTAGTGTTTGCTACTGAGATTCCCCCGAATCTCACCCCTCCCTAACCAACCATTTAGGTCAATCAATGATGGGCAATAATGGCATGAGAAGCAAGGAGAAGTAAGCGCAGAATTATTCTTATTAATGGATGAGACTGTTAATAAATGTATAATTCTACTATTTTGTGAACTATGTTATGGATGCCAATGATGCCATGTATTTAATTATAATATTTATGGCATGAATGAAAGTGTATGAGCATGAACGGGAAAGAGTAAGGCCATGTTATGTATGCCAAAGAAATAAAAAGAATTAAAGCGATGTTAAGGGATAAAACGTGAGTCCTGGAGCAGTGAGTTTGTAGCCCCAGTTTGACCTATCAAACGAGTGAGTTAGGTCATAAGATTTGGCAACCAAAGAGATCTGATGTTTCTTTTTAAAATGAGGGGTAGTTTGCCTGATTCTGATAACCGTACAGAAAGTTATGCCTTTCCAAAGTTAGGCAAAAATACAGTAAAATCCGAAAATGACCAAATGAATAGTAACTCTTTCAAAGGAAATTGAGCTCTAATTTCAAGGCAATCAGTTCAGAAACTATTTTTTCTTAAAATTTTATCCAAAGAGCTTTCTGTAGAACTTGGAATCACTCAATTTTGATTTTTCTACAATTAGTCATGAATTTTCGAAGTTTGTCACATTTTAAGGTGACAATGAATAGTAACCCGTAAATGAAAATTTTCAAACTTGATTTTTCATCAATTGTAGCCTTCAAAAGTGATTCCAAATGCTTTCGTAAGGAAAGTTAATTAATTTAAACATGAGGCGTTACACATACTTTGCTAGAGGTTCCAGGAATGAAGGCCCTCCTAAAGCTAGTGATTGGAATAAGGCAAGAATGTTTCTTAAATTCTTGAAGGTGTTCTATGACATAACTCTGATGTTTTCAAGTTCACTAGATGTCACTTCTAACACTTGTTTCCACCAAATTGCTCTAATTCATGAGTTGTTGGAAGAGAACATTGTGAATGCCGATCCTTTACTTATGGAGATGTCCCTTAGCATGAGAAGTAAATATGAAAAATATTGGGGTCAAACAAGAACATGAATCCTTTGCTCATTGGTGCTGTGATTTTGGATCCTCGTTACAAGCTTGCTTATGTATATCATATTTTTGATCAGCTTTTTCATGATGTGGAAGTTTGCATGGCCATGAAAATTAAGATTAGAGATGTTTTGTATTGCATGTTTGATGAGTATTCTGTGGGGCAAGCAACTAGTAGTACTTCAAGCAATGTTTCTTCTGTACCCCCAAGATCATCAACATCAACTATGCTACAAGGCCAAGGCAGTAGAGATCCAGGTCGCAGATGGTTGGCATCCCAGAAAGAAAAAAGCTCCTCAGACCCACAATCTGAATTAGATAGATATCTTTCATCTTCTTCAGCTGATGATACCCCTGTTGATGATGATTTTGATATATTAGCATGGTGGAGAGTCAATTCTAGTAAATATAAAATACTTTCTAGGATGGCACGTGATATCTGCTGTGCCAGTGTCTACAGTGGCCTCTGAATCAGCCTTTAGCACTGGAGGACGTATAGTGGACTCTTATAGGAGTTCACTATCACCAACAATGACTGAAGCACTTATCTGTGCCCAAAATTGGCTACTCCCCGGAGATCTCTCTCTGAATTTACATCCATGCTTCAAGAGTTTGATAACTTTCAGGAGACAGAGGGTGTGGTGAAGACTGGTATGTGTTGTGATACCATTGATTATTTATATTTTATATAAATGCTCAAATAAATTTCAGTTGTTTGTAATAATTTCTTAGTGTATGTTGTATTGTAATGTCATATTTTTACCATGACTATTGTAATGTCATTGACTACTTATGTTTTATATACTTTTCAGATTATTCCAGTGTTACTGATGTTGGAGAGGATGTATGACTTTCAGCATTTCAGTTTCAGATATTTTGGACTTAGACTATAAAGTCTTTTGGTTGCTTGATGGTGATAGTTTGTTTTTTGACTACATGGCTGGATTTTTTTGACTGGTTTAATTGTGCAGGTTGATCTTTTGGTTAGTTAGTTAAAATTACCATATAGTTGGCTGATGATAATTAGTGCTTGACAGTGACTTTGTATGAATGGCTTGTCCAGCTAATTAGGATTGGTGTATAGCTTGACTCACCTGGATTTTTGTACAGGCAACGGACCTTTTAACTCCTACAGGTTAAGGACATATTTTGATATGTAGGTTCAATGAATATTGACTAATGATAATTTAAAGACAAGTTTGGTTATTCAAATCTTTTGTTCCTTGTTGTTTTCCCTTAATTTTCTCCCCATGTTGTCTCTTTTAGGAACATAAATATGATCATGTTTAATATTTATTTTCTTATATGCAGAGGGTAGACCACATTATTGTCATATTATATTAATAAGTTAATATTTATCTAGTGGAAAGCTTTAATGGAAAGGTTTAATTTTAGAATATCTACAACAAGATCAGCAAAGTAAATATGTCACAAAGGTTTTTTTTTTTTAAAAAAAAAGCAGAGTAAATACGTATTAATTTTTTTAAAAAAAAAGTAGAATCAACCTGGACTGGTCCAGTAACCCAGTGGACCAAGTCCAACCCGGTCTTGGTCCCGGGTCTTACCGGACCGGACAGGACTACGGACCAAAAAGTCCAACCCGATCATTTTTCAGACCAGACTTCAGACTAGTACCAAACCCGGTCCAGTCCAGTCTTTGTGCAGCCCTACTTGTATCTATGAGCCAAAATTTGAGATGTTACATAACTCAGCTATCCAATAACATGAGTGAGCAACAAGCTAGGAGTAGTGGCGCTATTCCCTCCAACACTGTTATAAACCCAAAGGGTTTGAATGCTATCACTCTTCAAAGTGGGAAGTAAGTAAAGTTTAGTAAAGGGGAGGATGAGGTAGTTGATGAGGAGATTGAGTGTGGTGAGCTACCACCATCACCTACAAGGGTCAAGAATTCAGAGAGCTCTAAAGAGATGTGATTACGACAGAAGGAGACCACCACAAAGCATGATAGCAAGGGGAATGCAAAGGAATCTGAGCCAAGCAAGCATGGAGCCTTGAGCAATGAAGGTAAGGAGATAAACATCAATGAACTACCTTTTTCTCATTCATATTTAAAAAATGTAAAAATGGGCAATGAAAGGCAAGATCACAAGTTGCTTGAGACTTTTAGGAAGGTAGAAGTGAACATACCCTTACTTGACCTGATTAAAAAGATTCCTAAATATGCTAAAGTTTTAAAAGAGCTATGAAACTCATACCTTTAACCCCTCAGAGTACGTATTTGGAAGCATTATGGTTCAAACGATTCACAAAACAAGCCCATAGATTGAACATTGTGATTGGTTCTTGGGTTACTATTTATTGGTAAATTTTAGATTTTTAGTCCAACTTTGAGCAATCATAATTATTAGTGCACATCTGTTTTAAGTTATCTACCATTTTTTTAAAGCTTAGGATGTGCACTTTAATCATGCCAAATTTCATAAGCAGAGTCAGTTATTTGCCATACTTCTACTCTGTTACTATTTTGTTGCTCAATTAGGGATAGCTTATCCCCTAACTTGTACTAACAGTTGATGATTAAGACTTTCTATACATAATACTATTCCATTCATACACTAACCATTCCCATACATTATCATAGATAATTATACAAGCCAACATCATCATTTATCATCACATAACATCAATGGCACATTTACAACATATATTGGTATATACAGTGTACAATGTAATACAATAAATTTCCCCAAATCTTTTCTTCTTTCTTTGCTTCCACTTCATGTATCCTTCACTTGATCATATCACCTATTATGGTTGGTTAAGGGAGGGTGAGATTTGGGAGAATCTCAGTAGTAAACATTACTATTTATGCATGCAAGATGGATGCAAGTGTATGACATTGTGCATGACATGTTTTTGTGTACATAACTTTATCATTCATGCATAGTGAAATGCCATGAAAAGTAAGCCCGTTCATTCATATTCACACAACATAATGTCAAGGCATGCTTAACATAAACATGGCAATCATAATTCAGTAGCATAGCTTAAGCACCTTATGGCATTAATAGCACATACACACATACACATCAAGCACATAAGAAAGGTAAGTTCACTACCTTGCATCATAAGTTTTCTCTTGCTCTTCAACTTGCTCCCTTTTGCTTCCAACCATTAAGGCTGCTTCCTCAACCTTTTCCATTCCTTTTCCTTGATGTCTTATGGCCCTAAATACACCAACATATTATTTCTATTCATTTATTAGAGTCATGGTAATCAATAACATCAATACTTTATTTTCTTTGAGCTATATTAGCTTCTAACTTTTGAGCTTGATTTATAATCTTTCTAAAATTAATTCTACATGCTATTCCCATACAATTTTACATATAGAATCTATTTCAAAGGTCAAAATAATCAAAATTAAACTCCCTATGAACTGGCCTTGACCGAATAGTATGCTTTTAGGGTCCAAAATTTCTATTTTCAGTTCCAATGCTTCTAAACTTGTTTTCTCACCTTTGCTCCGCACAGTTTTTTATTTTAAACACATTGGAAGCATTAAATTATCAAAATCACATCCTAGGAACAAGAACCAAGTCTGGTCAAATTACTACTCAGGTTGCACAATCATGAAATTCAACCGATTTCAACATAAAACCACTTGATTCTTGTTCCTCTCAAGCCTTTAAACATTATTCAAACATCAATTTCATCTCCCCCTATTCTTAAAAATTTCATGCAACACCTCCCCCAAGGGTTCCAAGCTCCTAAAAATTATCAAAATCCATAACCAAGCTCAACAACAACAAGGGTAATGAAAACTACATCAAAAACCATGAACATACCTTGTGTTAGAGCCTGATCTTGCATGGGACAACTTGGCCTTTCTTTCTCCCTCTTATTTCTCCCTCTTATTTCTCTCTCTAGAAACCATTTTGCCAGAACTTCTCCAAGGTTTCCATAAGGTTGGACAAAAATGATGGGTAAGGATGGGGTATTTATAGAAAACAAGACTGAATCTCGGCCGTTGATCTTAAAAATACATGGCTTGATCTTGACCATCCATTTTCTCTTTTAATCTTGTAGTGACAAGTGTCCCATGACATCATGCTTACCTCATCATGATGACATCATGCTTACATCATTAATCCACATGCTTTTAATCTGACGGTACACATGTTTTGCATCCGACTGTACACGTGTCTTGCTTCCAACCGTACACGTAATACCTTCTTTTCCCATCTAACCGTACACTTGTATCCTCCATATTCCTTCATCATTAAGGCATTAAAATAGGAATAAAATTAATACAAAATTGGTGTAAAATACAGCCTTTAGGTATTCCTCTACCTATTTTGCCATTCTACACCGTATAGGATACTTTTTCGGGTCCTGACTTGCATGAAACCAACGGGACATGTTCTGGCATTATTTTCTCACTTCAAATAAATTCACATGGCATTATGTTATATGCTCAGAGAGAGTGATGCTCTTCCCTTGTTCTTCCATTAAAATAACTAAAATAATTAATCATATTTATTTAGGAGTGATCTTGACCGAATTCTTTCTACCGATCCACAACTCTGAGAATCTATCTCCGCGTACCAATACTATTTATTCATCACAGGGAATTTTTCTAATTTTTCTTAAGTCAAATGTCAACCTCTAGACATTTGACTTTGACTTTCCCTAGATAGTATGTAAATAGGCTTTAAATTCCATTAAAGCCAACCTCTTCGCTTTCTGGGGACGGAATTATTTTTAAAACCTGTGATAATTCCTCAAGTATTTTTCTCATTTCCTTCTAATTATTTGAGGCCTCCCTATACTTTAAATAATTCATTTTCAATAATATTCTAAATCAATCAAAACCCTGGGAATTCCACAAATTCCTTTCAAAGGCAATTTCATCATTTTTAGCCTCATATAGGCCTTTGAACCTTATTCCCATTTTTCTAAAATTTTTCTGAGGTATTTAGGCCTTAACCTACCATTTCCCATTTTCTAGGATTTTTCTAGGATTTTCGGACATAATTTTTATTTTTGCCCTTACTAGCCCAAAACTTTACAAAATTACAATTTTACCCCTGGTTTGGCTTAACCTCAAAATTCACCTCATTGAGACCTCCAACATAACCTTTGGCCTACATATATCTCTATTTCTCATTCTTGGGCGTCGAGACTTCTTCCAAATCTCTAACCTCCTCTTTTCTCAGTCCTAGAAAACTTTCTCTTTGCGATTTAGTCCCTGGAAATCGTACTGTCCTTCTAAGGAATCTCTGGGACCTCTACCAGAAAAGGTATGGTAGCTTATCCATTTCAGGCTAATTCTAGTTCTTCTAGGCCCAAAATGCAGGATGTGTTAAGCTGTGCACACAAAAGAGGAGATTTAAACCTAATGAGAGAGTCCAGTTGCCCTCTAATGTTTCTGTCTTGTTTAAATCCTAAATTCCTATAAAATGCCAAGACCCTGGATCTTTCACTATCCCTTGAACCAAAGGAAAGGTTACTATAGGGGGAGCCCTGTTAGATCTAGGGGCAGCCATTAATGTCATGCCTAAGTCCATTTACACTTCACTAGGAGTCAAGACCCTTAAGTCTACTACTATTGTACTCCAGCTAGCTAATAGGACTATTAGGTATTCTGAGGGCATTATTGAGGACATTTTGGTTCAAGCAAAAGAATTTGGTTTTTCCTACTGACTTTTATGTGCTCGACATGTCTTATGAGCTTGTAAATGACACCACACTTGTTAGTGGCAGCTTTACCCAAGAGGGGGTGAATTTGGTAAGTTATAAAACTTTAACGTAATGAAACAATGAGGTAAGTAAAACAAAAAAGATGAGTTAAAAGAATTTCACCGCCAAGTGAAAACACAGGATTTATACTGGTTCGGCCTTGACCACATGACTTACATCTAGTCCTCAGAATACCTTTGAGTTTTTCACTATGAACCCAAGATTAAACAGGCTCTTGGCGCCTCAGTACAGTAATTGAATTTCTCAATTACTCCCCCTTACTACCTGTACGGTTACAATCCTACTCAAGAGTTCACACTCTTGAGTTACCCTCTAAAAGTGAGTAAAGTAGGTGTATCAAACTCTCTCACATAGTAAAAGAATATTAAACATTGAAGCTCGGTGAAAATAGAGTATTGAATGCAAGAGTAAATATTTCAACTGATGGTAGCTCACATATTTAATGCTTCATTCAATGCTCTTCACACCTTTTATAGTTAGAGAAGTTTAATTAACCATTAGACTAGAGAGCTTCTAGCTATCAAAAAATCAGTTACGTGTGTTCGGCAATTACAACAGTATTTCGCCATTAATGTTTTTGACACTGTAGGTTACAGGCTACTAAATAACAGTTGAGCTTGCTTTGTAATCTATAACAATACTTGAAACCAGTAAGTTCTCTTTTAGAAGAAAATTTGTGAAGATCACTGAACAAATAATGATCATTGACATTCATATACCAACTAGAAAAGCAACGAATCAAACATCAAATACTTTAAATATGAACTGAACATACTTGATCGATGTTTTGATCGATAAGTAGTTGATCGATCAAGTTATCGATTAATTATAGAGAAAACTTTAGTCACATATATATATTTATCAGTAAGCTTATGGATCAACAGATGATCGAATAAGTGATCGATAAAAGATGAGAAATGAATGCAGTGACTTCTGAAGAAATTCTGCAAGAATAAAACTTTAAATTCATCTATGCCTTTGAGTCCCTTCAAAAGAGAATTATGTGTAAAAAGAAGGCTGAGAAAAGCTTAAAGATAAAAAGATAAAAGATTTTGAAGATCATTGTGAATAGCTGTAGTGAGATAACTGGTGTGATGATCGAACAAGTGATCAAAAACTGTTTGATCGATCATATTATCAATAAAGCTAAGTATGAGAGAAATAGATTTTCAAAGAGCATTGATTAAGTACTTTATCGATAAATAAATGATAGAAGAATTGATCGATAAAAGGTCTAGAAAAGAATTTCACATTGAAATCACAGAATATATGATGTTCAAATATTTGATCGATTAAGGATTAATTGATGAAGTGATCGATAAAATATCGTTGAAAACTTAGTTCAAGAAAAGGGTTAGGGAAAGAGTTTGATCGATCATATTATGTGAAAACAAAAGTTTCAGAAGTTTGGATGATCGATCATGTGATCTAAAAATGACTTAAAACAGGAAGTATAGTGAGATGGTAATGATCGATCATTTAATTAGACTGATCGATCAATTGATTGATAAAGGAACCGAGTAGGCAACTTTAAATAGAACCTTATTATCGATTAACCAGTAAGCTAATCAAGCAATGTCAGAACAGGTTATCGATTAAGTATTGATCGATAAAAGATGAGTTAAACTGAATATAAAGTAAGTAAGAGGATTTTACTATTTATTTGTGTTTTCATTAATAACTCCTTGATCGATCATGTGATCAACAAAAGCTTACCAGAATTGTACGAATTTTTCTGTCAATTGATCGATAATTTCCTGCAAGCTTGTAGACTAAACGGTGTTAACCTTGATCGATCAACTTATAAATTTTGATTTATCTAGCAAGTTATTGATCAATCTTACTGCTAAGTTACTTTTGTATAAAGACATTTTATCTGTCACCAGATCGATTAACCTTTGATCGATCAGGTGATCGATGAACTTACTAAACCAGATCTTACTTAAATTGTTATCACTAAAACTAAAACTAACATTCTCCCCTTTTTTGATGATGACAAAACATAGGTGTAAGATTAATCAACTTTCATTAGATAAAAAAAATGTAAATTAGATCTAGAACTTAACAAAAAATCATGCCAAATAACAATATTCATCAGTAAACATTAAACAGTCATCATTTAGTAGAAATACGCAACTGATAACATTTAACCACTGTCAAAATTGAAATTTCATAACAAAAAACAAAAATTACATAACAGAAAACAAATTACATAACAGAAAGCACAAGTAAAGTGTAGAACATAAATAAAACGCAGAAGTACTAAGCAGATTTCTTCTCCCCTTTTTTGTCAGCATCAGAAGATGGGGAAGGCGAAGAGATAGTAGGCAAGGTGGTGGAAATAAGGAGAGGGGGGAGTTAAGAAATGGGAGAAAGAGCTTGAGAGATAGGTGGAAGAGCAAGAGAGGGAGTAGGTTGAGGAACTAGGATAATGGCTAAGGTAGTGGGAAGAGGAGTAGGAGGGGATATGGAAGGGGCAGAAGGTAGAGTAGATGTGGGAGAGGTAGAGATAGGTGAAGAAGGGGGTTCAGGATCAGGGTGAGGAGGAGAGTATGGATGACATAAAAGGTCTTCAAAGCTGAAAGAAGTACTAGGTATAGAGAAGTTGTTGCACAGAGAGGCAACCAATCTTTTAAGCTCTCTGATTTCCTTTTCCACAGAATCAAATCTCTATGAGACCTCTCTTTCTAAGACTGCCATGGCCTGTCGATATAAGTCTAGTACAGTGTAAAGGCCCTTAAACTTCTTATCAAATATTTGCCTATATTCCTTAGCTGTAGCATAAATTCTCCTCTCAAAATCTTGGAGTTCTATCTAAAACATTTCCTTGATTGATCTCTCCATGAAAGATGGTCCAGAGGTGTGAGAGGGAGCTATAATGGATTCTGCCTTATCTTGGGGTCTGGAGGTGCTAGTCACTGGTTGTTTCCCTTTTTCCTTGTGAGCTAGCTTATGTGAAGATCTAAAGGGCACAGAAATTTTCATCTTGTTCAGTTGGTTAATGCCAAAAGTGGGAACCTTCACCTTAACTTCTCCAGGCTCAAGTGGTGCAATGTTGTGCACTTTCAGTAGATAGGTAGCCAGCTGAGGATATGGGATAGAAGTAGATTTTGACTTGTTACGAACAAAATCCTTCATTTCACTGTAAATGAGGGCTCCTATGTTAATCTTTTCTCCATTGATTATTCTAGCCAACAGAAGGTAGTCATCTTGGTTGAGGTGGGAGAAACTTTCAGATTTGTTGATCATGCTCCTTGAGTAGATGTAATGGATTATTCTGTAATAATCACGTATCTGCTTATGAGGAAAGCTCAACTTACCAGGATAATTGTCACTCCGCATGAGGATCTTATAGGCTTTAATAGCATTCATTTCTCCTCCCCTCATATGGTCTTCAGTCCCCAGTAACCTATTCAACTTGGCAAGGGTGAGAATAAGTGATCTTCCTCTCAGTTTGGTTCTGAGGTACTTATTTGTTAAATTGTCCTCATCATCAAATTCTTCAATTGACTCCATGTTGCAGTGAAACCTTTTAATTACCTCAGGACAATATTCACCTCCAATCCTTAACTAGTTCGAGTAATATTCAAGAGGGTCACTTAAATCTAGCCTAATCTTCTCATTAGTTTTCAGGTTGTCCAAATTTACAGAAACTATTGGACAAAATTTTTTGGTAGTAAAATCTGATTTGAACTTCCCTTGGTTTACGTCCTTATGTAAATTCCCAATTAGAAACTCAAATGGTTCAGAGAGGATACCTTAAGTAGGTTAAGACACTCCTTCACTTATTCTCTACTTCTTGTGTCTCGGTTGCTTGGGTTCCAGAATGTTCAATGTCGTGTCCACAGCTTTTTGAACTAAGACCTCCTCATCAGAATCGATCTCTGATTCCTCGGTTACTACTGGCAAATTTGACTTTGCTCAAGGTGATCTTCTCTGTGGTTACTTGGTACCTTCAGCTCGGCTCTCCCTGATTTTGAGCACCCCTCTCTATTTTGTGGAATCATCCCATACTTTAGGTCTATAATGCTTATTTGTCATTGTCTAACCTGTTTCTTTGGACTGTGTTGGCCTCTCGGTGCTTTCTTCTCTGTCACTTCCAGCTTGCTTAACTCTCACTATTTTTCATTGTCCAGAAGAAATCTCAAAGATAGTTTGGTGGTTTGTGAGTTTGAGATGTTTGGCAGAGATCGAAAGAGCTTAGGGAGTGATTTCGAGTGAAGTGGAGTATGAAATTTAATGAAACGGTAGATTTTCAACCGTTGTGAGAAAACAGGGGAAATGTTTATCGAGCTAGGGTTCTGAAAACTAACAGGGTTTTTCAAATTCTAAATGTTATAAGCACAAAATTGATCGATCAAGTTATCGGTCAATGCATGATCGATCATGTGTTCGATAAATAAGAAGAACAATCAAGAACACTGAAGACAATTATCGATCAAGTTATGAAAAACGAATAATCAATCACGTTATCAATAAATGTTAAGTAAAAGTGCATACCTGGTGTAACATCCAAACTTTTGGGCCTAGAAGTACCAGAAATAGCCTGAATTGGATAGGCTACCTAACCCCTTTTGGGCAGAAGTCCCAAAGATGAGAAAGGAAGTCAAAGCAGTTTTAGGGACTAAACTGCAAAGTGAAGCTTGAAAGGGGCTAAAGTGTAATCAAAGTTAGAGGCTCCAGTAAAGTCTCGAAGGCCCAGAGAAAGAAAAGAGGCTAGACACAGGCCAAGGGTTAAGTTAGAAACATCAAAGAGAGGATTATATGAAGCTAAGTCCAAGCAGGGACTAAACCGTAAATTCAAAAGTTATGACCAACAGGGGGTAAAAATGGAAGAGTATACAGAGAATTCCAAGAAAATCCTAGAAAATAGGAAATAATATTCTAAGGATCTTCTATGAAGAGAAATGACGAAAATACCCCTAAGGTAGCTTAAATGGAATTTGTAAGGTTATGGCCAGTAAAAAGTACATTGTTTGAGGTAATTATTTAATATAGCAAGAGACCTCAAAAATGTATACAAAAATGAGGTTAAATGGTTGAAAGGTTTTACTAATTTATAAAATTAGTCCCATAACCAAAAGGCCAATGGAGTGGCTTTGATAAATTAAAGAGCCGATTATGCTGATAAAATGGCATTTTAGTAAATGAATTTTATACAAGGCTTAAAGGGAGTGTTATAGCTTAAGAAAATTCATAGATATTCTATAGAATTAAAAGGAATTTATGGAGTAGACAGAAGAATTTTTTGAGCTCCAGAAGGCCATAAAGAAAGCCAGAGAAATGTGGGCCAAGTAAATTCGGAGGAAACTTAGGAAACAAACTTGATCCAACGGCTAGGATTTAATCTCCCTTCTCCTCCACCACTTTTATGACACTTTACATCTTCTAGAAGGATGAGATAAGGATGATGCAATGATGATGTAAAAGTCAATTTGAAGTTCCAAAATTGTCCTTACCCTTTCTATTAGCCACCAAGGGCATTTTGGTCTATTCAAGCCAAATTTTTGGCTATAAATAGGCACTCCTCCCCTCACATTTTTGGCCAAGCAAGGAACCATAGGGGAAACTCTGCCGCTCTTGCATTTAGAGAGAGAAAGATCTATTTCTAGTGAGAGAAAGTCCACCTAAGTTGAAGCTTCAAGATCAAGGTATGTGATGGTTGTAGCATCTGATTTGATGCCTATTTCGAGTTAGTTCCTCTTTGTATCTGATTCTAAAATTTGTCATCCTTAAAGTAAACTCTATGAGCTTTAAATCCATGGGTAGAACACTTCATTTGGATATGTGTACGATTTATGGTGATTTTTCAAAATTAGGGTTTGAAATATGGAAACAGTGTTTAACCTTTGAAAGAGTGTCAAGTTCCGTATAATTCCGATACTGTTCAGCCTACAATTGGTTCCTGAAATTATTTTTCCTCTCAAATTAACTCAAGGAGCTTTCAATGAGACTTGGAAACACTCAATTTGGATTTTTTAGAATTAATTATGAATTTTCAAAGTTGAGTAAAAATTCTGGAATTCCTGCGTGAACAGTACCTGCGAATGAAAATTTTCAGATTTGATCTTCTTGAATCTAAGGCCATCTACAGTGGTCTTGATTGACAAGAAATGGATCTTAAGGATGGGAAATGATGAGATTTATGTCAGAAAAGCTAGAAAGAAAACCCTAAAACCAAGAGCAAGGGTTGAGGTTCAAGAGAGCTAGTTTGAATATTATGTAATCTATCGGTCCTAATAGATTGTATGATCATGTGACTATGTTTAGGACCTTGAAACATCCAAGAGGATGTTTGGTGATATTAACCGAATGCCCACATGGTTGGAAAGTCAAGGGAGTCAAAGGAAAAGTAAGAGGAAGCCTTGAGGTGCAAGGTAGTGAACTTACCTATTGTCATTGCTTGATGTTGTATGCTTGTGTGTTGCCGTGTACATGTTACTGAATGTTATTGTGACATGTTTTAGCTGCTATAATTGCTATTCATGATGAGTAGATTATGTCTCTATGGCCATGCATCAAGAAGTTAGCTTTGAGCATGCTAATGTCACTAATTAACAAGAGAATAAACAAGTTACATGTAGTGCATTAGCATCCATCTAGCATGATTATGTGGTAGTGTTTGCTACTGAGATTCCCTCAAATCTCACCCCCTCCCTAACCAACTATTTAGGGCAATCAATGATGGGCAATAATGGCATGAGAAGCAAGGAGAAGAAAGTAGAGAATTGTTCATGTTAATGAATGATATTATTATTCAATGTGTAATTCTCCTATTATGTAATTTATGTTGTGGATGCCAATGATGCCATGTATTTAATTATAATGCTTGTGGCATGTATAGAAATGTATGAGCATGAATAGGAAAGAGTAAGCCCATGTTATGTATGCCAAAGAAATTAAAAGAATTAAAGTAAAGAGATGTTAAGGGATAAAACGTAGGTCCTAGAGCAGCGAGTTTGTAGCTCCAGTTTGACCTATCAAACGAATGAGTTAAGTCACGAGATTTGGCAGACTCATAGTACATATCCCAGGCTTTAAAATGAAAGGTAGATCACCTCAATTAGATGCCTACACAATGAGATATGAATTTCCAAAGTTGAGGTGCAGAATCTGGAAGTTACAGATTTTATAAAATGAATAGTAATATTTATTGATTAAACTGTATGAATTGGGCAAAGATAAGTCCAATTGGATATTGTTTCCTTAAAGAGTATTAAAATAGCTTTTTGTATAATTTTAGAGTGCCCTAATACGATTTTTATGGAATTAGTTATGAATTTTTGAAATCAGACCTGTAATCTAGAAATTAAACAGTAATTAGTAACCCGAGTAATTATGTTGAAATTTCAAAATCGTGGGCTTTTGTCATGATCTGCTTGAACCATAACACTTACGAATGCATGCTCTGAGGGGTTAAAGGCAAGACGTTTCATTTTGGTATCAGAGCGAAGGTTCTGGCAAGTATGTAAACAGAACAGAGGTTCTGACTAATGTATAAGTAGAGTATTGGTTCAAGCAAAGCCCGGTATTAGAAGAAATCTAAATTAGAAAAGTAACGGGTTACTAGGATTGGTCCAACTGAGGTTAAGATATTAAGGTGTTTTCTTCAAGGGAAATAGACATAGAAGAGAAGTAAGGAATGACAGAGAGTAACTTGAGAGATAGGTAGTCGCTACTAAGAGACTCCCCCTCAGGAGAGGAATGGTTGAGCTGAGAGAGCTTGACCAGAGAATGAGTTAAAGTTGAAAGACGTCTCCAAAGGGTAATGGCTAAGAGTATGGTAAGCCAGTAAGGGATAGGAGTCCAGACCTTAATAGGAAAGCAAGGTGACAACCTAAGCCTCAGGTGATTGGTTAAAGGTGCTTGACTGGAATGTCACACAGCGGAGATGTTTTAATGATCAATGCCTGCTGTGTAAAATGGTCACTTTATGATTAGTATATGACCATAGAAATGAATGGTTAAGGGTACAGTAAGCCAGTCAGAGGTATAAGTCAATGCCCTAGTAAGGGAATCGAATGTCAACCTGTACTTTAAGTAATCGATGTGACCTCGATAGAGGCAAGGTAACAAGATGAGATGTTTGAGGTTTGTTCAAATCCCTGAATAGAGATAGAAATACTTATGGGATAGTGAACCAAGAGAGACAGAGATTAGATGATAATGAATGAAGGGTCAATAATGACCTAGGTGCCTAACCTAGACACCACACAGTAAGATGATTAAATGTTCACTGTGTGATGTGATGAGGGTATGGTGATCAATACTTGGCCATAAGAATAATTAGTCAAGAGGTAAAGAAAGTTAGAAAGAGTAAAGTGAGGCAAGATCCCTCTTGAGGATAGAGATGAAAGGAAATGAATAAGAACATGATAGTAGATGGTTGCATTAGGAACTATGGAATAGAGAGATAAGCAAGTTCCTGGTGATACCTAGAGCTTAATGATGCTTAGATACATGATAATGTTAGAGACTAAACAGTACTCTTTTATGTCCTAAGGCATCCAAGAGCGTACAACCATGTAACTCAAGCCATTAAGGAATCTAAGGAATGAGATTCCTATAGATAGATGCCACTATTTATAAGATTGAGTAATCTAGTGGAGAGGCTCCCTTTGATAGGGATATGGTATTCAAGGAATGTACCCTAGCAGAGATTGCATATAAAGAAAGTCTTGACCATGAAGTACCTCTCTAAGATTGGGAAAGTGGTTCTTCAGATCAGAGTGACGCTGCTCTAGTAAGAGTAAGCTATCCTCTGAAGGAATGAAACAGAAAGTAAGTGGTTGAGTTGACGATACTCCAGTTAAAGCAATCTATCCTCCCACAGGAAAAGTAGAAGCAACCGAGGGAAGGCACAGGAGGGACCTTACCCTAGAGAGAGAGAGTGAAACTGGTTAAGACAATAGCAGTGTGATATACAAATAGTTGCTCCTCGAGCTCAATAGGGTACTATGGAATACTGAAGGATAATGAGGATGTGATGATATAAGTCCTCTCCCGATGTTGTTTGAATTATTAAGAGACAGCAAGGACTACAGAGTTCTAAGACGAGGCAGGCTGGCATTAATATAATGGCAAGTTAATGGGCTTTAGAGATGAGCCAGTGCCTAAGCATTCGAAAGGCACAAGAAAAGGAAAATGGCCTAAGGAAGCTAAAACTAAGGGCTAAAAAAATATGGAAAGGCTAAGAATTGCAGGAGTTGACAGAAAGGATTGAGTAAGGCCTAAGAAGACAATACTAATATCTGTGATCAGTCTTGGGGAATAATCAGTCAAGTTACTAGCTGAGTAGAGGTGACTTATTTTATTACTCAACTCTATGGTCTAGAGTCTCCTAGAGATCCTAAGATGGCTCAGATTGATGATAGTATTCCAGGGTCATGATGGATCCAGAAGAGGCTTACGGTAGAGTGCAGTAGCTCCTGAGGTTGCAGTAGACTGAGCCTAAGAGAAAGTGCCTGAGCCATAAGGGTAAGAGTACAGTACCTCTTTGGGAAGATGATGACCAGAGATGAGTTTAAGATACTGAAATCTCCTTCAGCGGTGGGCTAATATAGAGAGAGTACCCTTGACTTGTTCCATACATCTCTATTGTTGATTAGACTAGGCTCAATTTTGTTCTAGTCAATGAAGAAAAGAAAGGAGATATGCCCAGAAAGTAAAGAGGAATGATAGGGTATAGAACAAAGAATGGATAAAGGTTGTATTAAGAAAACCCAAAATACCATGGTATAGTAAAATACCAATAAGACAGGTATACTTTCGTGGTATTGATGAGAGCCTTTTTATCGTTCGCCTTGGGGTTCTCAATCAAAAATAAATCCAAGCTATGCAGTATAGTGCAAACTCAGGTCGTTTCACTTTTGGGAGCCTTTATTAATTACCTAAGCTAGACTAAATGCCATGGAATGCAATGAAATGGGGTTTTGGATTTTTAAGATTTAAATGAATGGTGCCTAAACTAAATGTAATGAAAACAAACCTAAGATACTATATTTTTGGTGTTTTAAGATAATAATGATGGAATGGAAATAAATGATAGGAAATCTCTTGAAAATGGTTTTGATGGCAATCATAGTTCACTTAAGATATTGGGAGTTTTACAAATCCATTAGGTTTTCTTAATAACAACCTCAATAACTCATTGAGTCCAATGTTTAAATCAATGAACATCATTAATGAAAACATTGTTAAGCTTCCCTAATGTGTAATTTGAGAATGGTCATGCAATTGGCTCAATGTAACCCACAATCAACTCAGTATCAAAACATGACCATGCAAGATAGGAGAGAATCATGAGAGCTACAAAGAAGCATATATGTGACCACATATATTTAAGCACAAAATTCAACATCAACCAATCCAAACTACAAATGTAAATCATTAAACAACGATTACAGAATCAACCAAAGTGTCTCACTAAGAATTTACAAATCCTAGACCTAGGAAATCATAAATACATATGTAGAAACTAAAGATTGAAACTGAAACTCCCCTTTGAAGCTTGGAAACTCATGCTACTCCACCATCTTCAAGAGTTGATAAACCCTAGCCCTCCATAGCTTCAAGAAAAGCTCCAATTGAAGTGAATCCGTCGGCCATGGCAGCTCAGAATCGAAGGAAATGAGATTGAGTGAAGGAAAGATGAAGGAAATGGATGGGGAAAAAGATGGAGGTGGAGAGGCAAGAAGATGAGAGAATAGAGGTGTTGGAGATGATAGAATGGAGTTATGGGACAAAAATAGGGTTTCTAAGGGTTTTAGGGGTCCATCTGGGTCGGATCATATGAGTAGAGGGCCTATTTTTGCGTTCCGAGTCCAAATTTGACGTTACTGATACGAGAGAGTTTGCCGTGGCGAACTCAAAAGTTGGCCGCGGCAAACTATTCCAGAGAAGAATTTTAGTGAAATGTTGAGAGTTTGCCGCGGCGAACTCAAAAGTTTGCCCCGGTGAACTATTTCAGAATAGTCGCTGATGCACATTTTCAGACTTTTTGCCACAGCACAGCATTTTCTTGGAAACTCTCATGTTGTGTAATGCTTTGGTCTTTAATCTTGGCTCTAATTCTCAAGTGTCCTGCAATAAAAAGCAACAATTTGAAGCGTCAATTGTCCTAGAAATCAATTGAATACAATTAATAACCAATTATGACAATTTTACCCTCAAAAAGACACTAACTCAAATTAAGGACTCTTAATCAAAATTAAGCACAATTATCATCAAAAGGAGCCAAAATCTATGATAAATACCCTTAAAATGATATGAAATAACATAGAACAATTGGGTTCAGTTAGGTATTATTATAAAAGGATGAGCCTAAAGCATAGGAAGAATGTGGTAGTGGTGACAAAATGCTTAAAAGCAAAGGCCATGCTCATGTAAATGACGGAAAAGTATAAAACGACAAGTTATGTGAGTATGAAGCCTAGGGTTAAACCCTAAAAATGTGATATAATGAAAGGTTAAAGAGGTCAGAGTTAAGTATAAGTGGGGATATTCTCCTCAGTTAACCTCTCATTAAAGGTAAGAATAGGGGGTTGACTCAGAATTTCGAGGATGAAATTCTTTTAAGAGGGGGAGAATTGTAACATCCAAACTTTTGGGCCTAGAAGTACCAGAAATAGCCTGAATTGGAGAGGCTACCAGACCCCTTTTGGGCAGAAGTCCCAAAGATGAGAAAGGAAGTCAAAGCAGTTTTAGGGACTAAACTGCAAAGTGAAGCTTTCAAGAGGCTAAAGTGTAATTAAAGTTAGAGACTCCAGTAAAGTCTCAAAGGCCCAGAGAAAGAAAAGAGGCAAGACACAGGCCAAGGGTTAAGTTAGAAACATCAAAGAGAGGATTATATGAAGCTAAGTCCAAGCAGGGACTAAACCGTAAATTCAAAAAGTTATGACCAACAGGGATAAAAATGGAAGAGTATACAGAGAATTCCAAGAAAATCCTAGAAAATGGGAAATAATATTCTAAGGATCTTCTGTGAAGAGAAATGACGAAAATACCCTTGAGGTAGCTTAAATGGAAGTTGTAAGGTTATGGCCAGTAAAAAGTACATTGTTTGAGGTAATTAGTTAAAATAGCAAGAGACCTCAAAAATGTATACAAAAATGAGGTTAAATGGTTGAAAGGTTGTACTAATTTATAAATTTAGTCCCACAACCAAAAGGCCAATGGAGTGGCTTTGATAAATTAAAGAGCCGATTGTGCCGATAAAAGGGCATTTTAGTAAATGAATTTTATACAAGGCTTAAAGGGAGTGTTATGGCCTAAGAAAATTCATAGATATTCTATAGAATGAAAAGGAATTTATAGAGTAGACAGAAGAATTTTTTGAGCTCCGGAAGGCCATAAAGAAAGCCGGAGAAATGTGGGCCAAGTAAATTCGGAGGAAACTTATGAAACAAGCTTGATCCAACGGCTAGGATTTAATCTCCCTTCTCCTCCACCACTTTTATGACACTTTGCATCTTCTAGAAGGATGAGATAAGGATGATGTAAGAAGATGATGCGATGATGATGTAAAAGTCAACTTGAAGTTCCAAAATTGTCCTTACCCTTTCTATTAGCCACCAAGGGCATTTTGGTCCATTCAATCCAAATTTTTGGCTATAAATAGGCACTCCTCCCCTCACATTTTCGGCCAAGCAAGGAACCATAGGGGAAACTCTACCGCTCTTGCATTTAGAGAGAGAAAGAGCTATTTCTAGTGAGAGAAAGTCCACCTAAGTTGAAGCTTCAAGATCAAGGTATATGATGGTTGTAGCATCTGATTTGATGCCTATTTCGAGTTAGTTCCTCTTTGTATCTGATTCTAAAATTTATCATCCTTAAAGTAAACTCTATGAGCTCTAAATCCATGGGTAGAACACTTGATTTGGACATGTGTACGATTTATGGTGATTTTTCAAAATTAGGGTTTGAAATATGGAAACAGTGTTTAACCTTTGAAAGAGTGTCGAGTTTCGTACAATTCCGGTACTGTTCAGCGTACAATTGGTTCCTGAAATTATTTTTCCTCTCAAACTAACTCAAGGAGCTTTCAGTGAGACTTGGAAACACTTAATTTGTATTTTTTAGAATTAATTATGAATTTTCAAAGTTGAGTAAAAATTCTGGAATTCCTGCGTGAACAGTACCTGCGAACTAAAATTTCCAGATTTGATCTTCTTGAATCTAAGGCCATCTAAAGTGGTCCTGATTAACAAGAAATGGATCTTAAGGATGGGAAATGATGAGATTTATGTCAGAAAAGCTAGAAAGAAAACCCTAAAACCAAGAGCAAGGGTTGAGGTTCAAGAGAGCTAGTTTGAATATTATGTAATCTATTAGTCCTAATAGATTGTATGATCATGTGACTATGTTTAGGACCTTGAAACATCGAAGAGAATGTTTGGTGATGTTAACCGAATGCCCACATGGTTGGAAAGTCAAGGGAGTCAAAGGAAAAGTAAGAGGAAAGCTTGAGGTGCAAGGTAGTGAACTTACCTATTGTCATTGCTTGATGTTGTATGCTTATGTGTTGCCGTGTACATGTTATTGAATGTTATTGTGACATATTTTAGCTGCTGTAATTACTATTTATGATGAGTAGATTATGTTTCCATGGCCATACATCAAGAAGTTAGGTTTGAGCATGCTAATGTCACTAATTAACAAGAGAATAAACAAGTTACATGTAGTGTATTAGCATCAATCTAGCATGATTATGTGGTATTCTTTGCTACTGAGATTCCCTCAAATCTCACCCTCTCCCTAACCAGCTATTTAGAGCAATCAATGATGGGCAATAATGGCATGAGAAGCAAGGAGAAGAAAGTAGAGAATTGTTCATGTTAATGAATGATATTATTATTCAATGTGTAATTCTCCTATTATGTAATTTATATTGTGGATGCCATGTATTTAATTATAATGCTTGTGGCATGTATAGAAATGTATGGGCATGAATGGAAAAGAGTAAGCCCATGTTATGTATGCCAAAGAAATTAAAAGAATTAAAGTAAAGAGATGTTAAGGGATAAAACGTAGGTCCTGGAGCAGCGAGTTTGTAGCTCCAGTTTGACCTATCAAACGAATGAGTTAAGCCATGAGATTTGGTAGACTCATAGTACATATCCCAAGATTTAAAATGAAAGGTAGATCACCTCAATTAGATGCATACACAATGAGATACGAATTTCCAAAGTTGAGGTGCAGAATTTGGAAGTTACAGATTTTATAAAATAAACAGTAATATTTATTGATTAAACTGTATGAATTGGGCAAAGATAAGTCTAATTGAATATTTTTTCCTCAAAGAGTATTGAAATAGCTTTTTGTATAATTTTAGAACACCCTAATACAATTTTTATGGAATTAGTTATGAATTTTTGAAGTTGGTCCTGTAATCTGGAAATTAAACAGTAATTAGTAACCCGAGTAATTATGTTGAAATTTCAAATCCGCGGGCTTTTGTCATGATCTGCTTGAACCATGATGCTTACGAATACGTGCTCTGAGGGGTTAAAGGCAAGACATTTCACCTGGTCTGGCTTATTGATCATTTGATCGATTAATAGTTTATAGATCAACTTATCAATAATTCTTACCTATTTGACTGATCTAACGGCGATTCTATGTTGCTGTTAATTGATGAGTTGATCGATAATTGAGTGATTGATCAGCTTATCGATAATCCTCCTTCCACCTTTTCTAGTCCACTCTATATGCCTTGTTTATTGATAAGGTGATCAGTAATTCAGGCCATCTTCACAGCATAGTTATCGATGTCTTCATTGATCATTCATACTCTCTTTACCTCTGTTTTTTTACCTTAAAACAGAGTTTCCTGCAAAACAACTTTCTATCTACTCTGATGCTTAAGTTAGTTTTTAAATCATCAAAACTTTAAATCTAAATGCTTAAATTAAAGAATCAATAAGAGATTTCTTACAACTTATTGGGATTTACCATTCCCAATTCTCGTTTGAAGTAATTGAATTTCTGTTGATTGAGAGACTTTGTGAACATGTCTGCTATCTAATATTTGAAACATCCTACTTTTAACCCCTTAGAGTATGCATTTGGAAGTGTTATGGTTCAAGTGCTTCACAAAATAAGCCCGTAGATTTTAAATTTCAACATAATTACTCGGGTTACTATTCACTATTTAAATTCCAGGTTACAAGCCCAACTTCAAAAATTCATAACTAATTTCATAAAAATTGTATTGAGGTATTCTAAAATTCTATAGAAAGATCTTTGAAAGCTCTTTAAGGAAAAAAAATATCCAATTGGACTTATCCTTGCCTAATTCATACAATTTAATTGGTAAAGTTACTATTCATTTGGTAAAATCTAGAACTTCCAGATTCTGTGCCTTAACTTTGGAAATTCGTATCTCCTTGTATACACATCCAATTGAGGTGATATACCTCTCATTTTAAATCTTGGGATGTGTAATATAAGTATACCAAATCTTGTGGCTTAACTTATTCATTTGATAGGTCAAACTAGAGCTACAAACTCACTGCTTCAGGACCTACGTTTTATCCCTTAACCACTTCTTACTTTAATTCTTTTTATTTCTTTGGAATACATAACTTGGGATTACTCTTTTCCATTCATTCTCATGTATTTTCATTCATGTCTTAAACATTATAATTAAATACATGGCATCATTGGCATCCATAACATAATTTACATAATAGGAGAATTACACATTTATCAACAATCTCATTCATTAACATGAATAATTCTCCACTTTCTTCTCCTTGCTTCTCATGCCATTATTGCCCATTGATGATTGACCTAAATGGTTGGTTAGGGAGGGGTGAGATTTGGGGGAATCTCAGTAGCAAATACTACCATATACATGCACAAGATGGATGCTAGTGTATGGTATGTAATTTTCCATAAACTTAAGTTAACTAGTGACATGCCCTCATGCTTTATGCTTAGAATAAAAATGCATGGCCATGAAAACATATTAAAAATAGTATTTCTAGCAACAATTATCATGTCACAACATCATACAATCAATAAATATAAACCAACACATAAGCATACCACATCAAGCACATAAAGGGTAAGTCACTATCTTGTACTTCAAGCTTTCCTCTTGCTTTTCCTTTGACTCCCTTGACTTCCAAACCATAAGGGCTTTTGGTTAACATCAATCAAACATCTTCTTAGATGTTCTAAGGTCCTAAACATAGCCATATTGATCATTTAATCTATTAGGACCAAGAGATTACATAATGTTCAGGACTAGCTCTTTTGAACCTCAACCATTTCTCTTGGTTTTAGGCTTTTCTTTCTAGATTTTCTAACATAAATCTCATCATTTCCCATCCTTAAGATCCATTTCTTGTCAATTATGACCACTTTATATGGCCTTAGATTCAAGAAGATCAAATCTGAAAATTTTGCTTCACGAGTACTATTCACACAAAAATTCCAGAATTTTTATTCAATTTTGAAAATTCATAATTAATTTTAGAAAAATCAAAACTGAGTAGTTCCAAGTCCTACTAAAAGCTCCCTAATTTCTCTTTAAAAGCAAAGTTTCAGGAACCAATTCTATACGTAACAGTACTAAAATTGTATGGAATTTGCTACTCTTTCAAAGGTTAAACACTGTTTCCAGATTTCAAACCCTAACTTTGAAAAATCACCATAAATGGTACACATATCCAAATGAAGTGTTCTACCTATGGATTTAAAGCTTATGAGTGCAATTTAATCATGCCAAATTTTAGAATCAAATACAAAGAGTAACTTATTCGAAATAGGCATCAAGGCATATACTATAATTATCACATACCTTGATCTTAAAGCTTGAATCTTGTTCCTTCTTCTTGGCCTTCACCCCCACGTTTTTCTCTCTAAATTTTCGCAGAGTTTTCCCTCTATAAATGGCTGCCAAAATGCTCTTCCAAGATGGGGTGTTTATTGTCACACCTTACTAATATATTGACTTAGGTTCCTTTTAAAACCATTTTTGACCACATTGGATGGTCTTAGGCTCACTTTTTACCATAAAAATGCTAAATTTTGGATTTTTACTATTCATTGGGTAAAAATCCAGTTTTTCTGGCCCAACTTCAAAAATTCATAACTTATTCTAAAAAAATCTAATTGGGGTGGTTCAAAATTCTACTTAAAGATTTTTAAGTCCTCTTTCAAGAAAAAATAATATCATTGTCCAATTCTTTATGAGAAAGCGTCAGGCTTTTGAGAAAAGCAACACTGTCCATTTGCCAAAAACCCTAATTCTCAGATTCTGACCATTAATTTTGAAAACTCATTATAAATCGTATACTGGGCCATTTTTAACGTATTAGCTATCAATTTGAATCTTCGGACGTTATCTTTCATCATACCAAATTTCATAATTAAACGCATTTGGGAGTATAATCAAAAAGTCACGTGAACCAGTCAGTGTTAATGTGCTTCCAGCACTGTTAGTTTAATATTTACATAACCAAATGAGCTCACGAATTTTTGTGGCTAAACCCCACAAATTAGCCTTCAATATACAGCTTTCCCTTGGAGGATTTAGGCCCTAAAATGTTACATTATTTTTGGGGGATGAGATTTTTGAAAATCCCAGTAGCAAATTAACCAACTATAGCACCAAGCAAGCATCATTATTATGCATGATCATATTAGCTACTAATGGTGAACTAACATGCTCATCATTTGGCAAACTCAAACATGCAAAGGCCAAAGCAAGATACTACATAGAGCAGTCACATAACAATCAAGAAAGCTCAACCACAATAATAGTAATTAACCATACAATAATCAATAATGCTAGTTAGTGGTAGTAGCTAGGTTTAACTTACTACCTTGATCCAAAGATTTGTGCTTTCTTTGATTCTCTTCTTTTTCTTCACAAAGGTCAAACCCTAGCATGATAATCCATAAAAAGGACAACAAGAATCATTATCCATTTCAACCAAAAGCAAGAACATAACTGAAAAATACTCTTGCTTCATAAAGGTTCCATCTTTGCTCTTTGCTTTTGAACTTGTTTTCCATAGGGTTTAAAAATCCTTTCTTGATTTATCCCCACATGTTTTTCCATTTTAAACACCATGGAACCATCAAAACATTGAAAATCTCATCCTAGGGTCCATTTAGTGTCAAAACCGAAATGCTCCTTATAATACACAATAAAGAACACACTTCCAAAACACCCTAAAATCACTTGTAACCACTTGGATCTTTTATGTTTTGAAGGGTTTTACCATATTTGAGCAACATAACTCCTTCCCCTACACCATCATCATTTCGTCCAGCACCCAAAGAAGAGGAGAAACAAGATTTCCAACCATACAAAGCAAGAAAACAAGGCAAGGAACAACTTAGAACCAAAAACTAACCTTGAATCTCACTTGTGTGCTCCAAGATGCTATCTTTCTTCTTAGTTATTCCTTTGTTCCACTTGAAACACTCTCTTTTCTCTCTTGGCTATGGCTTGCACGAAATGGAGGTCTGATTTTAGGGGAGGAAGTGCTCATTTAATGCTTCAAAATATCTCAACCACCACTATTAATGCTAATCCAAGTGTCACTATGTCACACCTTACTATTGTATTGACTTAGGTTCCTTCCAAAATCATTTTAGACCACATTGGATGGTATTGGGCTCACTTTTTTCTATAAAAACGCTAATCTTCAGATTTTTACTCTTCATCGGGTAAAAATCCAGTTTTTCTGGCCCAACTTCAAAAATTCATAACCTATTCTACAAAAATCCAATTAGGGTGATTTAAAATTGTAGTTAAAGCTCTTTAAGTCCTCTTTCAAGGAAAAATAATTCCATTATCCAATTCCTTATGAGAAAGCATCAGGCTTTTGAGAAAAGCAATGCTGTCCATTTGCCAAAAACCCTAATTCCCAGATTCTGACCTTTAATTTTGAAAAATCATTATAAATCATATACTGGGTCATTTTTAACGTATTAGCTATCAAATTGAAGCTGAGGACGTTATCTTTCATCATACTAAATTTCAGAATTTAACGCATTCGAAAACATAATCAAAAAGTCACGTGAACCAGTCAGTGTTAGTGTGCTTCCAGCACTGTTAGTTTAATATTTACATAACCAAAATGAGCTCACGAATTTTGTGGCTAAACCCCACAAATTAGCCTTCAATCTGCAGCTTCCCCTTGGAGGATTCAGGTCCTAAAATGTTACATTGTTTTTGGGGGATGAGATTTTTGAAAATCCCAGTAGCAAATTAACCAACTATAACACCAAGCAAGCATCATTATTATGCATGATCATATTAGCTACTATTGGTGAACTAACATGCTTATCATTTGGCAAACTCAAACATGAAAAGGCCAAAGCAAGATACTATAAAGAGAAGCCACATAACAATCAAGAAAGCTCAACCACAATAATAATAATTAACCATACAATAATCAACAATGCTAGTTAGTGGTAGTAGCTAGATTTAACTTACTACCTTGCTTCCAAAAGTCTTAGCTTTTCTTTTCTCCTCTTTCCCTTGACAAATATCAAACCCTAACCATGTGATCCAACAAAATGGGCAACCATAATCATTTTTCAACTATGAAAAAGCAAGAACACAAATTAAAACAACTCTTGAACCATAAAGCTTCAACCTTGGTTTACTACTTTTTGGATTTGGTTCTCTTTAACCCTAAAAATCACACCTTGACCTAACCCTACATGGTTTTTCATGTAGAACTCAAATATATGCTTATATCTAGCAAAATAAAATGGCCTCCTTCAATTTCATGTTGACCGAACCACTAGGGATTTTTAACCAAAAATCACAACTTTGCTTTAAAGCTTCCAACACTTGTTTCCTTTGGTTTACCCCACACCATTCCTCATTTTAAGCATCATGAAAGCCTTAAAACAATGAAAAACTCATCATAGGGTTCATTTTACCTCTTGGCCGAAATGATCACTCACAACAACAACCATGAAAAAATGCTTTAAAACAACTTAAAACTCACTTGCAAACACTAGGATCTAGCTTGTGTTGTTGTGTCTTAGCAAGTGTAATAATCAAAACTCCTTTCCCTTTTTTTAACAACCAGTTAGGCCAGCCACAAGAGAGGGAAGAGACAGATTTTAAACCATAAAAATCAAAGAAAACAAAGTAAGAACACCTCTAGTACCAAGATCTACCTTGAAAGCTTGCTTGAATGACCAAAGGTGCCTCCTTTTCTTCTTGTTTCCTCTCAAGCTCTCTCTTTTCTCTTGCTCTCTCTTTTGGATGAAATGGACATCTGAAAATGGGGGAGGAATGAGCTGATTATTGGCTCAAAATATCTCAACCACCTTCTTTTATGATAATCCAAGTGTCATTACCCTACTAAGTCTTGATTCCTCTCTCTTAATTAACATAATTCCAAATGAAATTATTTACTAAAGTCAAAATCCTCTCCATTCATGGAATGACACTTGGCTAATTCAAATCTTCTCCTTCAAGAGCTTGACACTTGGCTCATTAGGATCCCTTGGATTTGTAAGACACCAATCTTGCTTTATCAGTATACTTTAGGCTCTGAGTTTAACTTCTTTTCTATAATTACAGTAGCTTAGCCTCTGTAATTATTTTTTGTCAGATCCTTAATTTATTCTCCTCATTATTATCTTCCCAAATTGCCCTCTTTGTCTCAAAATTAATTTCCTAATATTTAAATAAAAAGGAAAAATAATTTCCTTCTCTTTAGGGATTTTTCCACTTTTCATCATTATTTGGAAAAATCTTGGACACTTGAGGGTCTTCATTTAATTTCATAATTCCTTATAATTCCTTAGGATCTCATAGGAATTTTCTTGGAATTTTATTCCCCTTAAAAATATTTATTTGGAATTTTCCAAATAAAATCCCTTAATTAGCCTAAATCACCCTTTAATTCTCTCATAATTTCTCTAAGGGTAATTTGGTTATAAAACCAACTTTATAATTTCATATAACTCTCAAAAGATATTATCCTCATTTTTCCTTAATTTTTTAAAGCTCAAAAATATTTTTCTTTATTTTCATTTGACCAATTTTCCTTAATTAGTCAATTTCCTATAATTGGTTTGGAAAATTACTGTAATTATTTTCCACCAAAATCCTTTGACTTTTTCTTATTATTTTTAATCCTCAATAATTTGAAAATATTTCTTATCTCTAATTATCATAATGCTGGATATGACATTTCTCCCCCCTAAGTAAATTTCGTCCTCGAAATTTAAAACGTACCTTAATGGAAAAGCTCTGGGTACTTTTCCTTCATCTCAACTTCCATCTCCCATGTGGCTTCTTCAGAGGAAAGACCTTTCCTGACCACTTTGACTAGGGGAATCTGCTTGTTCCTCAGCTACTTGGTCTTCTGATCAACGATTCGTTCTGGTCTAACCTCAAAAGACAGATTATCTCGAAGCGCAATGTCATCATAGCTTATGACATGCGTGGGATCTGGATGGTACTTCTTCAGTTGGGAGACATGGAAAACATCATGGATCTGACTTAACTTCGGGGGAAGAGCCAACTTGTAGGCCACAAGTCCAGCTTTAGATAGGATCTGAAATGGTCCAACATACTTTGGACTGAGCTTCTTAGTCTTTAGGGATCGACCGACTCCCGTTGTTGGCGACACCTTGAGGAATACGTGATCACCAACGTCAAATTCTAACGGTCTCCTTCTTGTATCGGCATAACTCTTCTGTCTACTCTGAGCCGTTAGAAGCCTTTGCTGAATAGCTTTTATCTGTCGGGAAGTCTGATCCACCATGTCAGGACCAAGAGAACTTCTTTCACTAAGTTCTGTCCAGCATAAGGGAGATCTGCACTTTCTCCCATACAGTGCCTCGTAAGGTGCCATTTGAATACTTGAATGGAAACTGTTATTGTAGGCAAATTCAATTAATGGTAAAGACGTATCCCAACTGCCGCCAAAGTCCAATACACAGGCACGTAACATATCCTCCAAGGTTGAATGGTTCTTTCCGTCTGCCCATCCGTCTGAGGGTGGTAGGCTGTGCTGAATATGAGAGCGGTGTCCATTTCTTTCTGTAAGGACCTCTAAAATTTCAAAGTAAATCTTGGGTCTCGGTCCGAAACAATACTGCTTGGAACACCATGCAGCCTAACAATCTCCTTGATGTAAAGTCTCGCTAACTTCTTTGGAGAATCCTTTATATTCATACTGAGAAAATGCGCAGACTTAGTCAGACGGTCTATTATCACCCATATTGCATCATGTTTAGCTGCTGTCATCGGTAACCCTACTATAAAGTCCATGGATATACTGTCCCATTTCCACTCAGGGATATCCAGGGGTTGTAACTCTCCTGCAGGTTTCTGGTGTTCTACCTTTACCTTCTAGCAGGTAAGACACTTTCTCACATATTCCGTGATATACTTCTTCATTCTAGGCCACCAGAAGAGTTCTTTAACATCATAGTACATCTTTATCATTCCTGGATGAAGAGTATATTTGCTCTTATGGGCTTCGGCTAGTATCTCTTTTCTGAGGTCAGACACTTGGGGAACATAGGTTCTTCCTTTAAACTTCAGTATCCCTTCCTCAGAAATTTCAAAATTCTTATTCTCGTCTCTATACAGCTTCTCCTTGAGAATTTTCGCTAGCCAGTCCTGTGACTGTACTTCTCTGATTTGATCCTTGAGCAGAGCTGTAAACTGGGTTCTACCCCTATTTCCTTCTACTAACTGCATCTGATATAGAGGACCCCAATCTCTGAAATCCTCTACCAACTTCTGCTCTCTAATCATTAGCGATGCTACCTGTACTATCTTTCTGCTTAAGGCATCCGTGACTACATTCGCTTTGCCTGGATGGTACTTAATTTGAAAATCATAGTCTTTAAGTAAGTCCATCCACCTTCGTTGTCTCATATTCAACTCTTTCTGATCATGAAGGTACTTGAGGCTTTTGTGGTCACAAAACAATTCTACGGTTGCTCCATGATAAGTCTCATTATTTGCATACATTTCTAGCCCTAAACACATACTTTTGCCATCTATATTTACATACTTTGGGCATAATTAGCTTCCATTGTGCATAAGAGTTGGTGAGAAGAATTATGAGGTTTTGCAGGTGTTTTTACATGGTTTTATATGATTTTGTATGTGTGTACTTTTGATCCCTGCTTTGGTGTGAATTTCAGGGAGTTTCAGTGCTGTCCGAGAGGCCGCAGCGGATATGAGAAGGCACCACGGCGGATTTCTAAGGGACTCTCGGTGAAAGGCGCCGCGGCGGATGATCAGAGGCGCCACGGCGGATTGATGTCTACATGAAGCGCAGGTCACTAATCAAAATGGTAACGTACAGGAAAGGCGCCGCGACGGACGGACAGAGGCGCCGCGACGGATGACCGAAATTTCCAGATTTAAAACCAGAGTCGCGCGCTTCAGCCAGAATCAGATTTTCAGTTACCCATTCTCCCTCCATACGCGATTTTCTTGCTTTCTCCGCCCTCTTTCATTTCTCTCTTCCATTTTCGTCCAAATTCATCAATTTCCACTGATCAACCATGGATCTTTCATCAATTCTTGCTGTTTCTACCCTAATCCAGAGTATGAGTAGCTGAAATTCCAAGTTCTTCTAGCAAGGAAGCTAACCTGAGTTCATGGAGCTGAACAGGGAGTCATTTCAGATCTATTTTCTACCTTCTATTCTAAGAGTCATTTGTTTCAGTTGAACAATTATGATTAGAATGAAGGTTGAGTGATTAGATTTATGTTTCTTGGAATTTAGATCTGATTGAACATTCAAATGTGAGTTGTGTCCTTTAGTTCAGTTGAATAGAGGATTCTCTGTTAATTTGTAAATCTAATTCGTTTTACTTGGATTGTTGTTTTGTAAATCTGAATTTTGGTTGAATACATTGATGATTCACAGTTGTGGTCATTCTTAGAGAATTGTAACTTGCTTCTCAAGTGTTCTTGTCAATTGATTTTCCTTCTCATAGATCAAAACAATGAATCTAGTAAGATAGTTGTTTCTGATCTATGTTAAGAGAGATTTGAGCAGTAGCTGAATCTATCCATTTAATTGACACTAAGAGACTCCAATTTATAAGATTGAACAAGGAAGGTTGGATAAATTGCTAGGGGAACTACTATCTCTCATCTGAATCTCATTTGCAATTTACCTTTCATTAGATTTGTTTCTTGTTTTGATTTCTCTTTTCTGAACTCAAGCTCTCATCTTGGTAATTTGATAATTAAAAGTGAATTGTTAAGAATTAAAATACAACTTAAGGCTCCTTGTGAAGAATGACCTAGGTAGTGCCTCACTTGCTGCATTTTCCCTAGTAAAACTTTGATTACCTAGCGACAAGGTTTATCACTCCATACAAATAGTGTCTCCATATCTTCAGTGCATAAACTATCACTGCCAACTCCAGGTCGTGGGTCGGGTACTTCTGCTCGTGAGATTTCAACTGGTGTGAGGCGTAGGCTACTACCCGCCCTTGCTGCATAAGCACACATCCTAGTCCCTACTTGCTAGCATCTATATAAACCACATACGGTTGTGAAGGATCGGGAAGTATAAGTACGGGAGTAAAAGTGAGCTTCCTCTTCAGCTCCTGAAAACTAGCCTCACTCTTCTCATCCCACAAGAACGGCTGGTTCTTCCTGGTTAACTTGGTCAGCGGGAGAGCAATTTGAGAAAAGTCCTGGATAAATCTTCTGTAATACCCTGCTAGTCCGAGGAAACTTCTGATCTCAGTCACCGTCTTGGGTCTCTCTCAATTGAGTACTGCCTCAATCTTACTGGGGTCGACAACCACTCCCTCTCGGGAAATCACATGGCCGAGAAATCAGACTTCCTGGAGCCAAAACTCACACTTACTAAGTTTAGCCACCAGCTGTTTCTCTTTCAGGGTATTTAGGACAATCCTCAAATGCTCCTCATGCTCTTCTAGAGACTTGGAGTACACTAAGATGTCATTAATGAATACGACCACAAATTGATCCAAGTAAGGACGAAAAATCCTATTCATGTAGTCCAGGAATATCGCAGGTGCGTTCGTCAATCCAAACGGCATCACTAAAATTTCATAGTGCCCATATCGAGTTCTAAACGCAGTTTTAGGGACATCTTCAGACTTAATCTTGAGCTGGTGATAGCCCGATCTTAGATCAATCTTAGAGAATACACTGGCTCTAACTAGCTGGTCTAACAGATCATCTATCCTAGGGAGCAGATACTTGTTCTTAACTGTGACTTTGTTCAACTCCCTGTAGTCTATGCACAGTCTCAGACTACCATCTTTTTTCTTGACAAACAACACTGGAGCACCCCATGGCGACACACTTGGTCTAATAAAACCTTTTTCAAGTACCTCCTCTATCTGCTTCTTAAGTTCTGTCATTTCATTAGGAGCCATTCTATAAGGGGCCTTAGAGATTGGTCCTGCTCTAGGTACTATGTCAATTGTGAATTCTACTTCTCTGTCTGGGGGTAATCCTGCAATCTCTATCGGAAACACTTCCAGAAATTCCCTAACCACTGGGATTTCTCCTATCCCTTCCTCAACTTCTACTTGCATAGAGAAGAAAACGAGGAATCCTTGACAGCCTTTTCGTAAGCATTTGCCCGCTTGGGCCTCCGTAATGAAGTTTAATCTAACTTCTGGATTCAACTCTAAATCCCTCGTGGGTAATATTAGGGTTTTGTTCTTACAATCCATTAGGATATTGTGGGATGACAACCAATTGAGTCCAATCACCACATCCATCTCATGGAAAGGCATGCGTATCAAATCTATAGCAGTGCAACAGTGCTCATAACAAACTATACAGTTTAGGCATACATCAGATGTAATTACCCTACTCTGCGTTGGGGTAGACACATGTATATCATATGGCAATGTATTTATACTCAAGCCAAGTCTTTCCGCACAAGCATATGAAATAAAAGAATGACTAGCACCCGAATCAAACATTACAATCACCGGAGAATTGTTAATCATGATTGTACCTTGGATCATCTCTGGAGGCTTTCGGGCTTCTTCTCTTGTGATGGCAAACACTCGGCCCTGGGTGTGTGGTCTTGCCTGCTCGGTGTTCTATGGGCACTCTCTTAAGAAATGTCCAGGTTTGCCACAGGTGTAGCAAACATGCTGTCCAGCCATGCACGGCCTGTCACCGTGATTCTTGCCACACTTTGCACACTCCTTGCCCTTCGGTGCTTTACCACCTTTCTTGCTCTTGTGGTTATTCCAAGGTTGCTTCCGCTTCTTATTCACATTAGACGAGGTGCCACCTTGACCTCCTTGACCTCCCTTCTCTGCTCGGGGAGTTGTCTTGACCATCAGATGATGGTTGAAGCTGCTTTTCGTGATTCGACAAGCTTCCACTACTTTATTGAACTGCTCAAATTGTCTGGGAGAAATCATCTCCCTTAATGATGGCCTCAGTCCTTGAACCATCTTCTCTGTCGTCCACCTCTCATCATCTCTATATCGGAGATAGCTTGAATAATGAGAGAGACGGATGAACTTAGCCAAGTACTCATCGAAAGGCTCGTCATCCTTTTGCTTCAAAGTCAGAAACTCTGCTTCTCTTTCGTCTCGAACAGATCTCGGAAAGTACTTCTCATAAAACTGCTCCAGAAACACTTCCCAAGTCACTGTCGTGTTTCGAGCATCGAGAAGAATCTCAGTATTCTTCCACCAGCGATCCGCATCTTTCTCTAGCTTATATATCGCCATCTGGGCTTTTCACTCTGATGAGCAGTCCATCACCTTGCAGATCTTCTCTAGGTGATTAATCCACTCTTCCGCCGCTTGAACATCGAATGTCCCATCAAATGACGGTGGGTTGTGCTTACAGAATCGGGTCATCCACTGTTAAATGCTGTCGGGTTCTGCTGCTGGCATTGTCGGTCTTGGCAATTGTTCTGATGCTGGTGCTGTAGAGACCTCTTCCTCTGGTTGCCTCCTCTCGAGGTTTGCTAATGCTGCTACTACTACTGCAGCTATCGCTGCATCCCTTTCTTCTTCCTGACGAGCTTGAGCTGCTCTCATGTCCTCGATGGTCTTCTGTTGTTGCTCGAGGCATTTCAGAATCAAGTGTAATGGATCAGGAGGGACCCTTGTATCTTACACTAGGGGTCTCTTCGGTGAAAGGTTTTGTCGAGTTCTAACCATTGCTTAACTAACCAGATAGCACAACAAGGAACAAGAAATAAATATCATGCTTCGATTTCATTCATAAAATGAGCATACAACAAAAGCAGCTAAGCATTGATCAGTCAAAGTGCAATCAACGCATCTATCGACCAAGCATTATCAGCCTAACCTACTCGGGTTAGCTATACCAAACTATATCCTACGTTAGTGATAGGATAGTCCTAGCGTCTACAGAAAGTGAACAATAACAAAGCCCTTAAGGCTTCGGATCCAGTCCTCCACATCATCTCCCATCAAGTAGTTCAGGCGGGTAATCTCATGAGTCCAGAAAGGGGTATCAGGTAGGACCTCTACCATCTCACTCAGCCAATCATAAGGATCCAGGTAAGGGTTGCCTGGTCCGTGGGCCTGATATAGCTCTCTCACACCTTGGAGGTAATCTAGGTGTACTCTCAGGTCTGCATCAACATCCCTCCTGATGTGACGCCCTATGAACCTCAGCCGGTCACTCAGCTGACCCACACTACGGATCTCATGACTAGGCTGAGGTGGGGCAGGTACAAATGGTACAGTAGGTACTACAGGTATTGCCGGGGCTGGGGGTACAACTAGTACAGTACTAGGTCCAGGGATATTACACTAGTACATAGCAGGAGGAACAGGCTGCTTAAGAGACTGAACATAAAGATCTAAATCTAGTGGCTCTTAGTATAAGCCAGTTACAGGGTTGACTAGGTCTCTGGGTTCGGGGAGGTACTGCAGCTGTTCTGCCGTGATCCCTAGCAGCTCTGGGTAGTGCCCAACACAGTCATTGGAGCACACTGATGAATGGCCAGGGCTGGCATCTCCCATTACCCATTCCTCTGGGTTCTCGTCCTTGGTGAGATCAATTACTATTGGATCCCAAGTGTTCACTGATGGCTCAGGTTTAGTATCCCAGTCTATGGTAATCCCCATCTTGACTCCTGAAAATAGGTGTTAGTTCTCAAAATCTAAGGGATACTTAAGCAGAGCGTTCTATCTTATGCCAGAACCTCCGCTCTGATACCAAAAATGTCACACCTTGCTATTATATTGACTTAGGTTCCTTCCAAAATCATTTTAGACCACATTGGATGGTCTTGGGCTCACTTTTTTCAATAAAAACGCTAATTTTCGGATTTTTACTGTTCATCGGGTAAAAATCCAGTTTTTCTAGCTCAAATTCAAAAATTCATAACTTATTCTACAAAAATCCAATTGGGGTGATTCAAATTTCAAGTAAAATCTATTTAAGTCCTCTTTCAAGGAAAAATAATTTCATTGTCCAATTCCTTATGAGAAAGTGTCAGGTTTTTGAGAAAAGCAACACTGTCCATTTGCCAAAAACCCTGATTCTCAGATTCTGACCTTTAATTTTGAAAAATCATTATAAATCGTATACTGGGTCATTTTTAACGTATTAGTTATCAAATTGAAGCTCAGGACGTTATCTTTCATCATACCAAATTTTAGGATTTAACACATTCAGAAACATAATCAAAAATTCATGTGAACCAGTCAGTGTCAGTGTGCTTCCAGCACTGTTAGTTTAATATTTACATAACCAAAATGAGCTCACGAATTTTGTGGCTAAACCCCACAAATTAGCCTTCAATCTTCAGCTTCCCCTTGGAGGATTCAGGTCCTAAAATGTTACATTATTTTTAGGGGATGAGATTTTTGAAAATCCCAGTAGCAAATTAACCAACTATAACACCAAGCAAGTATCATTATTATGCATGATCATATTAGCTACTATTGGTGAACTAACATGCTTATCATTTGGCAAACTCAAACATGCAAAGGCCAAAGTAAGATACTATAAAGAGCAGCCACATAACAATCAAGAAAGCTCAACCACAATAATAGTAATTAACCATACAATAATCAACAATGCTAGTTAGTGGTAGTAGCTAGGTTTAACTTACTACCTTGCTTCCAAAAGTCTTAGCTTTTCTTCCTTCTCCTCTTTCCCTTGACAAATATCAAACCCTAACCATGTGATCCAACAAAATGGGCAGCCATAATCATTTTTCAACCACGAAAAAGCAAGAACACAAATTAAAACAACTCTTGAACCATAAAGCTTCAACCTTGGTTCACTACTTTTTGGATTTGGTTCTCTTTAACCCTAAAAATCACACCTTGACCTAACCCTACATGGTTTTTCATGTAAAACTCAAATATATGCTCAGATCTAGCAAAATAAAATGGCCTCCTTCAGTTTCATGTTGACCGAACCACTAGGGATTTTTAACCAAAAATCACAACTTTGCTTTAAAGCTTCCAACACTTGTTTCCTTTGGTTTACCCTACACCATTCCTCATTTTAAGCATCATGGAAGCCTTAAAATAATGAAAAACTCATCCTAGGGTTCAGTTTACCTCTTGGCCGAAATGATCACTCACAACAACAACCATGAAAAAATGCTTTAAAACAACTTAAACTCACTTGCAAACACTAGGATCTAGCTTGTGTTGTTGTGTCTTAGCAAGTGTAATAATCAAAACTCCTTTCCCCTTTTTTAACAACCAGTTAGGCCAGCCACAAGAGAGGGAAGAGACAGATTTTATACCATAAAAATGAAAGAAAACAAAGTAAGAACACCTCTAGTACCGAGATCTACCTTGAAAGCTTGTTTGAATGACCAAAGGTACCTCCTTTTCTTCTTGTTTCCTCTCAAGCTCTCTCTTTTCTCTTGCTCTCTCTTTTGGACGAAATGGACATCTAAAAAGGGGGGAGGAATGAGCTGATTATTGGCTCAAAATATCTCAACCACCTTCTTTAATGATAATCCAAGTGTCATTACCCTACTAAGTCTTGATTCCTCTTTCTTAATTAACATAATTCCAAATGAAATTATTTACTAAAGTCAAAATCCTCTCCATTCATGGAATGAAACTTGGCTAATTCAAATCTTCTCCTTCAAGAGCTTGACACTTGGCTCATTAGGATCCCTTGGATTTGCAAGACACCAATCTTGCTTTGTCAGTATACTTTAGGCTCTGAGTTTAACTTCTTTTCTATAATTACAGTAGCTTAGCCTCTGTAATTATTTTTTTTCAGATCCTTAATTTATTCTCCTCATTATTATCTTCCCAAATTTCCCTCTTTGTCTCAAAATTAATTTCCTAATATTTAAATAAAAAGAAAAATTAATTTCCTTCTCTTTAGGGATTTTTCCACTTTTCATCATTATTTGGAAAAATCTTGGACACTTGAGGGTCTCCATTTAATTGCATAATTCCTTATAATTCCTTAGGATCTCATAGAAATTTTTTTGGAATTTTATTCCCCTTAAAAATATTTATTTGGAATTTTCCAAATAAAATCCCTTAATTAGCCTAAATCACCCTTTAATTCTCTCATAATTTCTCTAAGGGTAATTTGGTCATAAACCAACTTTATAATTTCATATAACTCTCAAAAGATATTATCCTCATTTTTCCTTAATTTTCCAAAGCTCAGAAATATTTTTCCTTATTTACATTTGACCAATTTTCCTTAATTAGTCAATTTCCTATAATTGGCTTGGCAAATTACTGTAATTATTTTTCACCAAAATCCTTTGACTTTTCCTTATTATTTTTAATCCTCAATAATTTGAGAATATTTCTTATCTCTAATTATCATAATGCTGGATGTGACACACTACCCCCTTGGTTCTTTCTTTCTCTTTCTTAATTAACTAAATCCAAATGAAATTAATTACCAAAAGTCAAAATCCTCTCCATTTAGAAAATGAAACTTGGCAATTTCAAATCCTCTCCATTAAGGGCTTGACACTTGGCTCAATGAAGATCATTCAAAATGCAAAGCTCTTTATCGGTGCACTTTGACTCCGGGTTTGAATCCTTTTCTATAATTACAGTATTCTAACCTCTGTAATTATTTTCTATCAGAGCCCTATTTTATTCTCCTCATTTTTATCTTTCTAAATTGCCCTCTTTTGTCTCGAAATTAATTTCTCCATAATTAATATAAAAGGAAAAATTAATTTCCTTTTCTTACGGATTTTTCTGCTTTTCAAAGAAATTAGGGAAAATCTTGGATACTTGAAGGTTTTCTTTTAATTCCATAATTTCTTATAATTCCTTGAGATATCATAGGAATTTTCTTGAACCATTATTCTCCTTAAAATATTTATTTGGAATTTTCCAAATAAAAGCCCTTAAATTAGGTTAAATCACCCTTAAATTCCTTTGTAATTTCTCTAAGGGTAATTTGACCTTAAAACTAATTTTATAATCTCATATGATTCTCAAAGGATATTATCCTTATTTTTCCCTTAATTTCTATGACTTGGAAGATTTTTCCCATAATTATTCTTAACCAGTTTTCCTTAATTAGTTAAACTTTTCATAATTGGCTTGGAAAATCATAATAATTGTTTTCCACCAAAATTCTTCTATTTCCCCTTATTATTTTTGACCCTCAATTATTTAGAATATTCTTTATTTGAATTACCATAATACTGGATGTGACATTTATAGCCAAAACTTTGGCTTGAATGGACCAAAATGCCCTTGGTGGCTAATAGAAAGGATAAGGGCAATCTTGGAACTTTAAGTTGACTTTTACATCATCATTGCATCATCTTTACCTCATTCTTCTAGAAGGTTCTAGGTGTCACAAAAGTGGTGGAGGAGAAGGGAGATTAGATCCTAGCCGTTGGATCAAAACTTGTTCCCTAAGTTTCCTCCTACTTTACTTGGCCCACGTTTCTCCGACTTTCTTTATGGCCTTCCAGAGCTGGAAAAATTATTCTATCTACTCCATAAATTCCCTTTAATTGTAGATAATACCTATGAATTTTCTTAGGCCGTAACATTTCCTTTAAGCCTTGCATAAAAATCATTTACTAAAATACCCTTTTATCGGTAAAATCAGATTTTTAATTTTATTAAAGCCATTTCACTAGTCTTTTGGTTATAGGACCAATTTTATAAATTAGTACAATATTTCAGCCATTTAACCTCATTTTTGTGTACATTTTTTAGGTCTCTTGCTATTTTAAATAATCACCTCAAATAGTGTACTTTTTACTCATAATAACATTATAAATTCTATTTAAGTTGTCTCGGGGGTATTTTTGTCATTTCTCTTAATAAAAGAGTCTTAGAATATTATTCCCCATTTTTTGGGATTTTCTTAGAATTTTTTGTGTACTTTCTATTTTTACCCCTGATGGCTGTAACTTTATGAATTTACGGTTTTACCCCTGCTTAGGCTCATCCTCATAAAACCATCTATTTGAGGCTTCTAACTTAACCTTTAGCCTGTATCTAGCCTCTTTTCTCTTTTGAGCCTTCGAAACTTTACTGGAGCTTCTAACTTTGATTACACTTTAGCCCCTTAAAACTTTCATGTTGTAGTTTAGTCCTTGAAACTACTTTAACTTTCTTTCTTGTTTTTGAGACCTTTACTAATAGGGGTCTGGTAGTCTATCCAATTCAGGCTATTTCTAGTACTTCTAGGCCTAAAATTCAATATGTTATAATATTCAGTAGGGATGAATTCTACCTTCACATGTTTATTTTCAATATGATCTCGAATAAAGTGATGTCAAACATCAATGTGCTTGGTTCGGGCATGATGAACTGGATTCTTAGACAAACTTATTGTACTTGTGTTGTCACACAGGATTGATATCTCCTTCAAGTTGATTTCCAAATCTTGTAGTTAACTCTCTAACCATAGGATCTGAGCACAATAGCTAGTAGTGGCAACATATTTTGATTTTGTAGGGGAAATTGCCATAGTGTTTTGCTTTTTACTCGACCACGAGATAAGGCATTCTCTTAGAAACTGACATTATCCATTGGTACTTTTTCTATCGGTTTTATAGCCTCCATGATCAGCATCTGAGTATCCCATTAGATATTCTGCTCCTTTCTTTGGATACCAGATTCCCAAATCTATTGTTCCGACAAGATATCTGAGGATTCTCTTGATGGCTTCTTCATGTGATTCCTTGGGAGCAGATTGGTACCTTGCACACATTCCTACACTAAATTGGATGTCTGGTCTGCTTATTGTGTGGTAGAGTAGTGATCTAATCATTTCTCTATACTTGTCAGATTCACGTCCTTACCCTTCTCGTCTGCGTCTAATGAGATGGTTGAGCTCATAGGGGTCTTTACACTTGTTGTATTTTCCAAACCATATTTCTTTAATAACTCCTTAAGATACTTCATCTCGCATATGAATATTCCATTTCTCTTCTGCTTGATTTGCAAACCTAGGAAGAAGTTCAGTTCTTCCATCATTGATATCTCAAATTCACCATGCATTAACTTAGCAAATTCTTAGCAGAGATCTTTATTAGTAGCTCCGAATATAATATCATCCACATAGATTTAAACAATTAACAGTTCATTTCTACTTCTTTTAGTAAAAAGTGTAGTGTCCACTTTGCCTCTTTCAAAACCTTTTTCTATCAGGAAATTGCTAAGTCGTTCATACCAAGCTCTGGGTTCTTATTTTAAACCATATAAAGCCTTTTTCATTTTGTAAACATGATCAGGGAAATTTGGATCTTCAAAACCAAGAGGTTGTTCGATAAAAACTTCTTCCAGAATATAACCATTCAAAAATGCACCTTTAACATCTATTTGATATAATTTAAATCTTTTATGCAAGCAAAGGCTAAGAGTACTCGTATGGCTTCCAATCTAGCTACTGGAGCATATGTTTCCTCATAATCAATGCTTTCTTCCTGATTATAGCCCTTAGCTACCAATTTGGCTTTGTTCCTGATGATTTGTGCAGACTTATCGAGCTTATTTTTGAATACCCATTTGGTGCCTGTGACTGGATGGTCATTAGGTCTAGGCACCAATTCCTAAACTTGATTTCTCTTAAATTGGTTTAGCTCTTCCTACATTGCTACTATCCAGAATTCATTGGAGAGAGCCTCATCAATATTAATTGGTTCAATGTGTGATATAAATACATAAGAACATACCTTATTGAACACTTGTCTCCGGGTTTTGACCCCTTTATTGACTTTACTAATGACTTGTTCCAGAGGATGGTTTTTGTTATGCCTCTAAGCTTTAGGTTGTTCTTGATTTTCTTGAGAAAGAGGTTCATTTAAATCATCCTTGTTTTCTAAAAACTCTTCTGAGGGTACTTTGTTTGATGGTTTATTCAAATTTAGTTTTTAAAAACTTTAAACGATCTCAGCGTCATCATCTAGAGGTTTTGAAACCGACTCAGTTTCAACGAACACAACATGTATTGACTCTTCAATAGTAGAAGTATGTTTGTTGAAAATTCTATAGGCTCTACTACGGTTAGTATAACTGAGAAATAAACATTTATCAGCTTTAGGATCGAATTTACCGAGATTTTCTTTGTTGTTATTATGAATGTACATCTCATATGAAGTTTTCATGAGCAACATTTTGATGTAGGCTCTGTTGGAGATATCACATGCCATGCTCATTGCTTCAGCCTAAAACACTTGAGAAATCCCCTTTTCATTTAGTATTGCTCTAGCCATTTTTGTGAGCACTTTGTTTTTTCTTTCCACAACTCCATTTTGTTGAGGATTTCTCAATGTCAGAGATTGTGGTTAATCCCATGCTCGTCACAGTAGTCCGCAAATTTGTTGTTCTTGAATTCTCCTCCATGGTCAATCCTGATTGACACAATAAAAATACTTTTCTAATTTTAGACCTTCTTAGCAAAAATGATAAATTCACTGAAAGTCTCATCTTTAGATGAAAGAAACAGAGTCCAGGTGAATCTCAAATAGTCGTCAATTATAACAAGAGTATATAAGTTTCCACCGAAACTTTTAACTCTTGATGGACCAACCAAATCCACGTGAAGCATTTGGAGTGGTCTTTCAGTTAAGACTGTCTTCTTTGATTTAAACGAGGACTTTGTCTGTTTACCCTTCTGACAAGCATCGCAAACAATATCATGTTCAAATTGAATTTTAGGTAAACCAATAACAAAATCCCTTTTTGGTAATTTTGAAAGCTGATTCATATTAACGTGAGCAAGATGTTTATGCCAAAGCTAACTTTTCTTATTTTTACTAAGAAAATAGTTTTCAGAAAGTTTTGACTCAATTTGAATACTATAGCAGTTACCGTTCCTTGGAGCTCTTATCTTTACATTCAATTCTTCCTTTTTCAGTGGCAGGTCATCTTTCCTTATTAACAAACCTTCCTCTGAATCGAAGATCAGCCAGTTGTTTTTGTCAGTACTCTAGCTAACACTGAGTAGATTGTGACATAAACCTTCCACGTAGTAGACATCTTCAACTTTTATTCCATTGTCACTTCTTATTTCTCCTATTCCAGCTATTCTCCTGGATTGATTTCCACCGAAGCTTACTTTGCCTCTGATTTGAGCGATGAGAACTTCTTGATGTCACCCGTCGTGTGTCTAGACCATCCACTGTCAATATAGCACTTGTTTGTCCTAGATGCTTTAAGATATACTTGCAATAGAACAATCATGTTTTAGGTATCCATACCTTTTTGGGTCCTTTTTGGTTAGTATGGTTTGTTTAGGTACATAAGTACCTTTGGGCACCCATTTTAATGTCCTATAAGTCCCTTTCTTCTTGTGATAAAAAGAAGAAGTTGTATGACCTTTACAGTTACAGTAAGAACATAAAGCAAAAGGATTTGAAGAATGAACAGCATTTCTAAAAAATGTCAAATATGATTGACCACCACTCTTATTCTTTCCTTTCTTCTTATCTTGAGTAGGATCATATCCTATTCCTGTTTTATCTATTGAGTATCGTTTGTCACATCTTACTTATTGGATCCACTTAGGGTTTCATCAAAACCATTTTAGACCACATTGGATGGTCTTGGGCTTAAAAATCCATGAAAAATGATGATTTTCAGATTTTTACTGTCCATCGGGTAAAAATCCAATTTTCTGACCTAACTTCAAAAATTCATAACTTAATCTAAAAAAATTGAAATAGAGTGGTTCAAAATTTTATAAAAATATCTTTGAATGCTTTTTCAAGAAAAAATAATCTTATGAACCAATTCCATTGCAAAAAGCGTCAGGTTTTTGTGAAATTCACCTATGTCCATTTGGCAAAAATCCTTTTTCCAGATTCTAAACCTTAACTTTGAAAAATTATTAAAAATTGTGTAGTTGGCCATTTTTAATGTGGTACCTATCAATTTAAATCTCACAACATCAAATCTAAGCATACTAAGTTTTGTGTATAAATTCATTTGGTAACTTAATAAAACGTAGCTCTAAACTAACATCCTGCTTAGATATTACAACACCAACCATTGATACTTATACATAACCAAATGTCCACGAATTTTTATGGTGTGACACCATAATTTAGCCTCCAATCTGTAGCTTGCTCTTGGGTGTTTCAGGCCCTAAAATGTTATATTATATTTGGGGGATGAGATTTTAAGAAATCCCAGTAGCAAGATCAATCAACCAAAACATTAACATGCATCAGTTACAAGCATTTCAACCTTTTGCTATTAATAGGGAACTACTTTACCTCATACATGTAGCACTCTAACATGCAATAGCCAAGGCACATAAAGCAAGGAGTATAGCTACACAATCATCATTATCATCATCATTTAGTTCAACCACATAATAGCACATGAAATTGCATAGCAATCAATGCAACACTCAACATTAAGGTTAATTAAATCTTACTACCTTGATCCAATGCTCTTTGATTTTCTTGTTCTTCTTTCTTGCTTCCACAAATGCCAAACCCTAGTATGGCAATCCACAAAAAGGGCAGTAAGAATCATCAACCATTTAACATGAGAATCAATAACATAACTCAAGTAACTCCTAAATCCCTTAAAGCTTCCATCTTTGTTCTTGAATTTTTAGAGTTGGTTTCCACAAACCCTAAAAATTTCCTCTTGACTCATTCCTACATGATTTTTCAGGTAGATTCCAAATATCTACTTGGATTTAAAAAAATAAAATTCCTTCTTTTAGTTTCAGCTTGGCCGAACCATTTGGGTTAAAAATCCAAAAATTACAACTTTGATTCTAAGGCTCCCAACACATGTTCTTTAGGTTTATCCTACACTATTTTCCATTTTGAACACAATGGAAGCCTCAAAACTTTGAAAAAAAAATCATAGGGTTTAGATCTTGCTTTGGTCGAAATGAACTTTAAGAGAGATATCAAAGAAAACACTTCAAAAACAACCTACAACCACTTGTAACCACTAGGATCTATCATGCTTTGAAGTGTTCTAGCAAGTTTGAACAACAAAAATTCTTTCCCCACATTATAAGCATTTTGTCCAGTACTCAAAGAAGGGAAGAAACAGAAATTTTCAACCATACAAAGAAAGAAAACAAGGCAAGGATCTATTTAGAACCAAGACCTAACCATGAATCCTTGGTTGTATGATCAAGTTGGTAGCTTTTCCTTTGATTTCCTTTTGAACTCTCTCTTTTCTCTCTTGGTTCCCTCTCAGAAAAAATAATGATCTGATTTAGGGGGAGGAAGACCTCAATTAAGGCACCAAAATATCCCAACCACCATCATAAATGAGTTGCCAAGTGTCACCCTCCTACTTAGTCTTGAAACCTCTCTCTTAATTAACTTAAATCATAATGTAATTAAATTTCAAAGTCAAGATCCTCTCCATTGGTGGCTTGTCACTTGGAAAACTTTAATTACCATCCATTAGAGGCTTGACAAGTGGCAACTTGTGGGCCAAGTAAAGTGCAGGACTCTATTCTTCATTTAATCGGTGCACTTTTATTTTGGGTTTAACTTCTTTTCTATAATTACAGTGCTCTGGCCTTTGTAATTATTTTCTATGAGATCCATAAATTATTCTCCTCATTTTTATGTTCCCAAATTGCCCTCTTTGTCTCAAATTTAATTTCCCAATAATTAAATAAAAGAAAAACTAATTTCCTTCTCTTTATTGATTTTTCCTCTTTTCAAAGGAATTGGGAAAAATCTTGGATACTTGAGGGTCTTCTTTTAATTTCATAATCTCTTATAATTTGTTTGGATATCATAGGAATTTTCTTGGGATTTTATTCTCCTTAAAAGTATTTATTTGGAATTTTCCAAATAAAAGACCTTAAACTAGCTTATATCACCCTTAAATTCTTTTGTAATTTCTCTAAGGGCAATTTGGTCATAAAACCAAATTTATAATCCCATATAATTCTCAAGGAACATTGTCCTTATTTTTTCTTAATTTTTTGAGACTTGAAAATATTTTTCCATAATTATTCTTCACCAATTTTTCTTAATTAGTCAAACTTTTCATAATTGGCTTGGAAAACTATAATAATTATTTTCCACCAAAATTCTTCTATTTCTCCTTGTCATTTTTGACCCTTAATTATTTAGGAATATTTCTTATTCCTGATAATCATAGTACTGGATGTGACATTTCTCCCCTTCTAAATAAATTTCATCCTCGAAATTTAAAGTGTATATTATTGGAAAAGTTTAGGATACTTTTCCCCTGTCTTAGTCTCTATCTCCCTCATAGCTTCTAGTATAAGACCTTTCTAGACAACCTCGACCAGTGAAAACTACCTGTTTCTCAGCTGTTCAACTTTCTGATCAATGATTCGCTTTAGTCTGATCTCAAAGACGAGTTGTCTTGGAGTACAATGTCATCATAACTTATGACATGTGTTAGGTCTAGATGATACTTCTTTCATTGGGAGTTATAGAAGACATCATGAATTTAACTTACATTTAGGGGAAGGGTCACTTATAATCTAGTAGTCCAGCCTTGGACAAAATTTGAAACGGTCTAACATACTTTGAACTTAACTTCTTAAGCTTTAGGGATCGACCGACTTCTATTGTTGGTTACACTTTAATCACCAACCTCAATCTTTAACAGTCTCCTTTAATGTCTAAGTAGCTCTTTTGTCTACTTTGGTCAAAGGTGTCACACCTTACTATTATATTGACTTAGGTTCCTTTCAAAATCATTTTAGACCACATTGGATGGTCTTGGACTCACTTTTTACCATAAAAATACTAAATTTCATATTTTTACTGTTCATCAGGTAAAAATCTAGTTTTTCTGGCCCAACTTCAAAAATTCATAACTTATTCTACAAAAATCCAATTGGGGTGATTCAAAATTCTAATTAAAGCTATTTAAGTCTTCTTTCAAGAAAAATAATCTCATTGTCCAATTCCTTATGAGAAAGCGTCAGGTTTTTTAGAAAAGTAACATTATCCATTTGCCAAAAACCCTAATTCCCAGATTATGACCATTAACTTTGAAAAATCATTATAAATCGTATACTGGGCCATTTTTAATGTATTAGCTATCAAATTGAAGATCAGGACATTGTCTTTCATCATGCCAAATTTTATGATTAAACGCATTCAGGAGAATAATCAAAAAGTTGTGTGAACCAGTCAGTGTTAGTGTGCTTCCAGCACTGTTAGTTTAATATGTACATAACCAAAATGAGCTCCCGAATTAGCCTTCAATCTGTAGCTTTCCCTTGGAGGATTCAGGCCCTAAAATGTTACATTATTTTTGGGGGATGAGATTTTTGAAAATCCCAGTAGCAAATTAACCAACTATAGCACCAAGCAAGCATCATTATTATGCATGATCACATTAGCTACTATTGGTGAACTAACATGCTTATCATTTGGCAAACTCAAACATGCAAAGGCCAAAGCAAGATACTATGAAAAGCAGCCATATAACAATCAAGAAAGCTCAACCACAATAATAGCAATTAACCATACAATAATCAATAATGCTAGTTAGTGGTAGTAGCTAGGTTTAACTCACTACCTTGCTCCAAAAGCTTTAGCTTTTCTTCCTTCTCCTCTTTTCCTTTACAAATATCAAACCCTAACAATGCAATCCATTAAAAAGGGCAGCAAGAATCATTATCCAACCATGAAAAAGCATGAACATAAATTAAAATGATTCTTGAACCATAAAGCTCCCTCCTTTGTTCACTATTTTTGAACTTGGTTCTCTTTAACCCTAAAAATAACTTCTTGACTTGTCCCTACATGGATTTTCATGTAAATTCCAAAAATGGGCTTAGATTTATGAAAATAAAATGGCTTCTTCCAGCCACACCTTGACCGAACCACTAGAGGGTTTAAACCAAAAATCACAACTTTGCTTTAAAGCTTCCAACACTTGTTCCTTTTAGTCTACCCTACACCATTCCTCATTTTAAGCATCATGGAAGCGTTAAAACATTGAAAAGCTCATCCTAGGGTTCAGTCCTTCACTTGGCCGAAATGATCACTTAAGAAAACAACCATGAAAAATGCTTTAAAACAACCTATAGTTTCTTGCAAGCACTAGGATCTAACTTGTTTTGTTGTATTTTAACAAGTGTGATGAACCAAACTCCTTTCCCCTTTTTATTAATCAGTTTGGTCAACATCAAGAGAGGCAAGGAGACAGATTTTTAACCATAAAAGAGAAAGAAACCAAAGCAAGAACACTTCTAGAACCAAGATCTAACCTTGAAACCTTGCTTGGATAATCAAAGGTGCTTGCTTCTTCTTGTTTTTCTCTCAAGCTCTCTCTTTTCCTCTTAATTCCTCCCTTGGCCGAACTCCCATATGAAATTAGGGGAGAGAAGAGCTTGATTAATGCTTCAAAATATCCCAACCACCTTCTTTAATGATAGTCCAAGTGTCATTACCCTACTAAATCTTGATTTCTCTTTCATAATTAACAAAATTCCAAATGAAATTATTTACCAAAGTCAAGATCCTCTCCATTTGAGGAATGAAACTTGGCAAATTCAAATCTTCTTCTTCAAGAGCTTGACACATGGCTCAATATGATCCGTTGGATTTGCAAGACACCAATCTTGCTTTATCGGTATACTTTAGGCTCTGAGTTTAACTTCTTTTCTATAATTACAGTAACCTAGCCTCTGTAATTATTTTCTATCAGATCCTTAATTTAATCTCCTCATTTTTATCTTCCCTAATTGCCCTCTTTGTCTCAAAATTCATTTCCTAATATTTAAATAAAAAGAAAAATTAATTTCCTTCTCTTTAGGGATTTTTCCACTTTTCATCATTATTTGGAAAAATTGATATTTGAGGGTCTTCATTTAATTCCATAATTCCTTATAATTCCTTGGGATCTCATAGGAATTTTCTCGGAATTTTATTCCCCTTAAAAGTATTTATTTGGATTTTTCCAAATAAAATCCCTTAATTAGCCTAAATCACCCTTAAATTCTCTTATAATTTCTCTAAGGGTAATTTGGTCATAAAACCAACTTTATAATTTCATATAACTCTCAAAGGATATTATCCTCATTTTTCCTTAATTTTCCAAGGCTTAGAAATATTTTTCATTATTTAAATTTTGACCAATTTTACTTAATTAGTCAAATTTCTATGATTGGCTTGGAAAACTACTGTAATTATTTTCCACCAAAATTCCCCTAATTAATTTTTTTTTAAATCCTCAACAATTTGAAAACATTTCTTGTTTCTAATTATCATAATGCTGGATGTGACAAGAGGTCTTTCTGAATAACTTTAATCTATTGGGAAGTTTGATCCACTAAATTAGGACCATACTTACTTCTTTCATTGAACTCTACCTAGCACAAGGGAGATCTACACTTCCTCCCATAGAGTGCTTCATATGGCGCCATTCAAATACATGCATGGAAACTGTTATCTTAAGCGAATTCGGTTGACGGTCAGTATCTACCCTAGTTATTGCCGAAAATAAGCACATATGCGTGTAGCATATCTTCTAATATCCATATCATTCTCTGTGTCTGCCCATCTGTCTCAGGATGGTAGGCTATACTGAAGTTGAGAGCAGTGTCCATTTCTTTCATAAGGACCTCCAAAACTTCAAGTAATTCTCGGGTCTTAGTCTGAAACCGTACTGCTTAGGACATTCAGTAGCCTAACAACTTCCTTAACTTTTATCTTTCATTATCTGCTAGACTTATTGTATTCTTGTCAAAATAGCTAACATTTCTAGCTTTTGCACTTTCTCGCATTTTTCCCAGGGTCACCCTTCCTTGGGCTACTCTTGCCTAAAACACTTAACTAAATAGTGCTGACGGGAAACTAAGGCACTGATTCTGATAGGCTCAACCCTGGTACTTTGTTGACTTAGACCCCCTTCTTGATCTATCTTTAGTCGGGTCTTCTCAGCTTACATTCTTGTCTCTCACCTCATCTTAAGGATTTATCCGGCAATACTTAGTTTGTCTTTGTGTCGCATGGGTTCTTCCTGTATTTTGAGCTAGCCTGAATGTCTCTTTTTCAGGTCTTATGGCTCTAACTCCTCTAACTTTGGCTTTCCTCTATTAATCAGAAGGAAATTGAATTTAGCCTAATTAATGATAAGGTTTTCTGGAAGGAAGTTGTGGGTACTCTCTCGGTATCGGTTTATAACCGAAGGAGGTTTCTACATCCTCAACTCATCCCTTGTCCTTATCTTCCCAAAGTGGTACCATACTCTTAAGATCTCTGGGAGACTTTTGACCATAAGACTAAGTATAGTCACCTCCTCTCAGTTGGTCACCTAACTGATAATTCCCCAAAACTGTTCCAAGAACCAATACCATTCTCTTAGGTTTTATGTCAATTTCCTAGGCGACCTATTTGTCCCTTTAGGTATCTAAGCCAATCTGTCTTAGGAGTTTTCTTATTCCTCCAGCTACTCTTACCGTCTCTTACTATTTTAGAACGTTATAAAGAGAAGACTTGCAACTTCTCTTTCCTTTACTTTTCTTTTCAGTAAGAGCATACTCTAACATGCATAATGCTTGGCATTTCAAATGCAAGGAGTGCAAGCTATTACTGGTTGCTATGTCTATAGCGTGCCAACGAGGCATCTCATCCCAAAAAGGCAGCCTCTTTTTCTGTTCATAGTTGCTTTTGGAAGTTGTAGGGAAAGGACTTTGAGATTCTTCTTCTTTCTACTTACTCTAGTACTCTGTTAAGCTCAAGTACATCTAAGCCTAGCTTCATTCTTGGCTAGTCATACTTCCATTGGGTAAGGTCAACTCCGCTTGCCTTGCCTTGGCTGCTTCCCTTTCCTGCTAGGATAGGGTACCTTGCTCCATCTTGAGCAATGTAAATTTTAATCTGGAGGACCAATTCTCACCTTCTCTAGGAACACTCCTAGTCAAGACCTTATCCCTTAAAAAGGGTGCCTCTCAACCTAAACCCCAAGCAACTCAGTATCTCTTAACATTAAGGGGAACATGCCAACCTCTAAGCTAGTTCCATGTATAGCTATCTATCTCGTCCTCTTCTTCTGGTTTTCTTAAGACATTTCACTAGGGCTCTCCATCTTGACTTCATTATCTTAAAGTTCCTATTCATATATTCCAGGACTTGAGATAGCTACTTTATCATGGTGCCCTAGCCCTAATGAGACTGTAACAGTTTATCTAGCTTAGGTTGCCACTTACACCTTCTTAATGGTATAAAGACTCAACCCCTAATTGTCTTATTTAACTCCTCATCATTACTTTTCTTTTTGAGGGGGAATCTGGTAACTCTAAATAGTGGCTACTACTCTCTTCCTGACTTCTACTTATCTTACTCGTTGTGACCTCTAAAAGTCGTTATGTCTTGTTGAGATACCACCTCAACATCTGAGGGTTATTATGTTTGTTCGTCGTGACTAGAATTCTTGTTTGCAGCGATGAAACTTACCACCTCTTCTAGTAATCACTTCTGTATTTGTTCATCACCACTAACTCTCTTGGTTTATTATGACAAAACACACTTTTCCCTTACCTCTGCTAGTCTTACATAGCTTCATTCATCATACCATTTCCTGTCTAGGCATCCATTACGAAGTTTAACTTAACCTCCGGATTTACTCCATTTCTCTTGAGGGTAGGACCATGGTTTTGTCCTTGCCATTATGAGACGACAACCAATTCAATCTCATCACCACATCAACTTCATGGAAGGCCGACATATCAAATCTAAGGCAATATAATAGTACTCATAACCAACTACACAGTTTAAGCACCCATCAGATGTAATTGTCCTCTGTTGTGTTGGTGTAGACACATGCATGTCATAAGATAACGTATTCATCATCAAGCTAAGTCTTTTAGCTCAAGTATACAAAATAAAAGAATGACTAGCACCCTAGTTAAACATTGCAATCACTAGGAAGTTCTTAATAATGATCGTTCCTTGGATCATTTCTAGAGACTTCCAAGTTTCTTCCCTGTGATGACAAATACTCATCCTTAGGTACATGACCTTGCCTTTTCTGTACTCTATGGGCATTCTCTAGAGAAGTGTCCAGGCTTACTACAAGTATAGCAGACATTTTGTCTGATCATACATGGTCTATTACTCTGACTCTTACCACATGTTGGCATTCCTTGCCATGTGAGGGCTTACCTCCGTTTTACTCTTTCAGTTGCCCCATGGCCTCTTCCTCTTCCTATTCGCATTATAAGAGGTACCACCCTGATCTCCTTTCTCGAACTTGGGAGTAGGCTCAATCATTAAATGATGGTTCAAGCTATTCTCCATAATTCGGCAGGCCTCAACTACCATGTCGATGTGCTTGAACTACCTGGGAGCAATTATCTCCCTTAAGGACTGCTTTAGTCCTCTAACCGTCTTTCTGGTCATCTACCTTTCATCATCTCGGTAACACAGGTAACTGAAGTAGTGAGAAAGATGTCTGAACTTAGCTAAGCACTTATCAAATGACTCGTTAGCCTTCTGCTTCAGGGTTAGGAATTTCACTTCCCTTTCATCCCTGACTAGCCTCAAAAAATATTTCTCATGGAATTGCTCCAGGAACACTTCCCATGTCACTCTTGTGTTCCAAGCACCTAGAAGAATCTTGATATTCTTCCTACTAATGATCAGTGTCCTTTTCTAGCTGGTAAATAGCCATTTGGGCTTTTCGCTTAGTCGAACAGTCCAGAACTTAGAAAATCATGATCCAATCTTCTGTTGCTTGGATGTCAATTACTCCATCGAAGGATGGCAGATTCTGCTTGCAAAACCGAGTCATCCACTGCTGGATGCTGTCGGGGTCTACTACTGGCATTGCCGATCTAGGCAATTGTTCCGTTGCTTGCGCTGCTGAGCTTTCTTCCTCTGGTTACCTCCTATCGGGGTTAGCCACTGCTACTGTTACCGCTGCTACTATTACAACATCTCTTTCTTGTTCCTGACTAGCTTATGCTACCCTCAACCCTCCAATAGCCTTTTATTGCTATTCTAATCAATCCAAAATTAATCATAGCAGATCAGGAGGGACCTTTACGTCGTGTCCTGAGGGTTTCTCCGGTACAGCGTTTTATCAGTTCTAACTAATACGCTAACTAAATGAATAGCATATCTGAGGAACAAGAAATAAACATCATGCTTGGATTTCATTTAGCAACATATGCATTCATAATACATCAATCATTAGTCACAGCAATATAGTTTAACATACATAGCCATCAAACATGCCAGACTAATCTACTACGATTAGCTGTAACAATACAAGTCCTACATCAATTTTACGAGGATCTGACTATCTAAAAATAGTGAATCTTAACAAAGTTTTTAACGTGCTGGATGTAATCCTCAACACCTAAATCCACTATCTGATTCAGGCGACAGAACTCATATACCCAGAAGGGTAAATATGGAAGCATGCCCGTTGATAAGTCTCATTATTTGCATACATTTCTAGCCCTAAACACATACTTTTGCCATCTATATTTACATACTTTGGGCATAATTAGCTTCTATTGTGCATAAGAGTTGGTGAGAAGAATTATGAGGTTTTGCAGGTGTTTTTACATGCTTTTATATGATTTTGTATGTGTGTACTTTTGATCCCTGCTTTGGTGTGAATTTCAGGGAGTTTCAGTGCTGTCTGAGGCACCGCGACTGATATGAGAAGACGCAACGGTGGATTTCCAATGATACTCTCGGTGAAAGGCGCCATGGTGGATGGACTAAGGCGCCACGGCGGACGGAAGTTTTCATGAAGCTCAGGATCATTAATCAAAACGACGCCGTACAGGACAGGCGCCGCGGCGGATTGACGGAGGTGCCGCGGCGGATGACAAAAAATTTCATATTTAAAACCAGAATCGTGCGCTTCAGCGAGGAGATAAGATTTTCAGTTGCCCATTCTCCCTCCATACGCGATTTTCTTGCTCTCTCCGCCCTCTCTCATTTCTCTCTTCCATTTTCATCCAAATTCATCAATCTCCACTGATCAACCATGGATCTTTCATCAATTCTTGTTGTTTCTACCCTAATCCAGAGTATGAGTAGCTGAATTTCCAAGTTCTTCTAGCAATGAAGCTGACCTGAGTTCATGGAGCTGAACAGGGAGTCATTCAGATCTAGTTTCCACTTTCTATTCTAAGGTTCATTTGTTTCAGTTGAACAATTGTGGTTAGAATGAAGGTTGGATGATTAGATTTATATTTCTTGGGATTTAGATTTAGATCTGACTGAACATTCAGATGTGAGTTGTCTCCTTTAATTCAGTTGAATAGAGGATTCTCTGTTGATTTGTAGATCTAATTCGTTTACTTGAACTGTTGTTCTGTAAATCTAAATTTTGGTTGAATATACTGATGATTCACAGTTGTGGTCATCCTTAGAGAATTGTAACTTGCTTCTCAAGTGTTCTTGTCAATTGATTTTCCTTCTCACAGAACAAGATAATGAATCTACTAAGATAAGTTGTTTCTGATCTGTGTTAAGAGAGATTTGAGCAGTAGCTGAATCTATCCATTTAATTGAAATTAAGAGACTCCAAATTATAAGATTGAACAAGGAAGGTTGGATAAATTGCTAGGGGAACTACTTTCTCTTATCTGAATCTCATTTGCAATTTACCTTTCATTAGATTTGTTTCTTGTTTTGATTTCTCTTTTCTAAAACTCAAGCTTCCATCTTGGTAATTTGATAATTAAAAGTGAATTGTTAAGAATTGAAATACAATTTAAGGTTCCTTGAGAAGAATGACCTAGGTAGTGCCTCACTTGCTGCATTTCCCTAGTAAAACTTTGATTACCTAGCGACAAGGTCTATCATCCGTCATCGTAAAGATCCAGTCCTTGGTGTCTAGATAAGGGTTACCCGGTCTTTGAGTCTAATATAACACCCTTACTCCCTGAAGGTATTCTAGATAAATGTTCGGGTCTTGCTGATCCTCATCTTTCCTGATATGTCAACCTAAGAATTCCAACTTCTCTCTCAGCTGATCTTGACTACAGATCTTAGGCTCAGTTGGAACAGGGATAGGTATTGTGGGTGTCAAGGATATCCTTGGCTTGGTACTGGATTCGGGGATGTCACTTAGGTACACACTTGGGCTAACAAACTGTCTGTGAGACTGAATGTCTAATATTCACTGATTGTGTTGTGTTTTCCTATGTTTATTGAAAATCTGGTTTCTAAAAAAAAAAATTCAAAATTTTGATTGATTTTTGAACTTAATTTGAAGATTTTGAGTCAAAATTTTTGCTTCAAGTAACTTACACTTGAATTTGTGTATTCTTGGACTTTGGTAGCTATTTTTGAACTTGTATTGATACTCATGAGAATTGCTATTTGTTCAAAGTTGATTGTTTTAGTTTCATTGGTCACAATTCTTCAAGCTTGCTTTTATATTGATTGAGTTAATGCATTGTGACTAATCTGGAGTACAATTAATCTTTGTGCATGAGCATTTGAGAGTTAGCCTTGTTGGAAGATTCTTTAAGCCTAATTTTCATTCATAGTGAGTTGCATCCACTTATATTTTTCACTTTCTAGAACTTGTTCCAATTCTTAATCGAGACTTAGTTGCATTAATGTGATGAGCATGATAGAGGCATTCTTTTCTAAACCCTTACATTCCAAACACAAACCCACATGATTTTATCCATTGCTAACCATTTGAGCCTTCATCTTTTCTTAAGTGCCAAGAGATGCATTATACATTCAAGCTTCCAACATTTTTACTATTACATTCATGATGTGTTAAACTTTGTCTTCTTGGGTTTTGAATTGCCAAAAGAAAAAGAAAAAGAAGAGAAAAGAGAAATAGAAAAAGGCAAAGAAATAGAAGAAAATGTTTAAGATCAATCAGGTTACTGGGTCTAGGAAGGTTCATTAAATGATCCCAGTAGCAAGATCAATCAACCAAAACATTAACATGCATCACTTACAAGCATTTCAACCTTTTGCTATTAATAGGGAACTACTTTACTTTATACATGTAGTACTCTAACAAGAAATAGCCAAGGCACATAAAGCAAGGAGTATAGCTACACAATCATCATTATCATCATCATTTAGTTCAACTACATAATAACACATGAAATTGCATAGCAATCAATGCAACACTCAACATTAAGGTTAATTAAATCTTACTACCTTGATCCAATGCTTTTTTATTTTCTTGTTCTTCTTTCTTACTTCCATAAATGCCAAACCCTAGTATGGCAATCCACAAAAAGGGCAGCAAGAATCATCAACCATTCCACATGAGAATCAATAACATAACTCAAGTAACTCCTAAACCCCTTAATGCTACCATCTTTGTTCTTGAATTTTTAGAGTTGATTTCCACAAACTCTAAAAATTTCCTTTTGACTCATTCCTACATGATTTTTTATGTAGATTCCAATTATCTACTTGGATTTAAAAAAATAAAATTTCTTCTTTCAGTTTCAGCTTGGCCGAACCATTTAGGTTAAAAATCCAAAAATTGTAACTTTGATTCTAAGGTTTCCAACACATGTTCTTTAGGTTTACCCTACATTATTTTCCATTTTGAACACAATGGAAGCCTCAAAACTTTGAAAAACAAATCCTAGGGTTCAGATCTTGCTTTGGCCGAAATGAACTTTAAGAGAGATGTTAAAGAAAACACTTCAAAAACAACCTACAACCACTTGTAACCACTAGGATCTATCATGCTTTGAAGTGTTCTAGCAAGTTTGAACAACAAAAATTCTTTCCCCACATTATAAGTATTTCGTCTAGCACTCAAAGAAGGGAAGAAACAAAAATTTTCAACCATACAAAGAAAGAAAACAAGGCAAAGATCCATTTAGAACCAAGAACTAACCTTGAATCCTTGGTTGTATGATCAAGTTGGTAGCTTTTCCCTTGATTTCCCTTTGAACTCTCTCTCTTCTCTCTTGATTCCCTCTTGGACAAAATAATGATCTGATTTAGGGGGAGGAAGACCTCAATTAAGGCACCAAAATATCCCAACCACCATCATAAATGAGTTGCCAAGTGTCACCTTCCTACTTAGTCTTGAAACCTCTCTCTTAATTAACTTAAATCATAATGTAATTAAATTTCAAAATCAAGATCCTCTCCATTGGTGGCTTGAAACTTGGAAAACTTTAATTACCATCCATTAGAGGCTTGACAAGTGGCAACTTGTGGGCCAAGTAAATTGTAAGACTCTAGTCTTCACTTAATCGGTGCACTTTTACTCGGGGTTTAACTTCTTTTCTATAATTACAGTGCTCTGGCCTCTGTAATTATTTTCTATCAGATCCATAAATTATTCTTCTCATTTTATCTTCCCAAATTGCCCTCTTTGTCTCGAATTTAATTTCCCAATAATTAAATAAAAGAAAAACAAATTTCCTTCTCTTTATTGATTTTTTCTCTTTTCAAAGGAATTGGAAAAAATCTTGGATACTTGAGGGTCTTCTTTTAATTTCATAATCTCTTATAATTCTTTGGGATATCATAGGAATTTTCTTGGGATTTTATTCTCCTTAAAAATATTTGTGTGGAATTTTCCGAATAAAAGACTTTAAACTAGCTTAAATCGCCCTTAAATTCCTTTGTAATTTCTCTAAGGGCAATTTGGTTATAAAACTAAATTTATAATCCCATATAATTCTCAAGGAACATTGTCCTTTTTTTTTCTTAATTTTCTGAGACTTGGAAATATTTGTCCATAATTATTCTTGACCAATTTTCCTTAATTAGTCAAACTTTTCATAATTGGCTTGGAAAACTATAATAATTATTTTCTACCAAAATTCTTCTATTTCTCCTTGTCATTTTTGACCCTTAATTATTTTGGAATATTTCTTATTCCTAATTATCATAGTATTGGATGTGACACCGTTGGGCTCCTAGAATTACTTTGAGCATTTCACTGCCCCTAGTGAATTTCTCTGAGGTTTTCACGAGCTCCTCAGCTTTCTTTTTGCTCTGCTCATATTCTATGCATACTGGAGGTATAGTGTCTGTTTGCTTCGCTTACCATTTCTTTAGAAGTTTTATCTTTTTCTTGAAGCTTACCAACTCCTTTGCAATTCTTACTAATTCTTATTGTAGTACACTGTATTTAGATTGTAATTCATCATAAGAGGGTTCAGAAGTGATTACCTTATCTGTCTCTGAATCTTCGTTTTCTTAAGCCATGAGACAAAATTAGCTATTTCTTCATCATCGCTTTCTTCTTCTTCTGAAGAACTATCTCCCGAGATTGATGTTGCAAATGCCTTCTTCTTTTTGAACTTTTCTTTCTTTTTCTTTATCCTTTATTTTGGATAGCTGAGGATATTTTGCTTTGATGTGTCTTAGCTTTTTGCACTCAAAATAGATGATTAGGTCCTTTAGCTCGTTCTAAGACTTGGATGCTTTACGTTTTGGTTGGAACCTCCATCTGGCTTTGTTTCTATAGAACTTCTTGAATCTTCTGACTATAAGACCCATTTTATCATCCTCCAGGTCCTATTCCTCATCATCTTTACTTTCTTGAGTTTTGAGAGTGATGCCCTTATGATTCTTCTCGTTCATCTCCTTCTTGTATTTTTGTTTGCTCTCATACTTTGCTAAACTTCTGAATAGTGCTGCAATAGACAATTGATTCACTCTTTGTTTCTTCAATAGCTATTACTTTCAGCTCCCATTCCTTCATCAAATCGCTTATTATTTTCCTCACTTAATCTTCTTGACTGTACTTTTTACCAAGTGCAGTGAGGTGATTGATGAGGTGTGAGAATCTGACTTTCATGTCTCGAATACTCTCTCTATCCTTTATTCTGAATAATTCGAACTCTGTGGTGAGAGTGTTGATTCTGCTATGTTTCACACTAGTCATGTACAATCTCTAGTACCTCCCATATTTCTTTTGTAGTTTCCAAACTGAAAACTCAGAAATATTCTTTTTGACTCAGGGCACAGGTCAGTATGTTGATCGCTTTATCATTTAACGTTACCAGCCTTTTGTCTTCTTCATCAAACTCCCTGGGACTCTTACGAACTTGTTGACCATCTATCATTTTTATTGGAATATAGTTACCCTGCTCAATCACGTCCCATAATCCATGCTCACTAGCTTTGCTGAAGATCTTCATCCTTATCTTCTAGAAGGTATAGTTTGCTCTATTGAAGTCAGGTGGCTTTGATGTTGAACAACCTTCGCGTAGCACACTGTCTCTGAAAACTGTCATAGGATCTCTTTTTGGATGGTTAAGTCTTTAACTAAAGAGACTTGCTCTAATACCAAATGTTAGTGGCAGCTTCACCCAAGAGGAGATGAATTGGGTGAGTTATAAAAATTTAGCATAATGAAATAGTGAGGTAAATAAAACAAAGAAGATGAGTTGAAAGGATTTCACCGCAGAGCAAAGACACAGGATTTATACTGGTTTAGTCTTAACCACTTGACCAACGTCTAGTCCTCAGAACACCTCTGAACCTAAGATTAAACACTGTGAACCCAAGATTAAATGGGCTCTTGGCGCCTCAGTACAGTAATTGAATTTCTCAATCACTGCCCCTTACTACTCGTAAACTCTAACACTTGCTGTGGTAAAGCTTGCCCGGTTTTTGCATGTTGCTCTCGAGACACTTTCGCCGCGATGAACTTTTGGTTTCGTTGCAGCCAAGTTCCAAAGTTTTGGCTTTGAACCTCTCGGGATACTTTCACCACAGCATGGTCTGCACTTTACTGTAGTGAAGTCCCCTTTCTTTCTTTTCTTAACGTTTTGGGAAGCTTTTGCTGCAGTGAGTGTGATATGTTGTTGCGGCGAAGCGCTGGATTCTGTGCAGAACCAATTCTCTTAACCTTACTTTTCATTGATTAATTACCATTCTACCCTTCATAACTGTCTACCCATTCAGATTCATTAACACTATTTTTGTCTTTTCACCTCCCCACTACCATTAACCCTCCCTTATTCCTATCTGTTACTCTTTCAATACTCAAATAAACTGTCAGCACCCCCTTTTTTCCTCTTTTATTCATCTTCTCCTCCTCTTTTCAATTCAGAAACCATATTTCTCCAGTCGGTTGTCTACCACTTCCTTCTTAAATTCCAGTGCTACCACCTGAAACATCCTACCTTTAACCCCTCAGAGTACGCATTCGTAAGCGTTATGGTTCAAGCAGGTCAAAATATAAAGCCCATGGATTAAAAATTTCAACATAACTACTCGGATTACTATTCATGGTTCAAAGTTAGATTTCAGGTCCAATTTTGAAAATCATAACTAATTCTATAAAAATTGTATTGAGGTGCTCTAAAATTCTATGAAAAAATATTTGAAGGATCTTTAATGAAAAAAATATCCAATAGACTTATCCTTGCCCAATTCTTACAGTTTAATCAATAAAAATTACTGTTCATTTGGTAAAATCTAAAACTTCCAGATTCTATGCCTCAGCTTTGAAAATTCGTATCTTCTTATGTACACATCCAATTAAGGCAATCTACCTCTCATTTTAAAGCTTGGGATGTGTACTATGAGTCTACCAAATTTTGTGGCTTAACTGATTTATTTGGTAGGTCAAACTAGAGCTACAAACTCACTACTCTATGACCTACGTTTTATCCCTTAACCTCTTTTTACTTTAATTCTTTCTATTTCTTTGGCATACATAAATTGGGTTTACACCTTTCCAATCATCCTAATACATTTCCATTCATCTCATAAACATTTTAATTAAATATATGGTATCATTGGCATTCATAACATAAATTACATGATAGAAGAATTACACATTGAATAATAACATCATTCATTACGTCAATAATTCTCCACTTTCTTCTCCTTGCCTCTCATGCCATTATTACCCACCATTGATTGACGTAAATGGTTGGTTAGGGACAGATAAGATTCAAGAGAATCTCAGTAGCAAACACTACCCATAAGCATGTAAGACATAATGCAAATGCATGACATGTTATAACATTACCACATGAATGCCATGGAAAGTAAGTTGCAGGATTTCATACTTTCATAACATATAGCCAAGGCGAAACATAACATAAACTTACAAACATAACTTTGCAAACATTTTATCATAGCTTAGTTATATCATGGTAACACAATCACATCATGCAAGCATACATATCAAGCACACAATATAGGTAAGTTCACTACCTTGTAAGATAGTTTTCCTCTTGCTTTTCCTCTGATTCCCTTGTCTTTCCAACCCTATGGATTTTTGGTCAACACCATTAAACATCCTCATAGATGTTCCAAGGTCCTAAACACATCAATAGACAATGCCAAACATTCATTAGAACCAAGACACCAACCTATTTCTTACTTGGTTCTTTCTTGAAAATAATTGAACTCTAACTTTTGAGTTTCAATTCTAACCTTCCTAAAATTATTTCTATATACTATTCCCACATAATTTTGTATGTAGAATCCATTTTCAAGCTCAAAACAATCAAATTTGACCCTAACCATCCAAAACAGTCAAGGCTGAACAAAATCACAAATTAAGGGAAAGTTGGATTTCTTGCAAAATCAACACAGAACCACGTGATTCTTGTTGTTTCCAAGCCTTTAAACATGTTTCTAACATCTATTTCATCTTTCCCCTATTCTTTCAATTTCATGCAGCACCTCTCTCATAGGGTTTCAACCATGAAAATCTAACCAAATCACTTACCAAGCTCACAAATAGCAAGGGGAATGAAAACTACATTCAAATCCATAAACATACCTTGAATTAGAGCTTGAATTTGCTTGGGACCTCTTGTTCTTCATCTTATTCTTCTTCCTCATTGCTGTTCAGTTTCCTCTCCCCTTTCTCTCTCTTCTCTGAAAGTGTTGCAAGTGTGAGGGGAAGAGATATTTATTAAAACTTGAATGAATCTTGGCCATTGATTTCAATTTTGGATGGCTTAATCTTGGCCCTTGATTTCTTTTCTTCCTTGCCAAGAAATTTGCCACATGTACTGCCCTTCCTCTCTCCTCTTAGTCAGCATTTTTCTGCCCAAAATATCTTCAAAATTTCAGACAAAGTGGAAGGGAAACAATCAGCCACATATGCAAGCTTATTTCACAAGCTTACATGAGATATTTTGCAAAGTCATGGTTAAACCTTATCCAACCTGTCACACCCTGATAATTTTATCCTAATTGATGAATGATTTGATGCTGACTAAGGTCAAGTAGTATAGTAGACTGGTAGAGGATCCAGGCTATGAGGAAAAATCAGGATGGGGACATAACGATCATTTTTGAAAAGATCAGTCAAGAAAGGGCAGTATTGGAAATAATGTCCGAAATTCCTAAAAATTCTCAGAAAATCATGAAAAATAGAAAGGAGGGTACAGAATAATGTTTGAGGCTTAGAAGGTGAATATAGGATAAAAAATAATTTATCATGGAATTATTTGTAATTATTGGAATTTTTGGTTAATTAAGGAAAATTAGCCAATTTCCATTATTTAAAATATATGGAGGCCTCAAAAATTCAAGAAAAAATAGGGATAAATTATGTGACATATTATCCTAATTTATAAAATTACTTCCCACCTTTGGAAGTATAGAGGTTAGCTTAAAGAATATTTATTACCGAATTATTATCGGTAAAATATTGATTTTTAACGGAATAAAATTTAGAAAATTATAGAGGGAGGTAAAACTTGAGAAAAATCATGGAATATTCTTGGAATGAGAGGAATTTAAGGAGGTGTTGAAATCAAAATTTTGTGACAGTAAATTGGACAGGATTGTTGGAAAATCGAACGGAAAATATACAAATAATCAGTAGATTGTACTGAATATTGGATGAGTCATTTTTCTCCCAATTTTTATAGTAATATTTCGGCCAAATTAAGGGGGAGGACAAAGTTAGAATTTTCCAAATTGTTCAAGGGCATAAAGAGAAATAAGAGACAAAACATTAAAATAATAATTTATTACCACATTAAAATCACATGGTGAATAGGTGTCCTTCCATGTGTCATGATCTTAAGGCTTGTGCTCTAAGATTTGTCCATGTGTAAAGTGGAAAAAAATGGACGGCCAAGATTGCAGCTTTTTCTCCAAGGGCATTCTTGGTATTTTGAAAAATTCAAGCCTATAAATACCCCCTCACCCTTCACATTTTGGCCAAGAGGCGTTGCTAGAGAGGGAATGTTTTGCTCTTAAGTTCTAGGAGAGAGAAGGAAAGAAAGAAGAGAGAGAAAGGGAGAAAGAAAGATTAAACGCCTCTAATCGCCGATTAAGAGCTAATTAATGTATGTTTACCTCCCTAAGTGTTAATTATTTTTAGTTAATGATTTATTTGAGAAAGATTAGGATTAATTATCTTGATTAATTATGCTTTAGTGATAGCTAAGATTAATCATGCTATTTGATTGAAGATTAGTAAGTAATTAAGGTTGTTACCTTGATTAATTAATGACTAGTGATTAGTTATGCTAATTGAAGGATGATTAATTATGATTAATCATGTTGATTAAGGAATGATTAAGGGTTAATCATGATGATTAGAGAACGATTAATGGTTAATCCATAAGGGATTAGTGACTTAATCTTAGAGGATTATGTTGTATTAATGACTATGTGACTTGAGGACCTTAATTAAATATTGGATTAAGGATTAAGGGTTAGTGATTAACCAAGAAAGCATGATTAATCATGGATGAAGGAAGAATTCCAAGACCTTAATTGAGGTTAAGGCTTGTTCAAACCAAAGTCAAAGGATTAGGAAAGGTATACAGAAGTTATAAATTGAAAGGCACAAGGGTAGTATTATATTGAGAAAGAATTGTATACTGGATATGGAATTTACCATACCCTTACTGTATAGTTGATAGGCAATTTTCTGGAAACTTAGGAGGACCTCAAGCAAGGAAAACAGGGAGGAAACATTAAGCGTGGAACTGAGGTAGCGTGAACTTGCAATTATTTTATTGACCTGCATTTGGTGTTTCTGCTATGTGTGTTTATGTGCCATGAGAATGTTTATGCATAGATGATGTGAACTCCTTGCAATGTATGCCTTGGCTCTTGCATGATTGAGTTTTGAATAAAATGATTATATGCTTCATGATAATGACATGGATATAGAATGGTTATGGTATGGCATAAAGACTAGCAATGTTATTTTACTGCATGTAGCATGACATCTTATGTATGTTAACCTGATAGTTGTATGTTCAATGCTACTGGGATTTCTATGAAATCTCATTCCTCCTATAACATGATATCCTAGGTGCCACTACTTCCAAGGAGAAGGGAAAAGAAGTAATCATGGCTTGAGGAAATTATGAATTATGTATTGTATTATATGGTTTTAAACCTTTCTTTTCCAAGCCATGTAAGCATATTCTGATCATGAACACATAACATGATACCCTTTTTGGATGTATATTAATGGTAGAGTAGCTTTATATGCGAGTATGGTATGCTTATAGTGAAAAATGAAATGGTGTTAGAATTAGTGAAAAAGGGGGATAAAAATGGTCTAAATTTGACCAAACTTTGACCAATTAAGACCCTGGTCAAATGGTTGGCTTTTTCCCTAAAATTTGGTATGCAAATAGATCTTATTTTTCCCTTTAAAAAGAGTGGTAAAGCATCACTGTAGGAGCTTTGTGCAAGAAGTTATGCCTTTCCGAAGTTAGGCAAAAATCTTGGAAGATAGAAAAATGACCAAATGAACAGTACTTTTTGAAATTAAAATCGGATGCGTTTCTGATTAAAGTGGAACCTGAGGTCATTTTTCCTTGATAGATGATGTTAAGAGCTTCGAGTGAGACTTAGAACGACCTTGTTTCAATTTTTCTAGAATTAGTTATGATTTTCCAAAGTTATACCAAGTTTAAGGTTACAGTGAATAGTAATGCGGGAAAAGAATTTTTAAACTCAGAGTTTTCAACCTAGTAACCTGAGATTGCGCTTCCGAATATCTTAACTTGGCATAATATAAGGATACAAACGTAAGGTGTTACACAACCAACTTGACCATGTGCATGGGCTTAGGGAGCATGAAATTCTCTGATTCTTTGGGCTAACTAAGTGCCCCAAATCTAGTTAGGAAGCAAAGGGATTAATTTAGCTCAATCCTAACCGTAATCCTTTACCCGATTTTCTCCTTTTAGGCCTTTATTAGGAAAAATAGCTCGGGGCCTCAAAAAATTCATTTCTTTCTATTAAAAATCCATTTTAATATAAAAGTATGATTTGGAGAGTTTGGGGATTTTTCATAACTTCTAACTATTTATTTCACATTTTTCTCTGAAATCGCGCTTTTATCGATAGAATTTCGGAAGTAAATTCCCCATAAATTATTTCCTTCACTTCCAATACTTGGGAAAAATTTTATAAATTTAGATATATTCCCAAGGAACTTACCCATATTTTTCTTGAATTATTGAGGCCCTTATATAATTAAAATAATTATATTTCCTCAATTTTCATTATTTTCTTCAAAGATCACTATTTTTGAAAAATGTTGCAATAATTTATTTTGGGCTATTTTCACTCCCAAAACATCATATATGACTCAAAAACCCCTAATTTACTTTTTTTTCCATTTTTAGGAAATTTTTGAGAATTTTTTATAAATTTCCCATTTTGACCCTTAAGGGACTCGACATTGTCAGTCCGACTCCCTTCTGGGTTTCTAAGCATTGCCAATGTATCTTCTATTGACTCTTAACTTAATCTTCTCAAGGTATACTTATAGAGAAAGGAATATTCCATCCCTCTCTCCTCAGTGACGTAATTAATTAAATAATATTTAATCAGAGTCGATTTTGCCGAATTCTTTTTCTACTGGCTCATAACTCCGTCGATCTGTCTCTGAGTTTCATTCTTTCCCTTTCATCACAGGGATTTCCTCTAATTTTTTTAAAGCCAAAAGTCAAACCTTAGACAGTTATTTTGACTTTCCCCAGACAGGGTATAAATATGCTTTAAATTTAATTAAAGCCAACCTCGTTAGTTTCTGGGGACGGAATTAATTTTACAATCTATGTAAATTCCTCAACTACTGTTCCCCTATTTTTCCTGATTATTTGAGGCCATCTTATAGCTTTCAATTTAAGTTACTATCTCAAATTGCTCAAAACCCTAGAATGATTTCAGGGCATTTTCGTCATTTCCAGCCTTATATTGGCTCCGAGATCCTATTCCCATTTTTCTGAAACATTTGGGCCATTTTCGATAACTTTGAACATTGGTCGATTAGAACTTTCATTAATTTCAATTAGATTCCTACTTGGCCTGGGAATCTCTTCCTTTTTAGTCCTTGGGAATCCCTCTGTCCCTCTAGCGAGTCTCTAAGACCTCTGTGAAAAAGAGCCTGATAGCCTGCCCATTTCAGGCTAATTTTAGTACTTCTAGGCCTAAAATTTGGGATGTTACACCACCTCCCTCACTCTCATTCTCCTTTGTTACCATCCTCAACCCCTCTCTGCACAAGGATCCTCCTATTTTGTAAGTTTCTTCTCCTTCTTTTCTTTCCTCTACTTTTTCTCGTTCTGATTTAATGTTTTGTTTATGGTTTATTTGTTTTTCTGTTTAGTTGTTTTAGTTAGTTGTTGGGTGGGTTTCTTTTCAATTCAGATTATGGTTACGTAGCACTTAGGCGGTGGGTTTCTTTTCAATTCAGATTATGGTTACGTAGCACTTAGGCTATGTAGTGATTTATAGTACATTCTATTTTTCTGTAATTCCTTTGTCTAATTGTGAAAGTTTCTGGTTACTTGAAAATCTATGAATCATTAGATAGCCATTTGCTATTGCCTAGGTTGTTAATTTTGGTTTTTTTTTTGGGGTAGTTTCGATTACTATCTGGTTTGTGTTTGTTTAGTGTATTTCGTGAGTGATGTGTTACAGGAAAATGCCTCATACCAAGAACCCCGCACCTATGTTTGAGTCTAATTTTGGGGATGAATATACCTTCAAAGAGCTTTACAAACAAAAAAATTGACCAGAGACCTCTCCTTAAAGAGCGACCCTTCCCCTTAGACCCCCCAGACAATCCTTTTGTCCACCAACTACAAGCATCCCAATTAACTAGTTTGGTCCAATAGTGTTCCATGGGCAATGATGCCTTTGTTCGCCATTTCTACGCTTATGCCTGATTCCATAGTTCTATGATCATTGATTTTTGCAATGTCCGTGTTCACCGTTCCTTTACTGCTGATAACATCCGTTACCATTACCATCTTTCACCTTGTCGCCATTACCGTTATGCTGAATATAAACACAACTATCCTTTTAACATTGTGGTCTAAACCCTTTGTCATGAAGGTGCCACTTGGCATCACCCCTGCACAGCAGAACTCTATCTCAAGCGGTTAGAATTCTGGCCTGAGACTCATCCTTGGCTGCATTTGGTTTGCAACAACATTGTACCCACCACCCACCTAACTAACGTCCCTAAGTGCCAAGCCTTATACATCTACCTCCTTATGACTAGCTAATCATTTGACTTAGTTGACACCATTTACTCAGCCCTCCATAATGCCATCAATACCTCCAAACTCACAAACAACATCATTTTTCCACACCTCATCACTGACCTTTTCCATGTTGCCAATGTCCTGGAGTATGACAATGATAGTTACTTTGAGCCAGTCCCCTTTTTTAGATATGATTGCCTTAAACAGCCTGTTATTATCCCACCCCCTCCCATCCAACCTGTCTTTGATGTTGGAGCAGCTCCTATGGCTAATGCACTAGTCCAGGAGGGCTAAGAAAGCAAGGAAGCTCAAAAAGCCCCTGAACCTATTACTTTAGACACCCTAGCTGATGATATTGATGAGCTTACTGAGATTGCACACCAGTTACACGTCACACTCCTCCGAGAGATGAAACGGCAGAAGGACCAAGATGCTCTGTATGATCAATATTAGCATTACTACCGTTGTGTGGATGCTTTGATTGCTGACCGTTTGAACTTCCTCCTGCCTCTCAAGGAGGATAGCCCACAGAGCAGAGCCGGGACATTTAGAGTGGGCACTTCTAGTGTAAGACCATCTGGGTCTGGGGCGGATGACCTTGCTATGCAGTAGTAGTTTTTATGTGTTTGCTTTGTTTGTTGTTTTTATTTTGTTTTGTGAGTCGGAGTTGCTAGATACTTTTTAAGCTTTTTAGTGTTTACAATTGCTGTGCATTTACTGTGTTGGATGCTGGTTTAATTGGTTATATTTTGCTATTATCATTGTATTTGTTTTGATCCCCTGCTCTATTTCACTTATCCTTTTTGTTTTGCCTGCACTCCGTCACTCTTCTCCCTCCTCCTTATGAATCTGATATGTTGTACTTCAATTTAAAATTGGACTTTACAATTTCTGGTTCACTTGTTGATTGGTTTGTATGTACTGGTTTAAACATTAAGGACAATGTTTTGTTTAAGTGTGGGGGAGGGATCTCCATTTTGGATTTCAGCTGATGTTTCTTTATGCATTTATTTTGGCTCCATAGGTGCTTTAGAACTAATCAATTGGGTGCATTTTTGAACCTATTAAACTTAGTTTCTAGGGAAGCTTGAAATTGCATTGCATTTTGCCATTCTTTTCATAGCACTGCCTACTTTCGCCACAACAAATTTTTGGTTTTGCTACGACGAGGTAACCCTTCTCCACCATTCCACTTCTCGGCCATACTTCACCACAGCCAACTTATGGTTTCGCCGTGGTCAAGCAGGTTTGTTGCCAGGTTTTTCCTCTCAGCCATAGTTCGCCACGACACAATTCTCCTTTCACCGCAATGAGGGCCTGATAAGTCTCATTATTTACATACATTTCTAGCCCTAAACACATACTTTTGCGATCTATATTTACATACTTTGGGCATAATTAGGTTCCATTGTGTATAAGAGTTGGTGAGAAGAATTATGAGGTTTTGCAAGTGTTTTTACATGTTTTTATATGATTTTATTTGTGTGTACTTTTGATCCCTGCTTTGGCATGAATTTCAGGAAGTTTCAGTAGCATTTTCGCCATTCTGTCTAAGGCGCCACGGCTGATTTGGGAAGGCGCCACGGCGGATTTCCAAGGTACTCTCGGTGAAAAGCGCCGCGGCGGATGGACTAAGGCGCCACGGCGGACGGAGGTTTTCATGAAGCTCAGGATCATTAATCAAAACGACGCCGTACAGGACAGGAGCCGCGGCGGATTGACTGAGGCGCCGCGGCGGATGACCGAAATTTCCAGATTTAAAAGCTGAAGTCGCGTGCTTCAAGAGGAGAGCAGATTTTCAGTTACCCATTCTCCCTCCAACGCGAATTTCTTGCTCTCTCCGCCCTCTCTCATTTCTCTCTTCCATTTTCGTCCAATTCCATCAATTTCCACCGATCAACCATGGATCTTTCATCAATTCTTGTTGTTTCTACCCTAATCCAGAGTATGAGTAGCTGAATTTCCAAGTTCTTCTAGCAATGAAGCTGACCTGAGTTCATGGAGCTAAACAGGGAGTCATTTCAGATCTATTTTCTACCTTCTATTCTAAGAGTCATTTGTTTCAGTTGAACAATTGTGATTAGAATGAAGATTGAGTGATTAGATTTATGTTTCTTGGAATTTAGATCTGATTGAACATTCAGATGTGAGTTGTGTCCTTTAGTTCAGTTGAATAGAGGATTCTCTGTTAATTTGTAAATCCAATTCGTTTTACTTGGACTGTTGTTCTGTAAATCTGAATTTTGGTTGAATATATTGATGATTCACAGTTGTGGTCATTCTTAGAGAATTGCAACTTGCTTCTCAAGTGTTCTTGCCAATTGATTTTCCTTCTCATAGATCAAAATAATGAATCTAGTAAGATAGTTGTTTCTGATCTATGTTAAGAGAGATTTGAGCAGTAGCTGAATCTATCCATTTAATTGACACTAAGAGACTCCAAATTATAAGATTGAACAAGGAAGGTTGGATAAATTGCTAGGGGAACTACTATCTCTCATCTGAATCTCATTTGCAATTTACCTTTCATTAGATTTGTTTCTTGTTTTGATTTCTCTTTTTCTGAACTAAAGCTCTCATCTTGGTAATTTGATAATTAATAGTGAATTGTTAAGAATTGAAATGCAACTTAAGGCTCCTTGTGAAGAATGACCTAGGTAGTGCCTCACTTGCTGCATTTTCCCTAGTAAAACTTTGATTACCTAGCGACAAGGTCTATCAGGGCCCTCGTAAAAAAAATTTACAAAAACCATAAATGCTTTGCAATTAGTCTGTTTTCTTTCCTTTCCATTAGTAATTCTCCCAGTTTAGATTCTAAATACTTCTGTATTTTTAAAAAAAATTGTTGGAAAATTCAAATTCTACTTGTGCTTTTAGAAAACTATCTATGCTTTTAAATGATGGTTGATTTTAGCTAAATCATTCCCACTGCTCTTGACAAAAAGTAAGCGAGGTTGCACTTTGAAAGTAGGATTATGTGTTTTTAAACCTTGAGATTGATTAATTGAGATACTAGCCTTGTTGGAAGGATATTTGGGCCTAACTTTGTTAAATTGTGCGAATCTGTTTAATTTCATATCTCTTTAGAACTTGTTTCAATTCTTAATCAAAACTTGATGGATAGATATGTTGCAAACATGACAGAGGCATTCATTTCAAAACCCTTATTACCTAAATATAAGCCCAAACACTTTAGCATTGCCAACCCTTTTGGACCACTCTTTTGAGTACATGCATACCAATTAAATATAAGTACTGCATTTTCAATTTGTGTTAAAAAAAACAAAGAGATGTGTATATTTTAAACCTTATGTTCACGCTTTGGTAGTATAAATAAATGATAAAAAGGGATTTTTGATCTTAAAGAGTCAGAATTCCCCCTTCAAACCCTTTTTACTTGATCCGTATTGAGAATAATTGTTATGCATTGTACTCAATTCTCCTTTTTCCTATCTTCTATTTAGTTCATGTAGCCTTCACTAACCATTACCATCCAAAGCCCTCTTGATTTGCAATTTGTGGTTCTTGTGGTGGAGAGGTAGAATTATCATAAGCTTATAGTAGAGATTGAACTAAGTAGATTTAGAGTGAAATAATCTCACGACAAGTGAGTTGAGAGCTAAATACATACCCTTGAGATAAATCTCTTTTTCTCAATCTTTTAGATTACATACTTATAGTACCCATTTTCTTAGTGTGTCTTCGTTTTACTGTTGTCAGTCTCCGTGTGGGATGTCTTGCTAATTTTCTACTCTCATCTTTAAGCATGTTGGTAATTCTCATTGTACTTGTACCTTTTTTGAATTTTTTTGTGGGCTTTGTCTAGGAGTACGAAGGTCTAAGTTTAGGGGAATTTGATTGAGCTCAAATTGTTTATATTATTTGATGGCATTTTCTAGGTTTTTGCTACATTTTTTGGCTCATTTTAATGATAGTTGTGCTTATTTGAGTTTGAGAGTCCTTGATTTGAGTTAGTGGTATTTGAGGGTAAAATTGTCATATTTATTCATTAATTGCACTTAGTTGATTTTTGGGATCATTGATAGCTCAAACCATTGCTTTTCATTTCAGGACATTCAAAAAGTAGGGTTAAGAGTAAAGACTAAGGAAGTGCAATGTCACACCTTACTTATATAGTACCTTAGCAATCATTTAGAACCATTCCAGACTATATTGGATGGTCTTACACTTAAAACTTTCAATTTGGACTTTAATTTTCAGAAAATTACTGTTCACTGTCCAGTTTTCAGATTACAGGTCCAACTTTGAAAAATCATAACTAATTCTAGAAAAATCGTATGGAGGTGTTCCAAAATTCTACAGAAAGCTCTTTCAATGCTCTTTAAGGGAAAAATATTCGACTGAACTCATCCTCACTGAAAATATACAGTTTATTGGATTAAGATTACTATTTGTTTGGTAAAATCTGGACTTTCCAGATTCTGCGCCTTAACTTTGAAAATTCATATCCCTTCATATACACATCCAAATGAGGTAATTTACCTCTCGTTTTAAAGCTTGGGATGTTTACTATGAGTCTGCCAAATCTCGTGACTTAACTCATTCATTTGATAGGTCAAACTGAAGCTCAAAACTAACTGCTTCAGGACCTACGTTTTATCCCTTAATATCTCCTTACTTTAATTCTTTTTATTTCTTTGACATACATAGCATGGGCTTACTTTTTCCCATTCATGCTCATACATTCCTCTACATGCCATAAGCTTTATAATTAAATACATGGCATTCACAACATAATTATAACATAGGAGAATTATACATTGAATATTAGTATCAATCATTAGTATCAATAATTCTCCACTTCTTCTCCTTGCTTCTCATTCCATTAGTGCCCATCATTGATTGACCTAAATGGTTGGTTACGAAGGGGTGAGATTCGGGGGAATCTCAGTAGCAAACATTACCACATACATGCACAAGATGGATGCTAGTGTATGGTATGTAGTTTTTCATAAACTTAAGTTAACTAGTGACATGCCATCATGCTTTATGCTTGGTATAAAAATGCATGGCCATGGGAACATATTAAAAACAACATTTTTAGTAACAATCATCATGTCACAACATCATTCAAACAATAAATACAAACCAACACATGAGCATACCATGTCAAGCACATAAAGGGTAAGTTCACTACCTTGCACCTCAAGCTTTCCTCTTACTTTTCCTTTGACTCCCTTGACTTTCCAACCATGTGGACATTCGGTCAATATCACCAAATATCCTCTTGGATGTTCCAAAGGTCCTAAACATAACCATAATGATCACACAATCCATTAGGACCATTAGATTACATAAAGTTCAAGACTAGCTTTCTTGAACCTCAACCCTTTCTCTTAGTCTTAGGGTTTTCTTTCTAACTTTTCTAATATAAATCTTATCATTTCCCATCCTTAAGATCCATTTCTTGTCAATTAGGACCACTTTAGATGGCCTTAGATTCAAGAATACCAAATCTGGAAATTTTGGTTCGCGGGTACTGTTCATGCAGAATCTCCAGAATTTTTTGCTCAACTTTAAAAATTCATAATTAAATCTAGAAAAATCCAAATTAAGCGCTTCCAAGTCTCACCGTAAGCTCCTTAAGTCAGATTTAAAGGAAAAATAGTTTCAGGAACCAATTCTATGCCAAACAGTACCGGAATTGTACAGAACTCAACACTCTCCGAAAAGTTCAACACTGCTTGCAGATTTCAAACCCTAACTTTGAAAAATCACCATAAATCGTACACATATCCAAATGAAGTGTTCTACCCATAGATTTAAATCTCACAGAGTGTACTTTAAGCATACCAAATTTCAAAACCAGATATGAACAGTAACTAATTCGAAATAGGCATCAAATCAGCACGTAATTCTTCCAATTTTCACATAGATCCACTTGGATCTACCATACTTTGAGGTGTTCTAGCAAGATCTAACAACCAAACTCCCTTCCCCACTCATCAACCATTTCGACCAGCCATCAAAAGGGAGAGAAGATAGATTTTTCAACCTTAAAAGAGAAGGAAAATAAGACAAGAACACATCTAGAACCAAGATCTCACCTTGAATCCTTGATTGATGACCAAAGTTGATAGCTTTCCTTGGTTCTCCTTCCAAAACCCTCTCTTTTCCTCTCCTCTTTGCCTTGGACGAAATTTCCATCTGATTTAGGGGAGAGATGAGCTCCTTAGTGCTCTCAAAATATCTCATCTACCACATTTAATGAAAGTCCAAGTGTTAAATGCCTAAGCCTTCTTGAAACCTCTCTTTTAATTAACTTAATTCATAATATAATTACATTCCAAAGTCAAGATCCTCTCCATTGGTAGCTTGACACTTGAAAAGCTTTAATTACCATCCATTAAAGGCTTGACAAGTGGCGACTTGTGGGCCAAGTAAAGTGCAAGACTCTGATTAACACTTTATCAATGCATTTTTACTCCGGGTTTAACTTCTTTTCTATAATTACAGTGCTCTGGCCTCTGTAATTATTTTTTGTTAGATCCATAAATTCCCTTTAATTCTAGAAAGTATCTATGAATTTTCTTAGGCCATAACACTTCCTCTAAGCCTTGCATAAAAATCATTTACTAAAATACCCTTTTATCGATATAATCTGCTCTTTAATTTATTAAAGCCATTCCACTGGCCTTTTGGTTGCGAGACTATATTTATAAATTAGTATAACCTTTCAACCAATTAATCCTCATTTTTACGTATATTTTTTAGGTCTCTTGCTATTTTAAATAATTACCTCAAACAATATACTTTTTACTGGCCATAACCTCATAAATTTCATTTAAGCTATCTCAGGTGTATTTTCATCTTTGCTCTTCATAGAAGAGTCTTAGAATATTATTTCCCATTTTCTAGGATTTTCTTGGAATTTTCTGTACACTCTTCCATTTTTGCCCTTGCTGGTCATAACTTTTTGAATTTACAATTTAGTCCCTACTTGGACTTAACTTCATATAATCCTCTCTTTGAGGCTTCTAACTTAACCTTTGGCCTATATCTAGTCTCTTTTCTCTCTCTAGGCCTTCAAGACTTTACTGGAGTCTCTGACCTTGATCATACTGAAGCCCTTGAAAAACTTTTTCTTTGCAGTTTAGTCCCTGAAACTACTTTGACTTCCTTTCTCATCTTTGGGACTTATGCTCAAAAAGGGTCTGGTAGCCTATCCAAGTCAGGCTACTTTTGATGCTTCTAGGCCTAAAAGTCTGGATGTTACATGCAACACACATAATATATCAATAACATCTCTGCCAGGTTCCGCCACGGCCAACTCATGTATTCACCATGGCGAAGCTAGGAGTTTCACCTAAAGATTCCTCAGGGAAGGTTCGCCACGACCACAAGTTGCCTTTGTCACGGCAAAGACACATTATCTAGCAGAAGACCTCTCGGGAATGGTTTATCACAACAAAGCCATACTTTTGTCATAGTGAACTCTTCGAATTAGCAACCCAGTCTCGAACCATTTTCAGACATTTTACTTACCCATTCATACAAACTGACCCATTACACCTCACTATGTCACATCTAGCATTAGGGTAATTAGAGATAAGAAATATTCTCAAATTATTGGGGATTAAAAATGATAAGGAAAAGTCAAAGGATTTTGGTGGAAAATAATTACAGTAATTTTCCAAGCCAATTATAGGAAATTGACTAATTAAAGAAAATTGGTCAAATGTAAATAAGGAAAAATATTTCTGAGCCTTGAAAAATTAAGAAAAAATAGGGATAATATCCTTTGAGAGTTATATGAAATTATAAAGTTGGTTTTATGACCAAATTACCCTTAGAGAAGTTATAAGAGAATTTAAAGGTGATTTAGGCTAATTAAGGGATTTTATTTGGAAAATTCCAAATAAATATTTTTAAGGGAATAAAATTCTAAGAAAATTCTTATGAGATCCCAAGGAATTATAAGAATTATGGAATTAAACGAAGACCCTCAAGTATCTAAGATTTTTCCAAAGAATGATAAAAAGTGGAAAAATCCCTAAAGAGAAGGAATTAATTTTTCTTTTTATTTAAATATTAGGAAATTAATTTTGAGACAAAGAGGGCAATTTGGGAAGATAATAATGAGGAGAATAAATTAAGGATCTGACAGAAAATAATTACAGAGGCTAAGTTACTGTAATTATAGAAAAGAAATTAAACTCAGAACCTAAAGTATACTGATAAAGCAAGATTGGTGTCTTGCAAATCCAAGGGATCTTATTGAGCCATGTGTCAAGCTCTTGAAGGAGAAGATTTGAATTAGCCAAGTGTCATTCCATAAATGGAGAGGATCTTGACTTTAGTAATTAATTTCATTTGGAATTATGTTAATTAGGAAAGAGGAATCAAGACTCAGTAGGGTAATGACACTTGGACTATCATTAAAGAAGGTGGTTGGGATATTTTGAAGCATTAATCAAGCTCTTCTTTCCCCTAATTTCAGATGCTCAATTTGGCCAAGGAGGAAAAGGGAGATAAAAGAGAGAGTTTGAGAGAAAACAAGAAGAAAGGGAGCACCTTTGGTCATTGAAGCAAGCTTTCAAGGTTAGATCTTGGTTCTAGAGGTGTTCTTACTTTGTTTTCTTTCCTTTTTATGGTTAAAAATCAGTCTCCTCCCTCTCTTGATGTTGAACGAAGTGATTAATAAAAAGGGGAAAGAAGTTTTGATCATCACACTTGCTAAGACATAACAACACAAGCTAGATCCTAGTATTTGCAAGTGAGTTTAAGTTGTTTTAAAGCATTTTTTTGGTTGTTTCTTGAGCTTTCATTTCGGCCAAGTGAGGAACTGAACCCTAGGATGAGTTTTTCATTGTTTTAAGGCTTCCATGATGCTTAAAATAAGGAATGGTATGGTGTAAACCTCTAGTGGTTGGTCAAGGTGACTAAAAAGAACAAGTGTTGGAAGCTTTAAAGCAAAGTTGTGATTTTGGTTTTAAACCCTCTAATGGTTCGGTCAAGGTGTGGCTAAAAGGAGCAATTTTAATTTCATAAATCTAAACCCATTTTTGGAATCTACATGAAAATTCATGTAGGATTAAGTCAAGAAGTGATTTTTAGGGTTAAAGAGAACCAAGTTCAAAACTAGTGAACAAAGGAGGGAACTTTATGGTTCAAAAATCATTTTGATGTATGTTCTTGCTTTTTCATGGTTGGATAATGATTATGGCTACCTTTGTTAATGGATTATATAGTTAGGGTTTGATATTTGTCAATGGAAAGAGGAGAAGGAAGAAAAGCTAAGACTTTTGTGGAGCAAGGTAGTAAGTTAAACCTAGCTACTACCACTAACTAGCATTGTTGATTATTGTATGGTTAATTACTATTATTGTGGTTGAGCTTTCTTGATTGTTATGTGGCTTCTCTTTATAGTATTTTACTTTGGCCTTTGCATGTTTGAGTTTGCCAAATGATAAGCATGTTAGTTTACCAATAGTAGCTAATATGATCATGCATAATAATGATGCTTGCTTGGTGCTATAGTTGGTTAATTTGCTACTGGGATTTTAAAAATCTCATCCCCCAAAAATAATGTAAAATTTAGGACCTGAATCCTCCAAGGGAAAGTTGTAGATTGAAGGCTAATTTGTGGGGTTTAGCCACAAAAATTCGTGAGCTCATTTTGGTTATGTAAATATTAAACTAATAGTGCTGGAAGCACACTGACACTGACTGGTTTTGTGACTTTTTGATTATGTTCGAAAGAGTTTGTCATGTAATTTGGTATGAAGAAAGATAACGTCCCAGTTTCAATTTGATAGCTAATACGTCAAAAATGGGCCTAGTATACGATTTATAATGATTTTTCAAACTTAATGCTCAGAATCTGGGAATCAGGGTTTTTGGCAAATGGACAGTGTTGCTTTTCTCAAAAGCCTGATGCTTTCTCATAAGGAATTGGATAATGAGATTATTTTTCTTGAAATAGGACTTAAAGAGCTTTAATTATAATTTTGAATCACCCCAATTGGATTTTTTTAGAATAAGTTATGAATTTTGAAGTTGAGCCAGAAGAAAAACTGGATTTTTACCCGATGAACAGTAAAAATCAGAAAATTAGCGTTTTTATAGGAAAAAAAGTGAGCCCAAGACCATCCAATATGGTCTAAAATGATTTTGAAAGGAATCCTAAGTCAATATAATAGTAAGGTGTGACACACTACCTGTTTAGATACCCTATTTTCGAGAATGTGACATCATTCATTGGACACATAGCCTCTATTTTTGTTCTCTCTCATTCGTCTCTCATCTAACCCTAATTTCTTACATTTTCCATTGTAAAATCTCCACTATGGGTAGCTTAAATTCATTCCCAGTTGAGAAGTTTCAGAGTTCTATGTGTGGCTAGGCGTTTTTCTTCCTCTTGAAGGTGTAGTAATGGTTAGAGTTCAATGAGCTGATAAGGGGAGTAGATTGATCCTAGTTTAGCTATGAATTTATGAATTTCTAGGTTTAGGATTTATAATTTATAGTTGAACTACTTGATTATAGTTGTAATCAGTTTTGGATATCCATTTGTGTAGTAGATTGGTTAATGTAGATCTTTGTGCTTCAATATATGTAGTATCTTTGATTCTCTCTACTCTTGTACGATTGTATTTTTATATTGAGTTGATTCTAATTGCATCGATCTGTTGCATCAATCAATCTTCCTACACACACTAAGGGTGTAAACATCTAGACTTTTGGGCCTAGAAACATCAAAAGTAGCCTGAATTGTATAGGCTACCAGACCACAAGGCTTAGAGGAAGTGTTATGGCCTGAGAAAATTCATAGATACTCTCTAGAATGAAAGGAATTTATGGAGTAGATAGAAGAATTTTCTGAACCCTGGAAGGCCATAAAGAAAGTCGGAGAACTGTGGGTCAAGTAAAATAGGAGGAAACTTAAGGGCTAAGTTTAGATCCAACGGTTATGATCTAATCTTTCTCCTCCACCATTTTTGCGACACGTGGCCTCTTCTAGAAGCATGATGCAAGGATGATGTAATAAGGTGATGCAATGATGACGCAAAAGTCCACTTGAACTTCCAAAATTCCCTTACTCTTTCTTCTAGCTACCAAGGGCATTTTGGTCCATTCAAGCCAACTTTTTGGCTATAAATAGGCACTCTTCTCCCCCCCAATTCAGCCAAGCTAATGAACACTAGGGGAAACTCTGCTACCCTTGCATCTAGAGAGAGAAAGAGCTATTTTTAGTGAGAGAAAGTCACCTAAGTTCAAGCTTCAAGATCAAGGTATATGGTGGCTGTAGCATCTGATTTGATACCTATTTCGAATTAGTTACTATGCATATCTGATTTTTAAATTGTGCACTTAAAGTACACTCTGTAAGCTTTAAATGCATGGGTAGAACACTTCATTTGGATATGTGTACGATTTATGGTGATTTTTCAAAGTTAGGGTTTGAAATCTGGAAACAGTGTTGAACTTTTGGAAGAGTTTCGAGTTCCGTACAATTCCAGTACTTTTTGGCATAGAATTGGTTTCTGAAACTATTTTTCCTTTAAATTTAACTTAAGCAGATTTCAGTGAAACTTGAAAGCACTCAATTTGGATTTTTCTAGATTTAATTATGAATTTTCAAAGTTGAGCAAAAATTCTGGAGTTTCTGTGTGAACAGTACCCACGAACCAAAATTTCCAGATTTGGTATTCTTGAATCTAAGGCCATCTAAAGTGGTCCTAATTGACAAGAAATAGATCTTAAGGATGGAAAATGATAAGATTTATATTAGAAAAGTTAGAAAGAAAACCCTAAGACTAAGAGAAAGGGTTGAGGTTCAAGAAAGCTAGTCTTGAACTTTATGTAATCTAATGGTCCTAATGGATTGTGTGATCATTATGGTTATGTTTAGGACCTTTGGAACATCCAAGAGGATGTTTGGTGATGTTGACCGAATGCCCACATGGTTGGAAAGTCAAGGGAGTCAAAGGAAAAGTAAGAGGAAAGCTTGAGGTGCAAGGTAGTGAACTTACCCTTTATGTGCTTGACATGGTATGCTCATGTGTTGGTTTGTATTTGTTGTTTGAATGATGTTGTGACATGATGATTGTTGCTGAAAATGCTGTTTTTAATATGTTCCCATGGCCATGCATTTTTATACCAAGCATAAAGCATGAGGGCATGTCACTAGTTAACTTAAGTTTATGAAAAACTACATACCATACACTAGCATCCATCTTGTGCATGTATGTGGTAATGTTTGCTACTGAGATTCCCCCGAATCTTACCCCTTCGTAACCAACCATTTAGGTCAATCAATGATGGGCACTAATGGCATGAGAAGCAAGGAGAAGAAGTGGAGAATTATTGATGCTAATGATTGATACTAATATTCAATGTATAATTCTCCTATGTTATAATTATGTTGTGAATGCCATGTATTTAATTATAAAGCTTATGGCATGTAGAGGAATGTATGAGCATGAATGGGAAAAGTAAGCCCATGTTAGGTATGCCAAAGAGATAAAAAGAATTAAAGTAAAGAGATGTTAAGGGATAAAACGTAGGTCATGAAGCAGTTAGATTCGAGCTTTAGTTTGACCTATCATATGAATGAGTTAAGCTACAAAATTTGGTATACTTATAGTGCACATCCCAAGCTTTAAAATTAGTGGTGAATCACCTCATTTGGATGTGTATACGAAGAGATATGAATTTTCAAAGTTAAGGTGTAGAATCTGGAAAGTCCAAATTTTACCAAACGAATAGTAATCTTAATCCAATAAACTGTACATTTTCAGTGAGGGTGAGTTCAGTTGAATATTTTTCCCTTAAAGACCATTGAAAGAGTGTTCTGTAGAATTTTAGAACACCTCTATACGATTTTTTTAGAATTAGTTATGATTTTGAAAAATGGACAGTGAACAGTAATTTTCCGAAAATTAACGTCCAAATTGAAATTTTTAAATGTAAGACCATCCAACATGGTCTGGAATGGTTCTGAATGAATGCTAAGGTACTATATAAGTAAGGTGTGACAAAGGGCACTTAACAGGATCTTGAGAAATGGAGTCCTATTGCTTAAGATCCTGGACTTAAAGAGTACTTTAAGGTTTACCATTTTCAACTTAGTGATTTCTACTCCTATATAAATCAATTTCAAACTAAGATAGCCTGAGGACACTTTCAAGAGGATTCTATCATTGTTTAACTATCTGTTTTTCATCATTCCATTTCTTATATCCCTAAAATCTAAAAATATTTCAATCATTCAGTGGAATTCGCTCAATGTTTTCAGAAACCAAGACTCCTTTTTTTATGTTCAGTTTGCATTACATGGCATTCAAGTTAGCTTAGGTCCATTTCATAGGCTCCAATCAAGTGAAACGACCTGGGGTTGCACCCTATAGTGCAATCCTTGGATAAAATTTTGACTTAACCTCCAAGGGCTAGAAAAGGTTGTGAATCAAGGACCAATCACTAACCTTGAATCTTAGTTGGAAGATCAAAGTAGCTTACTTTTCCCCTTGATTCTTCTTTAAAATCACTCTTTCTCTCCCTTTTTCTTCCTTGGTCGAAATGCATATCTGAAAATGGGGGAAGGAGAGCTCTCTTTTAATGCCAAAATATCTTATCTACCAATTTTAATGATATGCCAAGAGTCAACTCCCTACTTAGTTTTGTAATCTCTTTCTTAATTAGGTAAATCCAAATGTAATTAATTTCAAAAATCAAAGTCTTCTCCATTTAAGGCTTAACATCTGGCAACTTTAAATACTCTCCATTAAGGGCTTGGCAAGTGGCAAATTGTGAGCCAAAGAAGGTGCAAGACTCTAGTCTTCGCTTTATCAGTGCACTTTTACTCCGGGTTTAACTTCTTTTCTATAATTACAGTATTCTGCCTCTATAAATTATTTTTGTCAGATCCATAATTCATCCTCCTTATTTTTCTCTTCCAAAATGCCCTCTTTAAATCAATCTCAATTTCCCATTAATTAAATAAAAAGGAAAACTATTTCTTTCTCACTGATGATTTTTCCACTTGTCAAAAGAATTAAGAAAAATCTTGAATATTTGAGGGTCTCTTTTTAATCCCATAATCTCTTGTAATTCCTTGGGGTATCATAGAAATTTTTTTAGAATTTTATTCTCCTTAAAAATATTTATTTGGAATTTTCCAAATAAAAGGGCTTAAATTAGCCTAAATCATCCTTAAATTCTTTTGTGATTTTTCTAAGGGTAATTTAATCATAAAACTAATTATATATCATCATTTAATTCTCAAGGAATATTATCTCTATTTTTTATTAATTTTATGAGACTTGAAAATATTTTTTCATAATTATTTTTTACCAATTTTCCTTAATTAGTCAAACTTTCATAATTGACTTAGAAAATCTTACTAATCATTTTCCACCATAATTCTTCTAATTCTCCTTGTCCTTTTTAGCCCTTAAATTTTTAGAAATACCCTTATTTCTAATTACCATATTGCTGGATGTGACACCAAGTTGCAACATGAAGGCAGTGAGGTCAGACATAGATTCACAGAGAGCCCTCTGACTCTCTAGATCCTATTTAACCTCAAATCTAAGCTTCTGTACCATTACCACTCACCAAAATAACTATCAAAACAACCCAACTTACTAATCCATCACTAGATTTTTCAACAACTCAATGCAAAACTTTTGGCAAGTTCAGCAAGAACTACCCACAACAAGGAGTAACCCAACAAAACAAATCACAACACCTCTTTTAAGCTCAAACCAAATTCCTCCCTCCCCCACACAACTTAAGGCAATGTCCTCATTGTAGCACACAGTCACATACCCAAACACAAAGCTCAAAAATAAAAACAACGAAGGTAGAAGTTGTGATGTCTAATTCGAGATTGAAGCACAACACATCATCCTTGTAGAGAGAAGAAAAGAGCTAAAGTGTAAGGATGGGTAAATTATAGAATGCAATTGAGTATATGTTGGTGATAGAGACAGAATCACAATCACATCAACACAGCATAACTAGGGGAGAATTATTCAAAACAAAAATAAATTAATGAAATTTAAATTTCTACTTCTACTAGATATATCCCTTTTATAACTCAAAACAGTCATATGCAAGATAATATCATCAAAAGTAAACAACATGTGAAAAGTAAAAGAGAATGGAAAGGGACGACTTAGCCTCATAGAGGTTGTGTGGGCTCTTTATAGAGTTTAAGAGGATGACCATTGCACTGGAACACCTTGCTCGTGGCCTCCTCCTTCGGCTCTATCATCCCAAAATCATGCACCTTAATCATGATATAGGGTCCATCCCAGCTTGTCTTGAATTTTCCCTCTTTGAATTTAAACCGGGCTTGGTACCTTAACACTTTGTCACCTTTCTTGAACCTCTTCCTGAGAATGTTGGCATCATGAATAAGCTTGGTCTTCTGCATGTAAATGTCAAAACTATGGTAGGCATCTAACTGCATCTCTTCTAGTTCTTGAATTTGAAGAAATCTATTTAGACCAACTTCCTCAAAATCAGCATTACAGCTCTTAACCGCCCAATACGATTGATACTCTAGTTCTACTGGTATATGACATGACTTTCCATAGATAATCTGGTATGGAGACATTCTAATTGGCATTTTATAGGCAGTGCAGTAGGCCTATAGTGTACCATCCAATCTCAAACTCTGGTCTTTGTTGGATGGCTTGACAATATGCTCCAAAATACACTTAATCTCTCTATTTGATACCTCAGCTAGGCCATTGGTTTAGGGGTTGTAACGTCCTAAGTTTTTATTGAGTTTTAGTAGCCTTTTAACTTTGACTTTTGGGATAGTTTAGTGTTTAAGCTTGAATCATGGTGTTGGTTTGGGACTAAGGTGAGTTGTAGGAGTAGGTGAACAATCCCTCTGGGATTAGTTCGTCGCTGTGAACTGAGGAGTTCAAGGAGAGTTTCTTCTCGGGAAGATTTCACCGCGGCTAAGTTAGAGGGACGCCGCGGTGAGGTTGTTCAGGTGAGCAAGATTTTGCCTCTTGGGTAGTTCTCGCTGCGGCGCCCCTTAACGTCGCCGCTGTAAAAATTAGAGATCACCATGGCAAAGTCGGGTTTCTAGGCAAGTAAATCCCTCTTGGGATTAGTTTACTATGATGAGGTTTTGGGTTCACTATAGCAAAAGGTCCGCTTGTATAAATTTGCAAGAGGGGGTTTGTTATGTGAAAATTTAAATTTCTGAAGGTGGGAGTTGGAGCTTTGCTAGGGTTTCAAATTTTTGAATTGGAGGAGGTATTTCTAAAGGTCTATTGCCTCAAGTAAATAATTTTAACCTCTAATCTACTCTTTCTCTTGGAATTTTTGAGGATTCTATAGTGAAACCTTAGAGCTTTTCTAGGTTTTATTGGAATTGAGTTTTTGACTGATTGTTTTGAGTTTAAATGATTGTTAGGGGCTAATCTAATTGTTTAATTGGTATATTTTTCTTGGGCTTGGAGATTTTGAAGTTTTGGGACTTAGGGTTTATAGAAAATAGAGGTTTATGATTAAGGATGATAATGTAGAGGTTGAATTTAAGTTTTATGATTTGGGCTTTGATAGTATGGGTTAAATTGAATATCTAATTGTTTTAGAATGTTATTAGGACTTAATTTGTTCTCTTTGGGCGTTTGGGTGTAAAATTCCTAGAGTGGGTCTTTGAAGTTTTTGCATCTAATTAATGTTGAACTAAAGTTCTAATGGACTCTTGTGGTTTTTGGGGTGTTGCTATGATTGTTTAGCCCTTTTGGGTTAGGTAGAGTTTTGGTGGAGGTTAGGAATTTTGTATCCCCAAGTGTTACTTTAACCACTTTATTAGTTTGATAACTAACACATGGTGGTTGTGTATTTATGTGCTTGTGTAGACTGGTTGTAAGTCTTATTGGTGCATGGGGCATCATTGGTGGTTTGTAAACCCTTACTCAGGCGAGAGGTGGCCACTTTCCAATTCTTTGTATATGCTACCATGGTATTGTGAGTAGTTTTGTTATTTTCTCACTTCGAGTAACAATTTATGATTGAAATGTGTTTTGTATATTGAAAGGAAAAATTTGTCTTATGGGGTTTTGTATGATGCTGAATCTTTCAGGAAATTTGGAAGTTACACCACCTATTGAAGTAGTTTTGAAATGTAGACTTACTCTTCGATAAAAATGCTTAAGCATGATTCATGTGTTTGGATGTGTAGTGAGAGACATGATTGATACTACCACGTGGTAAGGCCTCCTTTAATGCATGATGGTTGGCTTCTTATGTCCCTCATAGTGACAGATAGGCCTTTTAGGCTTCTTACATCCCCCAAAGTGAGGGATAGGCTTTTTAGGCTCCTTATGTCCCCTAAAGTGAGGGATAGACCGGGTTTAGCTCTTGAGAATCCCTTAAAGTGAGGGATATGGTTGATGGGTTGTATCACTACACTTACATGAGTTTTGTGGCTAACATTTATGAGATTACATGTTAATTGTGTAAAAACCCTCTACCTCAAGACATTTTAACTCATCATAAAACCTCTATTATGGTAGAAAAGGAGAGCTGTTAAAACGAGCTACCATAGTAGAAGGAAATTTTCATATTTTCAGAAATTGACTTTCAAGTTTGGGTCAACCCGTAAGACGTTGCATGCAACTAAAATAATCCATTCACAACTACTGGGCCTCCGAGCCTCCAGCCCGGTAACACATACATCAAAATCAGCCCATCTAAATAGTTTTCAACCATATAATCCAGAGTTCATCAAACACTAGCAATGGCCTCCGGCCAACCAAAATAAGGAGATACAATCTCTCCAGTTTACATCAAGGCCGGGTAATCAATTATATAAAAAAAATAGTCCTAAATGTGGCAATATATACTAGTCATACATATACAAATGCTAGAGGCCTAAAGCTAACCAAGCTCAAGCCTCTGCGTCTCTTCCCGATGGCCCACGCCCGGAACCTTCACTGAAAACATTGTAAACCACGGGGTGAGACAAAGTCCCAGTAACCAACCTTTCCAATACTAGGTACTACTAAATAGGTGCTCGTGAGGTGTCAAGTGGGGCAGTTCACAAATACTAAGATAACAAGATAGCCACAAAAAGTTATGCCAGTGCAATGATACAATCCCACTAACCAAATCCCTCACTTTGGGGGATTTTCAAGAGCCGAAGCCGGCCTATCCCTCACTATGGGGGACGTAAGGAGCCATAAAAGGCCTATCCCTCACTCTGGGGGACGTAGGGAGCCAAAAGGCCTATCCCTCACTATGGGGGACGTACTAAGCCAACCATCATGCATTAATGGAGGCCTTACCACGTGGTAGTAACTATCAAACTCTCACCAAATCCCAAATCATGCATCATGCTCAAATCATAATCAAAGAGTAATAATCATTTCACAATTAACCTCATTCAGTGGCATATCTTTCACAATTCCAAAAATTCATTCATCACTAGTCGAAGTCCCACAAGACGGTTTTCCTTTTTATACACAACATACAGTTTGAACATAATTACTACTTAGAGCACAAAACATAAATCTACTCACAATACCACAGAAGCAAGTACTAAGGATTGGAAAGTGGTTACCTCTCGCCTGAGCAAGGAATAACAAACCAACGATGTGGCCCCGTGCACCACCAAGACTCACAACCGGTCTACACAAGCACACAAACACACAACCATCATATATTAGCTTTCAAACTAATAATGTGGCCAAAACAACACTTGGGGACACAAAATTCCTATCTCCCATCAAAACTCTACCCAACTCAAAGGGTATAACTATCAAGGCAACACTCCAAGGTCATACCAATCCATTAACACCTTAATTCCTTTCCAAACATCAATTAAGATTCACAACCTCAAGGACCCACTATGGAATTCTACACCCAAACATCCCATTTGAGCAATTAAGGTTCCCACAACAATTCTAAACCGATTAAACATCCAATTTAACCCTCCTTAACATAACCCAATTCACAAAACTCAAAATCAATCTCTACATTATCATCCTCAATCCCAAATCATCCAATTCCATAAACCCTAGCTCTAAAAATTCAAGATTCTTTAAATCCAAGGAAACTACACCGATTAAATACTTAAACTAACCCAATGCAATCAATTAAACTCAAAACAATCGGTCAAAAACCTTAGTTCCATCACAACCTAGAAAATCCTAGGGTTCCACCAAAAATCCTCATAAATTCCAAGGAATTTCAAGAAAGAAAGAAGATTAGAGGTTAAAATCACTTACTTGAGGTAATAGATCCTTAGAAATGTCTTTCCTAAGCCTCAAAACCGAAACCCTAGCAGAGCTCCTCTCTCCTCCTTCAGATTTTCTAATTTTCGCACAACTGAACCCTCCAGCGACTATATAGAATCGCGACCTTTCGCCGCGGCGAACTAATCCCGAGAGGGATTACTCGCCTGAAAACCCGACTTCGCCGCGGCGAAAGCTTCCCGAGAGGAAACACTCGCTCGCCCAGAAGAACTTCGCCGCGGCGTGCCCTTACCTTGCCGCGGCGAAACCTTCCTGAAAGGGAAGCCTCGCTCACCTGAACAACTTCGCCGCGGCATCCCCAAGAAGGGTACGTTCACCTATTCCTCCAACAAACCTCAAATCCAACCCAAACACCAAGATCAAGATTAAATCACTAATCTATCCTCAAAATCAACCCAAAAGAGGCTATTAAAACCCGATAAAACTCAGGATGTTACAAATTGCCCCGCTTGACACCTCACAAGCACTTACTAATCATACTTTGAATTGGAAATCTTGGTTTCTGGGACTTTAGTCTTACCCCCAGTTTAAAATGTTTTCAGGTGAAGGCTTTAGGCTTGCACTGCCAGGGAGGGACGTAAAGACTTGAGCTACTTCAGAAATAATGCCTCTGGCTTGTATGCTATGCATTGTTGATTGTATATTGCCACATATAGGGTTATTTTGGAATATTTTGTTGGTCATAGTACGATTATAAATAGGAGAAATATTTAACTCCTTATTTTGTTGGCCGGAGGATATTTTTGATGTTTCATGAAATTCTAGCCTTTGTTTATTTCTAAACTGGATGGGCTTAGGTATGATTCCTTTGTTTACCTGAGCTTAAGGCTTGAAGGCCTAATGAAATGAGATGAATTGATTTGACCGTGTCGTTATGCCTTAGAGTCAAATGCAAGAAATTTATAATCGGATCCAAGAGATGCAGTATAGCAGTGCAACCAGGTTGTGTTCACTTTTGGGAGCCTTTATCAATGACCTAAGCTAGACTAAATGCCGTTAATGCAACGAAATAGGGTTTTGGGTTTTAAGATTAAATTGAAATGTAACTAAACTATATGCAATGAAAATAAAACTAAGCTACTATATTTTTGGTATTTTTGATAAGATGATGATGATAGAATGGAAATGGACGATAGGAAACCTCTTGAAAATGGTTTTAATGGCAATCATAGTTTACTTAAGATATTAGGAGTTTCATAAAATCATTAGGTTTTCTAGAATAACAACCTCAATGACTCATTGAGTCCAATGTTTAAATCAATGAACTTCATTAATGAAAACATTGTTAAGCTCTCCTAATATGTAATTTGAGAATGATCATGCAATTGGTTCATTGCAACCTAAAATCTACTCAATATCAAAACATGACCATGCAAGATAAGAGAGAATCAAGAGAGTTACAAAAAAAACATATATGTGACTACATATATTGAAGCACATAATAATTCAAACTACAAATGTAAATCATTAACCAATGATTATAGTAATAATCTCAAGTTCCTAACTAAGAATTTACAACTCCTAGACCTAGAAAGCCATAAATCATAACTAAAAATTAAAAATTGAAACTAAACTCCCCTTTGAAGTCTGGAAACTCATGCCACTCTACCATTCTTCAAGAGTTGATAAACCCTAGCCCTCCATAGCTTCAAGAAAAGCTCCAACTGGAGTGATCTGTCAACCATGGTAGCTGGGAATGGAAGGAAATGAGATTGAGTAAAGGAAAGGTGAAGAAAATGGATGGGGAAGAAGATGGAGGTGGAGAGGCAAGAAGATGAGAGAATAGAGGTGTTGGGGATGAGAGAATGGAGTGATTCATCAAAAATAGGGTTTCTAAGGGTTTAAGGGGTCCATCTGGGTCAGATCATATGAGTAGATGCTCTTTTTTTACGTTCTGATTCGAATCTGGCGTTGCTGATACTAGGAGTTCACCACGGAGCAGGTATAACTTTGTCACAGTGAAGTATTCCTAAGAGGAGCTTTGCCTAATCTTGTGATTTCACCGCGGCAAAGCTATAAGTTGGCTATGGCAAACTTTACCCAAGAGATCACTGGTGATATTTTCAAGTTATGCAGTAGTGAATAATTCTCTTCACCACGGCAAAGTATGCCAATGTTGATACTCTAATCTTTTGTTGTGTTATCCTTTAGTCCTTGGTCTTGACTCCAATTCCCAAGTGTCCTGTAATGAAAAGCAATACTTTGAAGCATTAGTTATCCTAGAAATCAATTAAATACAATTAATAATCTATTCTGACAATTTTACCCTAAAAAAGACACTAACTTCAAGCAAGGACTCATAGTCTAAATTAAGCACAATTATCATTAAAAGGAGCTAAAATCTATGATAAAACCCTTAAAATGATATGAAATAACATAGAACAGTTAGGTTCAATCATGAATGTTTTGGTTGCATGTAACAAATTTTCGGTTTCAGCCCACAGGTTTGGATATCATATGAGTAGATGCTCTTTTTTTACGTTCTGATTCGAATCTGGCGTTGCTGATACTAGGAGTTCACCACGGAGCAGGTATAACTTTGTCACAGTGAAGTATTCCCAAGAGGAGCTTTGCCTAGTCTTGTGATTTCACCGCGGCAAAGCTATAAGTTGGCTATGGCAAACTCTGCCCAAGAGATCACTGGTGATATTTTCAAGTTATGCAGTAGTGAATAATTCTCTTCACCACGGCAAAGTATGCCAATGTTGATACTCTAATCTTTTGTTGTGTTATCCCTTAGTCCTTGGTCTTGACTCCAATTCCCAAGTGTCCTGTAATGAAAAGCAATACTTTGAAGCATTAGTTATCCTAGAAATCAATTAAATACAATTAATAATCTATTCTGACAATTTTACCCTAAAAAAGACACTAACTTCAAGCAAGGACTCATTCTCTAAATTAAGCACAATTATCATTAAAAGGAGCTAAAATCTATGATAAAACCCTTAAAATGATATGAAATACATAGAACAGTTAGGTTCAATCATGAATGTTTTGGTTGCATGTAACAAATTTTCGGTTTCAAGCCCACAGATATCAGTTGGAATCATATATGCAAATTTCTTTTCTACTATGGTAGTTTATTGTAACAGTTTTCCTTTTCTATCATAGTAGTGGTTAAATGACGAGTTTACATACTTAATTGTGGAGTTTTACAAATTGGTACTCAGAGCATGTATTTTTACTTTTTCTCCTAGTGGCATATACTTACTTCATGCATACCTTCCATGTTGTTTTGTGTTTTCTTTCTTTTCTTTACTAATGAGGGCTTTCATCCTTAGTTGAGGAGAGGAAGGATGGTACAGACGCGTCAAATAGACCTAGGTGGTAACAGGCTGCCTTAAGAAAATGAGGCCTTTTTTAGACAAATGAGGGAGACGATGACGGTGGTAGTAGATGAAAGATTAAGAAAGTTTGAAGAGGACTTCATGAGAAAGCAGTAAGAGTCAGTCAATCAGGAGGTCTGAGGGAATGATGTGACTATAGAGGCACACGGTGAAGAAGGACTAAGAGAAGGCAAAAAAGGGCTTAGAGGTGGTGACTGAGCTAGAGATATACCTCGTAGGGAGGAGTATCGAGAAGTTAGTTAGGGAGGAGATACTTCAAGGGGAGTGATCTACCCTCTGCTCTTGAATGACATCACCAAGGTATTGAGAGAGGTGTATCGTCATGATCCTCCACAATTCAAGAGAAGTTTGGAACCATCTGATACAGAGAAATGGATCGAGCGAATGGAGACCATTTTACTGTTGTTCCTTGTCTTTCCCCGCTCATGGTACAAGTAGCGGTAATCTATCTTGTGGAGCAAGCAAGGCATTGGTGGGATAGTACAACACCTTCTGATATATCTCAACTAGATCGGGATACCTTCAAATAGATGTTCTATGATTATTGCTTCTTGAAGGAGTTATAGATGGAAAAGCAATTCCTGTTTTACTCTTTGAAGCAGGGGGAGATGCATGAGAATTGGTTTATCACGAGATTTATTGACCTAGCAAAGTATGCACCCAGGTAGGGAGAAGACCATTCTTTCTAGCTAGCACAACAATTAATGAACCGTGCAAGGCCAGAGTTGAAGCAGTAATTGGCCATGTTGGAGGTCAATACTTTTGAAGAGATGTGTGTGAAGCTACAGGTTATAGCTAGAAAGACCAGAGAGGTGGCAGAGGCAAGGAGGGCTGAAAACCAAGATAGAGTAGCCCATTATCCTGGACCCACTAGAGGAGTGGGAAAAAAGAAATCAATTTAGCTCAAAAAGCTCGGGGAGCTCAGGAAGGGATAGGAATCGAGGATAGAATCAGAGATCAAATGTCTAAAGGAGCTTTATACAAAGGTGTCAATATCAAAACAGTCAGGCTAGCAGGGCATAGAACTCCTGCTAAGATTCATCAGTGACCACCCCAAGTGTTACTGGATCATGCCCCAGATGCAGGGGTAGGCACGCGAGGCAGTGCTGGGAGTGCGTTCGATACCACAAATGGAGACATATTACCAAAAATTGTCTAGAGAGCTAGCCAACAGCTCCAGTTGGTTGTTCTATTATTCTAGGATGCGTTTATGCCATGACTAATGAAGAGGCTTCTGTATCCCCAAACTTGATCTGAGGTAACATTTTACTTCAGGGACATGCTATTTCTACTTTATTTAACTCGGGTACTACATATTCCTTTATTTTCATGGATTGTTTTTAGAAGTTGAGATTGCCTATGGTTGACCTACCTTACGATTTGAGAGTCTCTACTCCTGCAAGAGTCATGGTGGTAACTGCAAAAGCATACCTAAAGCTTACACTTTAGTTTGAGGATCGAGACACTACCATAGACTTGTTTTGTCTACCTTTGAAAGGTATTGATGTGATAAGTGGTATGAATTGGTTGATGGTCAATGGTGTAATTCTTGATTGTAAAAGGAGATTAGTAATGATTTTGGCAGGGGCATTATTGTTGGAAATTGTACCCTAGGGGCCAATCATTATGTTATGAACATTGTTGATTTATCAATTTATTAATTACGTTATCATATTATTTGCATGTTTACTGTGATAACCATCCTTGGATAACTCATGATTTATCCTAAATGTCCCTGGTCAGTCATCTATGTGGGAGCAGAGATGAAATAAGACCAGTATGACTTTAAAGATATATAGAGATATAAATTAAAGTCATAGGCACATGTAAGAGTACAAGGTGTTGGACCGACCCGCTATGAGAGAGCTGCATGGGTTAAGTCATAAGCTTCTCTCATATATAAACCATGTCACTGTGCCCTTTGACCTGAGATCGTCATGGATTCCTACATGAGAAAAGCTCAGCTTTGACCTAGTCAAAAGTCACTTTTGACTGAGTGATCATAAAGACTATGTTCAGGCTTAGTGGTTTTTCATGCGGAGGAATGTGAATGGTCAAGATGGAATTTGTCCCTCACATTCGTAGAGAGATATTACTGGGCCCCTCGATGAGTGAGTCTGAGAAATGTATGGCCATACTATAATGGAAAGGTAGTTCCGTTTCTATACTCAGACTACTCAAGGATCGAGAAAGTAATGGTCATGAATAGGAGGATGACGTTCTCCATGCCTCATCCATGACCAAAATGTCGTGTGACAAAAGGGACGCGATATGGTTGTATGAAAGGTTGCATCGTTCAATGATCCTCATATGTTTTGGGTAGTCGTGATGTCTTGCTAGAGACCGCTTATGACTTGTGAGTCATTATAGTTAATGGCCCACTGCCAACTTCATATGGGCCTACAGGGTCGCACACAATATAGCCCAATGCTAGTTATGATGTCCAGATTCATTGAATCTAAGATATGTCTAGATTCAATGAATAATATAGGGTGGACGTGTATATATATATAAATTCGTATATATATATTACATAAATATAAGAGATATTAATTATTAGATTTAATTTATAAGGATAAATTAGATCTATGTAAATTAATTCCGTCATATCTTTATTTTGAATTAAATAAATAGGTGAATTAAAATCTGTGAGACGGATTTAATATAAGCCATATTTATTTAATTGTTCTCTTATCTGATTAGGCAATATTTGATATTGCATTAATTTCGGAATTAATTTGGGATTAATTTCGAAATTAATTATCATGAATAATTCCTATAGCATCCTATATATATGATATTGGGAGCTAGGGTTTTAGTCAGTGAGAGTGAAAGCACTAAGCAGATAAGGGACGGCCAAAAAGTGAGAAGAGAGGACGGATTTTGAAAACCCTAGACGGACATAGATGCTAGCACGTCGTTTGAGATTGAGGGCTACTCGTGTAGATACCGGTAGAGGAAGCCGACCGGAGTTGTCGACTTCGAACGAAAAGGAGGCGAGCAGAGGCATCCTGAACGGCGGAATCACCGAGCCACCTGGAAATCGAACACCGAAGGTAATGCTTCTTACTACCTGACTTAAACGCGATCGGTAGATCCGGGCAAGGGGTTGAAAGTTTTAAAATTTTAGTTGTTTTTCCGCTGCGCGTAGTCTCTCAATTCCCTTCAGTTATGTGCTGAGATGTCAAGTGGTCTAGTTCTTTTATCTGCTGCCCAAGTGGATAAGCCAGTGAAGAAGGGATGTCAGGCCTTCGTTGTCTTCTTTTTTATCAGTAGGGATGAAGTAGGAGGAATTGAGTAGATAAATATGGTGAAGGAATACCCAAAAGTGTTCCCAGATGAGGTTACAGGATTACCTCTAGAGCAGGAGGTAGAGTTCTCCATAGATTTAGTCCTGAGAACCACCCTAATTTTGAAGACCTTGTATAGAATGTCTCCTTCACAATTGGCAGAATTGAAAAAGCAACTAGAGGATTTATTGGAAAAGGTTTTTATCCAACCAAGTGTGTCACCATGGGGATTGCCAGTTTTTGTTTGAGAGGAAGAAAGATGGTAGCTTGAGACTGTGTATTGACTACCTGCAATTAAATAAGGTCACAATCAAGAACATGTTCTCCTTGTCGATAATCAATGATTTATTAGATTAGCTACTTGGAGTGTTAGTTTTCTCTAAGATTGATTTGAGGTCAGGATACCATCAGCTGAGAGTACGAACAGAGGACATTCCAAAAATGGCCTTTTAGACTCATTATGGACACTATGAGCTTTTAGTGATACCTTTTGGACTAACAGATGCTCCATCTGTCTTTATGGACTACATGAACTAAATCTTTTGACCCTATTTGGACAGGTTTGTGGTAGTGCTCATTGATGACATACTGATTTATTCAAAATGTGAAGAAGAACATTGAGAGCAAAACCATATCACACTACAGATTTTGAGGGTCATTAGTTGTATGCTAAACTGTCAAGGTGCAAGTTTTGATTGAAGAAAGTGAAGTTCTTAGGCCATGTGGTGTCTGCCTAGAGAGTAGCAGTGGATCTCAGGAAAGTGGACGTAGTACTTAAGTGGGAGGTCCTTGGATCAGTGATAGAGGTGAGGAGCTTTGTAGGATTAGCTGGCTATTATCAAAGGTTTGGTTTTCTTAGATTGCCATGCCACTGACTAAGTTAACTAAAAAGGATCAACCATTTGTTTAGACGGAGAAATGTGAAGCAGTGTTCCAAGAGTTGAAGACCAGGTTGACTACGGCCTTAATGCTTACTCTTCCAACCCCCGAAGTACCATATATTCTTTACATTGATGCATCACTAAAAGGTTTGGGTTGTGTGTTAATGAAAAGCAATAAGGTAATGGCATATGCTTCTAGGCAGCTGAGGCCGCACAAAGAAAACTACACGACCCATGACTTGGAGCTAGCGACAGTGGTTTTTACACTAAAGATTTGGAGGCATTATCTATATGGCTTCCAGTTTGAAGTTTTGAGTAACCATAAAAGTTTGAAGTACTTGGTGGATCAAAAAGAGTTGAATAACAAACAGCATCACTAGATGGAGTTCCTGAAAGACTATGATTTTGAGCTTAAATACCATCCTGGAAAGGCCAATGTGGTAGCTGATGCTTTGAGCAGAATAGTGGTGTATGTGTTTTGTATGAGCTTAAAGGAATAATTCTTGGTTGAGGAATTATTGAATATTCCAATTTTTCTGTCAGAACAGACCACTCTATGTGCCGTGCTTGAAGATTATGAATTCTATCAGGATTTACAAGCAACTCAATAGGAAGACGATCAGCTGGCAAGGATTCGAGTTGAATTGGAGAATGGCCTGGTGTAGGTGTTACACCTTACTACTAGAATGACTTAGAGTTCAATACGAACCACTTTAGACCACATTGGATGGTTTAGGGCTTAAAAATTTCGTAAAAACACTGATTTTCAGATTTTTACTGTTCATTTGGTAAAAATCTAGTTTTCTGGTATAATTTCAAAAAATCATAACTTAATCTAAAAAAATTAAAATAGAGTGGTTCAAAATTTTGTGGAAAGCTTTTTGAATATTCTTTCAAGGAAAAATAATATTAGAAATTAATTCCTTATGAGAAAGTATCAGATTTTTGTGAAAGCCACCTCTATCCTTTTAGTGAAAACCATTTCTCTAGATTCTGGACCTTAACTTTAAAAAATACCAAACTCATATAGTTGGCCATTTTTAAGGTGCTATATATTGATTTGAAGCTCACGACGTGAACTTTAAGCATGCCAAATTTCATGAAGAAGTTCATTCAGGAACTTAATAAAAACGCAACTCCAAGTAAGCGTCCTACTTGGGGTTACAGCACTAAACATACATACTTATACATAACCAAAATATAATTGTTTCCTCATGGTTCACCACCACAATTACCTTTGAATTGGTAGCTTCCCCTTTGATGATTCAGCCCCTAAAATGTTAGGTTACATATAGGGGATGAGATTTCAATGAAATCCCAGTAGCAAGATCAATCAACCAAAACATCAACATGCATCATTATAAAGCATTCTAACATTAGCTATCATAGGAGAACTAATCTTTCTATAATAGACAACCTCAACATGCAATAGCCAAGACAATAAAATGCAAGGAGCAACCATATCACAAACATCATAGTTCAACCATATGATAGCAAGCATTCATGCCATAAATAACAATGCAAGGTTAATATTGGCTAATTAAATCCTACTACCTTGATCCAAAAGCTTCTATGATTCTTTGATCTTCTTTCTCTCCTCCACAATTAATAAACCCTAATATCATAAACCATGAAAGGGGCAGCAACATTACCAACCAAACCATATCAAAAATCAATAACAAAACTTAATTAAACCCTTGCCCCTTTAAAGCTTTAAATTTTAATCTTTAATTTTTGACCTTTGTTTCCTTAAGCCCTACAAATTCTTTCTTGGTTCATTTCTATATGGTTTTTCATGTGGAATCCAAATATACACTTGGATTTAGGAAAATAAATCTCGTTCCATAAGATTCTGTTTGGCCAAACACTAGAGCTTGTTTCTCGAAAAATCACAACTTTGATTCTAATGCTTCCAACACTTGTTCTTTAGGTTATTCTACAGCATTTTTCATTTTGAACACAATGGAAGCATCAAAACATTGAAAAACTCATCTTATATTCCAGTTTTAAAAGTGGCCAAACCATACCTTTTGGGGTTCAACCATGAAAAACTTTTCAAAACAACACCAAACCGCTTGAAATCACCTTAAATCATAATGTTCACTACCAGAAAAAAGGCTTTTCACGACGGTTTTGAAGGCAAAGTTGATAAAGGTGACATTAAAAGGTAAAGAAAACACGGCGGTTTTTTGTATTAACCGCTGTGGAAAAGTATTTTAACGACGGTTATAAATATAACCGCCGTTAAAAATATTTTTTTTTAAATTCTGCTTGATCTTCATTTTTACCACCCTGCGATTTATAGTTCCAAATAAATGTAGGCAGTGCAAAATACGCAGAATAAGATCAATTAGCTAGTTAATATATATACAGCATTGAAATTTCTTTTACACAATGCGAAAATAGGGAAACCGGCCAATAGAACTAAGGGGTTAATTAAGACCAAGGAACACGTATTGGCTAGGTCCAACAATTCTGAAATAGAAGTAACTACTTCTTTGTACAATAGAAATCATGAACATGTACATATAAGAGGGAACCGAGAGAAAACATCTAACAATGAATTTTTTGAGAAATGACCTAACTATTTGAAAGCTAAATTTCAATAGTTTGTACCAATGTTGTTGACAAAGTGTCCCTCATCAAGTTGATATCATCCATGAGATATGGTATAGTATTTTGAAATATCTGTTAATCAAAAATAACATAGTAAACTTAGTCAAAAATGTGAAATGAATTGAAGAACGTCATGCAATGTAACTCATCTTTACCTCATCTAATTTCTCAGTCGTTCCTGTCTCAATTATGTCATTCATGTAGCGAATGACATAATATCCACACTCAACATGTCCTTGTTGACAACGGTACTAAAAAAATAAGATATAAAATTGAATATTAGACATTATTGATTATAAACATTAACTTTAATTCATCCAAAAATGTTTAAAAGTTAGTTCAAAACAACATATACCTTTGGAAGAATCCATGTTGGTGCTTGTCTATTTTGTTTAATCGCCACAACATTAAAAGTATGAAAAGCCCTATCAATAGTATAAGAGAAAATGATATTAGAGCATGCTTGTATAAACTTCACAAGTAATAAATATATAAATAAAAACTAACGTGTCGATGACATCTTTGGTTTCTTCGGATGGACTTCCACAGAGTGAATCGAACCAGTAAACTTTGTTGTCAAAAGGGGCACAAACAATTAGAGTCCAATGATAACTGCAAAAGGCAAACCATGTTAATTATAACCCGACACATACAACTTGTATATCTCAAATACAAGTTGATAAATATATTGGCTTTCTGGTCTGAGTCATTGTGGTCATAATGTAGATTGACCTTGCTTCCACAATATTAAATTCTTTCTGCACCCTTTGAGGACACATAAAGCCATATGTTCCTTTAAGTCCTCCGTTTTGACAGATTTGATTAAAGTGCCTGTTGTTCAAGTAAAAAATATTAGGACATGCATGAAGTATAATATGTAATAAGAAAATGATATGGTAACTTATAAAATAGCGAGCTGCATGAAGACTATATCAAGCTCCTCAAAGTTGAGGAACTGAACGAGGTCCCTCTTATCAATGGTGAAGTCGTATGTTATATCTGAACCCACAATCCCCAACGGCATCTTGAAAGTCACAGGCTTATCCATGTTTGGCACCATGGAATGAAGAACCTCCAAACTGGAATACATAAGCGCAACATCACCAGGAAGAGGCAAGAGTACAGGATCTGATGATGCGCTCGTTGTGGCCTTCTTCGCTGCCGCCTTCTTCACCATTGGCTTTGCAATAAGTCTCTTTGGCCACAAAATGAAATGTCCTTTGGCTTGGGCCAAGAGTCGAACCTCATCAGTAGGATTGGGCATTGGTGTACCCCCTGACCACGAACAATCCTCTCTACTGTCACCCTTGCTTGATCGCTCAGAATTTTGTTGCCGTGAATCGTTGTGCCCATGAATGCTCGACCACTAGCATCATGAACAGGTGAATTTTCATAATCCACATAGAGAGAACACGGCATCCCATTGTCTTCGACAGGGTCAGGGTCAGACACTATCAGTTGCTGTGTTTGATTATTACTGCCCTTTCCGCTTTTTATCACAGGTGAACCCTGAAACATAATATGAAATTAGTTAAGGAACATTAAATAAGTTTAAATAGATCAAATGAATCTTTAGAAGATTTAAAAAGATGTGTGATTATTACCTGAGAAGGTTCAGATACTTGGGGCATCTGGAATCCGCTTGTACCCATCATCATCAGAGTTTGTTGAAACTTGGCATCGAATTCGTCACGTATCTTTTGCATCTCTGCCATGTGTTGTTGACTTAGTTCAGCTCGAACTCTCTCTGTTTCTTCCTGTAGTCGTTGGTCGAGCTCCTCTTTAGATACCATGTTAGCGGAGGATGATCTAGTGCTTCTTCGTGAAGCAGAGCCAAAAAATTCTTTAATACCAATCCCTTTAGGAGTCCCTCTAACTCTTCCGGGATGGTAATTATAGCCTTTCCAATAACATTGGCCAAGATATCCATCCGTCCTTGAGGGATGAATGTACCTTGAGATAATTGCTCCTCAAGTGTATCCTGTATCATTAAAGCAATAAATTCAATTTATGATAATTGAAAAAAACAATTAATGAAGCATAATTCTTAAATATTACTTACAATCCTCTCAGCAACAGCAGCAGACTGTGGAGTAATGTATTGACCCTTTTTAATCCTCGCCGCCTTCCATTTTTCTTGGCGAGAAGGACGCTCAATAGGTGGAATGTAGCTAGTAGGATTTGAAGCAACAGCCATCTGTGCATTCTTTATCCGTTCCTCCATCATACTTCTTTCTAACCCACTATACCCTGCACGAGACATGGTATGTGGGTATACATTCTGCTCAGATATTTGTTTGTTCTTCTGACTCAATGCCTATGACAATGAAACAAATTCGACAAAGTTAGTTTAGTTAAATAAAATATGACCTGATTAAAAATTAAGTTTGAAGAAACCAAACCTGAAATACAGGGTCTTCACATTGCTTCACAAAACTCTCCCATGCCTCGTCACTAATAAATGAATATCATTCCTTGGGATGCTCACCCTTTCTTTTTCCACGAATATAATATTTTGTAAGCGTGGCCTTAAAATCCCTCCACCGTTCATCAAGTTGCTTAAACAGATGGTCTCTCATTTACTTAGTGGTAGGAATATCAAATGTCGGCTGTAATACAATAATAGCATAGAGTTATAAAGTAAATAAGCAACTATAATTGAAACAAGTAGAGAAAACAATGCACAATATAATATACCAATATATCCTCCCAAATGTTTTTCTTTAAATCTTTGTCCACCTTCTTCTAGCTAGGAATGTCAATGCCAATCTTACTGCATGCGACATAACTCACATGACTAGTAAATTGAGCCCCAGCCTTTCCTATAGGCTTCAGATCATCATCAAACTCTACTGTAATCCTCACAAGCTGTGCGCTCTCATCACGTAAAGCTAAATGCCTCATATGGGTTGGTCCTCTACCCTTTCTCCGGCTAGTAAAAGAGCTGTCGTCACCAGAACCCTATTAACCGGATCTGTCCATTTCCTGTTTAAAGAACAACGAATTAATAAATGTAAGAATAAGAAATATCAAGCTAATATAAAACATTATATTATTAAGTATATTTAGCCAAAAAAAAAATCAAATAATTCATTTGAGGCTTACAACGATTATCCTCCCAAATTCCTTCACAATGATCATCTCTAACAACATAGTCATCATCTACCAAATCTAATTCAACTGCTTTAGGTCGAGTAGTTGTGAAAGGTGGGGTTTCATCAAGATTAAGCTCTAAATCACCATCATCTCCACCAACTCCTTGCCTTTTACCTTGAAGCATGATAGACAATTTCTTTTTTGCTAGATCGGGAACGAAGAACACTTGTTTTGCTTGACTTGCAAAATAAATGGCTCGTCTCCATATCCAAACCTCTCAAGATCGACCGAAACAAATCCAAATTCTTCATCCACTTGCACAACATTACTATTAACCCACTTACATTTGAAGATGGGAACTTTAAACTTTGTATAACTAACCTTCCGTATCTCTTCTATTATTCCATAATAGGACATTGCCGCCAACATTGGGTTTCTGTCTTTAGAACTAGCAAAATGCATGGCTTCCGCTACTACCATCACCCCACTATTCTGCATAGTACTCTTATCGTCTTGGGTTTTTGTGTAAAAAGAATAACCATTTATATCATATCCACCCCAACACAAAACCTCAAAAGAAGGCCCTGCAGCTAGCCTCTGTATTGTCTCAGAAGGATTGCCATCTTTTTAACACTTCTCGCTTGAACCACTCTACAAATAACTTATTATGTTCATTAGCTAGTTGTATATCACTCTTTCTTGGATTCAAGTTCCTCAGCATATTCTTGTGAGCATTTAAGTAAGGAAAAACTTCATCCGTGTTGTTTAAAATATATAGATGTGCCTGCATTACAACTTCTCTTGACATAGACCTCACTATGACACCTCGTGTTCCCTTGCTTCTTCTCCCCTGATCATGTCGAGATTGAGGAAGACCAACTGCCTTTACCCTATCAAGATATGCGTTACAAAACTCAACTGCCTCCTCAGCTACATATCTCTCAACAATTGATGCCTCAAGCCGATAAGGATTCTTAGAGTACCCTTTTAGGATTTTCATGTATCTCTCAAAAGGGTACATCCATCTTAAACACACAGGGCCACAAAGTCTTATCTCTCGCACAAGATGAGCTATCAAGTGGACCATAATGTCAAAAAATGATGGAGGAAAATGCATTTCCAATTGAGAGAGGATCACATAACCTTCATTTTCTAATTCATCCAACTCAGCAGGATCAATGACTTTATTGCAAATGGCACTACAAAACATACAAAGTCTTGTAATAGTATTTCTCACATTGGTTTTCATAATGCCTTGAATAGCAAGTAGAAGTAATTGTTGCATCAACACATGACAATCATGAGACGTCATTCCCGTTATCTTCAAATCTTGCATTGAAACAAGTTTGCTTAAATTAGAAGAATAACCTTATGGCACCTTAATACTATTGACAAAACCACAGAAACTTCTTTTCTCTTCTTTTGATAATGTGTGGCAGCTGGATGTAAATAAGCCCTCTTACCATCTCTTTCTTGTGGGTGAAGGACATTTCTTATTCCAATTTCGACTAAGTCTCGTCTTGTATTGATTCCATCTTTAGTCTTTCCACTTATATGCAAATGTGTACCAACAAGGCTCTCACATACATTCTTCTCCACATGCATCACATCTAGACTATGCCTCACATCAAGACTTTGCCAATATGGAAGATCAAAAAAGATAGATCTTTTTTTCCATATATTTCTCTCATCGGCAGTCTTCTTCTTCTTCTTACCGAAGACCACATTAATTCCCTCCACCCGCTGATAAACTTCTTCTCTAGTTAATGGTCTTGGAGCCATTTCATATTCTTGTGAGCCATTAAATGCCTTTTCAATCTATGGTAAGGGTGATACCGACTAAGAAACCTTCTGTGACCAAGGTATACTGTCTTCCTGCCATGTTTAAGTTGCATATAGTGGGTGCTTTCTTTGCATATCAGGCATGCTTTATGCCCCTTAACACTGTATCCTGACAAATTTCCATATGCTGGAAAGTCATTTATCGTGGTGAAGATCATGGCACATAAATTGAAGGTCTCTTGTTTATATGCATCAAACACATCAACACCTTCCTCCCATAATTTCTTCAGATCCTCAATCAAAGGTGCCAAATACACATCGATATCATTTCCCAGTTGTTTTGGCCCCGAGATCATCAAAGTAGCATGATATACTTTCTTTTCATACATAACTAAGGAGGCAAGTTGTAAATTACGAGGAGCACTGGCCAAACACTGTGTGTGCTACTAAGATTACCATATGGGTTAATTCCATCCATACAAAGCCCTAGCCGAAGGTTTCTTGGCTTGCCACCAAATTGAGAAAATTTTTGATCTATTGTTTTCCATTGAGGAGAATCTACCGGGTGACGAAGCTTTCCATCACATATTTTCTCATCGAAATGCCATCTCAAGTTCTTTGCATCTGTGGCATTAGCAAATAGATGCTTAAATCGTGGTATTATTGGAAGATACCACAGAACCTTCAAAGGAGAACCTTTGGTCATCTCATTATAATCACCATCATCTTTCTTCATTTTGTATCTTGAAGTCCCACATTTAGGGCACTTATTCAACCCTTCATAATCATTTCTGAATAATATGCAGTCATTAGGACATGCATGTATCTTCTCATATTCCAAACCCATCGGACACAAAATCTTTTTTGCCTCATACATTCGTTTCGGAAGTGAATTCCCTTTAGGAAGAATATCACTCAGCAATTCAAGCAATTCCGTAAAACTAGCATTGGTCCAACCATTTCTTGCCTTCAAATTCATCAGTTTCAATACAATTGTCAACCTTGTGTAATCATCTTTGCACCCCGGGTATAAAGGTGTCTCTGCATCACTACACAAAGTTTCAAAGGTAGAAGAGAACTGTGTAGAGGATATAGACCTTATATCACGAAACATATTCGAAATTCTATCACCAAAGTCTTCATTCACAACCTTCTCATTTGCAGACAGTGTAGTCTTTCTAATTTCTCCATGCCATATCCAATTTGTATACCTCAAATTTATCCCATCATAGATAAGATGCTCTTTTATCTCAGAAATACTTTGTCGACTATTGTTTAAACATTTGATACAAGGATAATAGTACAATCCATCTCTTTTACTAGGGGCATTTCTCTAAGCAAACTCAAGAAACTTTTCAACCCCATCCTCATATTCCTTACTAATTCTCTTAGCTTTCATCCAACTACAATCCATTGTTCTACTGATTATTTAAACAACACTTTACTATCAATCAAAATTCATAACGAAGAAAAAAAACACAAAATAACAAACAGATTATTCATTACTAAATTCTTATATTTATTACAAAAAAGTTACCAAAAATTCGAAATAAATATCAAAAAATTATTAAAAAATTTAAAAACTTCACAACTAATCAACTCTAAACATTTAAACATGTTTCTAATACAGTATATAAGAAGGAATTAAGGTTTTCTCACATCCAATGCCCACCAATCAACACCAATCAACGGTTCAACCACATAAAAAATGCAAAATGAACAATACAAGCCAACCACAATGTAAAACTAACAAACCCATTTCATATATAACAGATTTTCATGGCCAAAACATTCAAAAAACCAAGAAAAATTGAAAAGAATGAAAGAAGAGGATACTCACAGAGTAAAGTAGATTCAAATGCGAAATGAGAGCGTTCGAATAGCGGCGGACGGCGGCAACGCACCACGAGCTCAATGGAGGAGTTTAAATGGTGGGATAGTGGGGGGTATGTGTCACACTTTACTTATATAGTACCTTAGCATTCATTTAGAACCATTCCAGACCATGTTGGATGGTCTTACACTTAAAAATTTCAATTTAGACGTTAATTTTCAGAAAATTACTGTTCACTGTCCAGTTTTCAGATTACAGGTCTAACTTTGAAAAATCATAACTAATTATACAAAAATCGTATGGAGGTGTTCCAAAATTCTACAAAAATCTCTTTCAATGCTCTTTAAGGGAAAGATATTCAAACTGAACTCACCCTCACTGGAAATGTACAGTTTATTGGATTAAGATTACTATTCGTTTGGTAAAATCTGGACTTTTTGGATTCTCCGCCTTAACTTTGAAAATTCATATCTCTTCGTATACACATCCAAATGAGGTGATTCACCACTCATTTTAAAGCTTAGGATGTGCACTATAAGTATACCAAATTTTGTAGCTTAACTCATTCATATGATAGGTCAAACTAAAGCTTGAAACTAACTGATCCATGACCTACGTTTTATCCCTTAACATCTCTTTACTTTAATTCTTTTTATTTCTTTGGCATACCTAACATGGGCTTACTTTTTCCCATTCATGCTCATACATTCCTCTACATGCCATAAACTTTATAATTAAATACATGGCATTCACAACATAATTATAACATAGGAGAATTATACATTGAATATTAGTATCAAATCATTAGCATCAATAATTCTCCACTTCTTCTCCTTGCTTCTCATGCCATTAGTGCCTAAATGGTTGGTTACGAAGGGGTGAGATTTGGGGGAATCTCAGTAGCAAACATTACCACATACATGCACAAGATGGATGCTAGTGTATGGTATGTAGTTTTTCATAAACTTAAGTTAACTAGTGACATGCCATCATGCTTTATGCTTGGTATAAAAATGCATGGCCATGGGAACATATTAAAAACAGTATTTCCAGCAACAATCATCATGTCACAATATCATTCAAACAACAAATACAACCAACACATGAGCATACCATGTCAAGCACATAAAGGGTAAGTTCACTACCTTGCACCTCAAGCTCTCCTCTTACTTTTCCTTTGACTCCCTTGACTTTCCAACCAGGTGGGAATTCGGTTAACATCACCAACATCCTCTTGGATGTTCCAAGGTCCTAAACATAACCATAATGATCAGACAATCTATTAGAACGACTAGATTACATAAAGTTCAAGACTAGCTCTCTTGAACCTCAACCCTTTCTGTTAGTCTTAGGGTTTTCTTTCCAACTTTTCTAACATAAATCTTATTATTTTCCATCCTTAAGATCCATTTCTTGTCAATTAGGACCACTTCAGATGGCCTTAGATTCAAGAAGATCAAATCTGAAAATTATGATTCGCAGGTACTGTTCACGCAGAAATTCCAGAATTCTTGCTCAAATTTGAAAATTCATAATTAATTCTAGAAAAATCAAAATTGAGTGCTTCCAAGTCTCACTGAAAAATCCTTAAGTTAAATTTAAAGGAAAAATAGTTTCAGGAACCAATTCTACTCCAAACAGTACCGGAATTGTACGGAACTCGAAACTCTTTCAAAAGTTCAACACTGTTTCCAGATTTCAAACCCTAACTTTGAAAAATCACCATAAATCGTACACATATCCAAATGAAGGGTTCTACCCATGGATTTAAAGCTTACAGAGTGTACTTTAAGCATGAAAAATTTCAGAATCATATACAGACAGTAACGAATTCGAAATAGGCATCAAATCATATGCTACAGCCACCACATACCTTGATCTTGAAGCTTGAACTTAGGTGGACTTTCTCTCACTAGACATAGCTCTTTCTCTCTCTAGATGAAAGAGCGGCAGAGTTTCCCCTATGGTTCCCTTGCTTGGCTGAAATATGAGGGGAGGGAGTGCCTATTTATAGGCAAAAATTTGCCTTAAATGGACTAAAATGCCCTTGGTAGCTAGAAGAAGGAGTAAGGGTAATTTTGGAACTTCAAGTGGACTTTTGCATCATCATTGCATCATCTTATTACATCATCCTTGCATCATGCTTCTAGAAGAGGCCACTTGTCACGAAAATGGTGGAGGAGAAGGGAGATTAGATCATAACCGTTGGATCTAAACTTAGCCCTTAAGTTTCCTCCTATTTTACTTGGCCCATGTTTCTCCGACTTTCTTTATGGCCTTCCGGGGTTCAGAAAATTCTTCTATCTACTCCATAAATTCCTTTTCATTCTAGAAAATATCTATGAATTTTCTCAGGCCATAACACTTCCTTTAAGCCTTGTATAAAAATTGTTTACTAAAATACCCTTTTATTGGCACAATCAGCTCTTTAATTTATTAAAGCCATTCCACTGACCTTTTGGTTGCGAGACTAATTTTATAAATTAGTATAACCTTTCAACCAATTAACCTAATTTTTACGTACATTTTTGAGGTCTCTTTCTATTTTAAATAATTACCTCAACAGTGCACTTTTTACTAGCCACAACCTCATAAATTCCATTTAAGCTGCCTCAGGGGTATTTTTGTCATTTCTCTTCACAGAAGGGTCTTAGAATATTATTTTCCATTTTTTGGGATTTTTCTTAGAATTTTCTGTACACTCTTCCATTTTTGCCCTTACTGCTTATAACTTTTTGAATTTACAGTTTAGTCCCTGCTTGGACTTAACTTTATATAATCCTCTCTTTGAGGCTTTTAACTTAACCTTTGGCCTATATCTAGTCTCTTTTCTCTCTCTAGGCCTTCGAGACTTTACTTGAGTCTCTGACCTTGATTATACTAAAACCCCTGAAAAACTTTTACTTTACAGTTTAGTCCCTGAAACTGCTTTGACTTCCTTTCTCATCTTTGGGACTTCTGCTCAAAAAGGGTCTGGTAGCCTATCCAATTCAGGCTACTTTTGATACTTCTAGGCCCAAAATTCTGGATGTTACAATTCTCCCCCTCTCAAAAAAATTTCGTCCTCAAAATTTCGGGTCAAATCTCTATTATTACCCTTAATGAGAGGTTACCTGAGGAGAATATTCCTACTTATACTTAACTCTGACCTTTTCAAATTTTCATTATACCTCATTTCCATGTTTCCACCCTGGCTTCACACTTACATAACTCGTCGTTCTAAACTTTTTTGTCATTCATATGAGCATGGCCTTTGCTTTTAAGCATTTTGTCATCACTGCTCACATTCTTCCGATACTTTAGGCTCATTCTTTCATAATAACACCATGATAGTGTGCCTGTCTTCATGGTATTTTACTATACCATGACATTTTTGGTTCTCTTAATACCGTATTTATCTATTCTTTTCGGTACCCTATCATTCCTCTTTACTTTAAGGACGTATCTCCTTTCTTTTCTTCATTAACTAGAATAGAATTGAGCACGGTCTAATAAACAATAGAGGTATCTGGAACAAGTTAAGGGTACTCTCTCTATATTAGTCCACCGCTGAGGAAGATTTTAGTATCTTAAACTCATCTCTGGTCATTGTCTTCCCAAAGATGTACTGTACTCTTACCCTTATGGCTCAACTATTTTCTCTTAGGCTTGGTCTACTATGACCTCGGGAGCTACTGCGCTCTACCGTAAGCCTCTTCAGGATCTACTATGACCCTGGAATACTATCATCAATCTGAGCTATCTTAGGATCTCTAGAAGACTCTAGACCATAGAGTTGAGTAATAAAATAAGTCACCTCCACTCAGCTAGTAACTTGACTAATTATTCCCTAAGACTGATCACAGATATCAATATTGTCTTCTTAGGCCTTACTCAATCCTTTCTGTCAGCTCCTGGAATTCTTAGCCTTTCCATATTTCTTTAGCCCTTAGTTTTAGCTTCCTTAAATCACTTTCCTTTCTTTGTGCCATTCGAATCCCTAGGCACTAGCTCATCTCTAGAGCCCACTAACTTGCCGTTGCATCAATGCCGGCCTGCCTTGTCTTAGGACTCTGTAGTCCTTACTGTCTCTTAATAATTCAGACAGCATCAGGAGAGGACTTATATCATCACATTCTCATTATACTTCAGTATTTCGTAGTACCCTGTTAAGCTCGAGGAGCACCTGTTTGCATATCACACTTCTGTTGTCTTAACCAGTTTCACTCTCTCTCTCTGGGGTAAGGTCCGTCCTGTGCCTTATCTCGACTGCTTCTACTTTTCCTGTGGGAGGACAGATTGCTTTAACTGGAGCATCGTCAACTCAACCACTTGCTTTCTGTTTCATTCCTTCAGAGGATAGCTTATTCTTACTAGAGCAGCGTCACTCTGATTCGGAGAATCACTTCCCAAACTTAGAGAGGTACTTCATGGTCAAGACTTTCCTCATATGCAATCTCGGCCAGGGTACATTCCTCAAATACCATATCCCTATCAAAGGGAGCCTCTCTACTGGATTATTCAATGTTATAAGCAGTGGCATCTATCTATAGGAATCTCATTTCTTAGATTCCTTAATGGCCTAATTACCATGGTTGCACGCTCTTGGATACCTTAGGGACATAAAAGAATATTGTTTTAGTCCCTAACATTATCATATATCTAAGCATCATCGAGCTCTAGATATCACAAGGAACTTGCTTATCTCTCTTTGTTCATTAGTTCCCAGTGCAACTATCCACTATTATGTTCTTATTCATTTCCTTTCATCTCCATCCTCAAGAGGGATCTTGCCTCACTTTACTCTCTCTGACTTTCTTCACCTCTTGACCAATTATTTTTCTGGGCCGGTATTGATCACCATACCCTCGTCATATCACATCACATAGTAAATGTTTAATCACCTTGCTGTGCGGTATCTAGGTTTGGCACCAATGTCATCATTGACCTTCCATTCGTTGTCATATAATCTTTGTCCCTCTTGGTTCACTATCCCTTAGGAATTTCCACCTCTATTCAAGGATTTGAACAAACCTTAACACATCTCATTCTGTTACCATGCCTCTATCGAGGTCGTATTGATTACTTAAGGTACAGGTTGACATTCAGTTCCCTTACTAGGGCATTGACTTATACCTCTGACTGGTTACTGTACCTTTACCCATTACTTCCATGGTCATATGCTAATCATAAAGTGACCATATTACACAGCAAGCATTGATCATTAAAACATCTCCGCTGTGTGACCTTCCAGTCAGGCACCTTTAACTAATTACCCGAGGCTTAGGTTGTCATCCTGCTTCCCTATTAGGGTCTAGACTCCTATTCTTTATTGGCTTACCATACTCTTAGCCTTTGGAGACGTCTTTCAACTTTGATTCATTCCCTGGTCAAGCTCTCTTAGCCCAACCATTCCTCTCCTAAGGGGGAGTCTTATAGCAGCGACTACCTATCTCTCAGGTTACTCTTTGTCATTCCTTACTTCTATTCTATATTTATTTCCCTTAAAGAAAACACCTTAATATCTTAACCTCAATTGGACCAATCCTAGAAACCCGTTACTTTTCTAATTAGGTTTTCTCTCACACCGGGCTTTGGTTGAACCAATACTTTGCTTATACCTTAGTCAGGACCTCTACAAGAACTTCCCAACGGTTACTTATCGTTGGCTTACTTTCACCTAAGCACGTTTAACTGAATAGTGCTAATAGGCACGAACCACAGTACCTTGCTGTCTTAGGCCCTTCTTATTCTATCTTTAGTCAGGTTGTTCAGCTTACATTCTTGTCTCTCGTCTTATCTTAAGAATTTACCCGTCAATACTCAATCTGTCTCTATATCACATGGGTTCTTCCTGTATTTAGAGCTAGCCTAAGTGTCTCTTTTTCAGGTCTTATGGCTCTAACTCCTCTAACTTTGGCTTTCCTCTATTAATCGGAAGGAAATTGAATCCAACTTAATTAATGATAAGGTTATCTGGAAGGAAATCATGGGTACTCTCTCAGTACTAGTTTACAATTGAAGGAGGTTTCCACATTCTCAACTCATCCATGGTCCTCATCTTCCCAAATAGGTACCAATCTCTAGGAGACTTAGACTATAGGACTAAGTGAAGTCATCTCTACTCAATTGGTCACCATACTAATAATTCCCCAAAAACTGTTCCAAGAACCAATACCATTTCTTAAACCTCCTGTCAATTCCCCAGGCCACCTATTTGTCTCTTTAGGTGCCTAAGCCAATCTGTCTTAGGAGTTCTCTTACTCTTCCAGCTGCTCTTACCGTCTCTTACTACTTTAGAATGGTACAGAGAGAGGACTTAGCAACTTCTCTTTCCTCTACTTTACTTTTCAGTACGAGCATACTCTAACATGCATAATGTCTGACATTTTAATGCAAGGAGTGTAAGCTCTTACTGGTTGCTATGTCCGTAGCATGCTAGCCGGACATCTTATCCCTACAAGAGGGAGCCTCTTTTCTGTTCGCAGATGTTTCTAGAAGTTATAGGGAGAGGACTTTTGAGGTTCTTTTTCTTTCTATTTGCCCTTCTCTGCTAAGCTCAGGGACATTGAACCCTAGCTTTATTCTTGGCTAGTCATGCTTCCATTAGGGTGAAGTCAACTCCGCTTGCCTTGCCTCGGCTGCTTCCCTTTCCTGCTCATACAGGGTATCTTGCTCTATCTAGAGCAGTGTCAATTCTGACTCGGAGGACTAGTTCACCGCTTTCTCTAGGAAGATTGGTAGCCAAGACCATATCCTCTGTGAAGGGTGCCTCTCAACCTAACCCCAAGTGACTAAGTATCTCTTAACATCATCAGGAACATGCCGACCTCATAATACTAGTTCCCCGCATAGCTATCTATCTTATTCTCATCTCTTTCTCTTCTTTTTAGTCCCTAAGAATTCCACTAGGGTTATCTACCTTGACTTCACTATCTCTATGTTCCTCTTTATCTATTCAGGAACTTGAGATAGCTACTCTATCATAGTGCCTTATCTCTAACAAGGCTTCAAGAGTTTGCCCAGCTTAGGTGGCCACTACACCCTCTTAGCGGTGTACAGACTCAACCCCTAACTATCTTGTTCAACTCAGCATTACTCTTCCTCTTGAGGGGGAATCTGATAGCTTTTAAATAGTGGCTATAACCCTCTCTCTGAGCTCTATCAGTCTTACTCTCAGGGACCTCATAGTCCATCAAGTCGTGCCAAGATACTACCTCAGCATCTGAGAGTCACTATCTCTATTCGTCATGACCAGAATTCTTATTCGCCACCACTTTCTTTGGTTCATCATGACAAAACATACTTTCTCTTACTTCTTCTAGTTTTACTTAGCTTTGTTCATCGTAACCTTAACTGCTGCCTGAAGGACTTCTATGTCCTAGCCTCACTGTAATCCCCAACTAAGTCAACTACTTCCTTTCAAGCAATGAAGGAAGGGTCTGGCTCACAACTCTAGGCTATTAGCACTTTTGGTTTCCCTTATCCTCAGGGATTACCGGCGGCAGAAAGTGATCTTTAGCTCTTCTGACCTATTTATATCTATTTAGGAATCAAAGATAACTACTTTGATCATGCTGCCTTAACCTTGTATCAAGGCTACAGTAACTGTATCTAACTTAGGTTGCCACTTGACCCTTTTCGTCTAGGGTTTAGACTCATACCTCTATCTGACTTATGAGCCATTATCCCTTTTCTTTAGAGGGAAGTCTCTTTATCTTTACACAGTGGCTACCTTCCTCTGCGTATAACTTCTCATCATCATTTTATCTGTACCTTTCTAAACGAGATTTTTCCTCTAGGGAAGGTCTTGCTGTGACGAAGTTAGGGGGCGCCGCAGCAAAAGTTGTCTAGGTGAACGAGAGTTCCCTCTCAGGCAACTCTCGCTGTGACAAAAATGGGAGTTCACCATGACGAAGTCGGGTTTTTAGGCGAGTAAATCCATCTTAGGATTAGTTTATTGTAGTGAAGTTTAAGGTTTACCGTGACGAAAGATCTGCATGTATAAATTCGCAGGAGGGGGTCTGTTATGCGAAAATTTAAATTTCTAAAGGTGGGAGTTGTCACATCAAGTAATAGGATAATTAGGAATAAGGAATGTTCCTAAATAATTAAGGGTAAAAAATGATAAAGAGAAATAGAAGAATTTTGGTGAAAAACAATTATTATGATTTTCCCAGCCAATTCTGAAAGTTTGACTAATTAAGGAAAATTGGTCAAAAATAATTATGGAACAATATTTCCAAGCTTTAGAAAATTAAGAAAAAATAAGGATAATATCCATTGTAAATTATATGAGATTATATAATTGGTTTTATGACCAAATTACCCTTAGAGAAATTACAAAGGAATTTAGGGGTAATTTAGGCCAATTTAAGGGATTTTATTTTGAAAATTCCAAATAAATATTTTTAAAGAGAATAAAATTTCAAGAAAATTCCTATGATACCCCAAGGAATTATAGGAGATTATGGAATTAAAAGAAGACCATCAAGTATCCAAGATTTTTCTTAATTCATTTGAAAAGTGGAAAAATCAATGAGGAGAAGGAAATTAGTTTTCCTTTTTATTTGATTATTGGGATTTTAATTTTGAGCCAAAGAGGGCAGATAAAAATGAGGTGATTAAATTATGAACCTAACATAAAATAATTACAGAGGCTAGAGTATTGTAATTATAGAAAAGAAATTAAATCTGAGTTAAAATGCATCGATAAAGCAAAGACTAGAGTCTTGCAATTCAAATGGCTCATATTTGGCCATGTCAAGCCCTTAATGAAACATCCTGTCTTTAACCCCTCAGAGTGTGCATTAGTAAGTGTTATGGTTCAAGCAGGTCAAAAAACAAACCTGTGGATTAAAAAATTCAACATAACTACTTGAATTACTATTCACTGTTTAAATTCATATTTCAGGTCCAATTTTGAAAAATCATAATTAATTCCATAAAAATTGTATCTCCTTGTGTACACATCCAATTGAGGCCTCTCATTTTAAAGCTTAGGATGTGTACTATGAATCAGCCAAATTTTGTGGCTTAACTCATTCATTTATAGGTCAAACTGGAGCAACAAACTCACCGCTCTATGACCTACGTTTTATCTCTTAACCTCTGTTTACTTTAATTCTTTCTATTTCTTTGGTATACATAAATTGGGTTTACGCTTTCCCAATCATCTTCCTACATTTCTATTCATCCCATAAACATTGTAATTGGCATCATTGGCATCCATAACATATATTACATAATAGGAGAATTACACATTGAATAATAACATCATTCATTAACGTCAATAATTCTCCACTTTCTTCTCCTTGCGTCTCATGCCATTATTGCCCACCATTTATTGACCTAAATGGTTGATTAGGGAGGGGTGAGATTTGGGAGAATCTCAGTAGCAAACACTACCCATAAGCATGCAAGACATAATACACGTGCATGACATGTTATAACATTAACACATGAATGCCATGGAAAGTAAGCTATAGCGTTTCATGCTTTCATAACATATAGCCAAGGCAAAACATAACATAAACTTGCAAACATAACTTTGCAAACATTTCATCATAGCCTAGTCACATCATGGCAACACAATCACATCATGCAAGTATACATATCAAGCACACAATATGGGTAAGTTCACTACCTTGTAACATAACTTTCCTCTTGCTTTTCCTTTAATTTCCTTGTCTTTCCAACCCTATGGATTTTCAGTCAACACATTAAACATCCTCTTAGATGTTCCAAGGTCCTAAACACATCAATAAATTATGCAAAACAATTATTAGAATCAAGTCCTCTACTTGATTCTTTCTTGAACATACTTGAACTCTAACTTTTGAGTTTCAATTCCAACCTTCCTAAAATTATTTCCACATGCATTCCCATATAATTTTGCATAAAGAATCCATTTCCAAACTCAAAACAACAAAATCCAATCCTAACCATTCAGAACAGTCAAGGCCGAACAGAATCACAAACTAAGGGAAAGTTGGATTTTTTACAAAATCAACACAGAACCACTTGATTCTTGTTGTTTCCAAGCCTTTAAACATGCTTTTAACATCCATATCATCTTCTCCTATTCTAATAAATTTCGTGCAGCACCTCCCCATAGGACTTCAATCATCAAAAATCCAATCAAACCAACCACCAACTCAAAAATAACAAGGGAGGTAGAAACTACATAAAAAACGGCACACATACCTTGTTTTAGAGCTTGATCTTGCTTGGAACCACTTGGCCTTTCTTTCTCCCTCTTCTTTCTCTCTCTAGAAACCATTTTGCAAGACTTCTCCAAGGTTTGCATGGCTTAGGATGAAATGAGAGGGAGGGGAGGGGTATTTATAGAAAACAAGACCAAATCTCGGCCGTTGATCTTAAAAATACGTGGCTTGATCTAGACCGTCTATTTTCTCTTTTTATCTTGTGATGACACGTGTCCTATGACACATCATGCTTACCTCATCTTGATGACATCATGCTTACATCATCAAGCCACATGTCTTTAATCCAACCGCACACGTGCTTGCATCCGATTGTACACGTGTCTTGCATCCAATCGTACACGTAATACCTTCTTTTTCGATTTAACCGTACACTTGTCTCTTCCATATTCCTTCATCATTTTGGCATTAAAATAAGAAGAAAATTAATATAAAATTCGTCCAAAATATAGCCCTTAGACATTCCTCTACCTATTTTGCCATTTTGCACTGTATCGGGTACTTTTTTTGAGTCCTGACTTACCCGGTACCACTAGGACATGTTCTAGCACCACTTTCTCATCTTAATTAAGTACATATATGGCGCCATCTTAGAGGAGAATAGATAAAAATAATTAGCTCTACTGACAGGCTACTTAACCTTACTGAGTCACGCAGTAGAGATTTCACTATAACGGGTAGACAAAGGACTGTCTAAAACATTCCCATACTGCGTTCTGACTTTTATGCTATCCATAAATATCTTCTGCTAACTCAGCATGATGACTCGTAGGTGTCATGATTGCATTTGGTGACTCAGTATGATGACTCGTAGGTGTCATGATTGCATTTAGTGACTCAACATGCTGATTCAGCATTGTTATGATAGTCTTTAGATATTTTCTTTCTCCTTTTCCCAGAAATATTATTAAATAATACTTAATCAGGGTTACCTCCTCTGAATTCTTTCTATCAGCTCGTAACTCCGTTGATCCATCTCTGGATTTCATTCTTTCCCTTTCATCACGGGAAATTCCTCTAATTTTTCTCAGGTCAAAAGTCAAACTATAGACAGCTATTTTCACTTTCCCTGGATAAGGTATAAATAGGCTTTAAATTTAATTAAAGCTAACCTTGTTAGTTTTTAGGGATGGAATTAATTTGACAATCTGTGTAAATTCCTTAACTACTGTTCCCCAGTTTTTCCTGATTATTTGAGGCCATCTCATAGCTTAAATAATTCAATTTGAGTTACTATCTCAAATTGTCCAAAACCCTGGAATGACTTCAAGGCATTTCCTTCATTTCTAACCTTATATCGCTATGTGATCCTATTTTCATTTTTCTGGAATTTTTCTAAGTCATTTGGGCCCTTTTTGCTAACTTGAGCATTGGCCAACTAGAACTTTTATTATTTACAATTAGGTCCCTACTTGGCCTAGGAATCTTTTCTTTACAATTTGGTCCCTCCTTAGGCCTAACCTTCGGAGCCATCTCTTGCAAGTTTCTAGCATAACCTCTGGCCCTTAGTCGCTTCCAGTTCCTCTTTTTTAGTCTCTAACACTATTGTTTTACACATTTACCCTTGGAAGATCTCTTTTTCCTTCCAAGGAATCTCCGGGACTTTCGTTGCATTGGACTTAGCAATCATCCTTTACTTGTGCTATTACTTGTATCTATGAGCCAAAATTTGGGATTTACACCTAATGGAGATGATTTTGACTTTTGGTAATTAATTTCAATTGGATTTAGTTAACTAAGAACGAGAATGTAAGATTAAAGGGGGTAATGACACTTGGATTTTCATTTATGATGGTGGTTGGGATATTTTGATCATTAAAGAGCTCTTCCTCCCCTTATTTTTAGACCTTAGTTTGGCCAAGAGGAGAGAAAGAAGGGAAAGGGAGAGTTTGAAGGGGAATCAAGTTGAAAGGCACTAACTTTGATCATCCAAGTGAGGTTTAAGGTTAGTTTTTGGTTCTAAGTTATGCCTTGCTAAGTTTACTTGAGTTGTATGGTTAAAAATTTATGGTTCTCCCCTTTTCTATGCTGGCCGAAATATATATTTGGTAGGGGAAGAAGTTTTGTTGGTCAAACTTGTTAGAACACTTCAAAACATGATAGTTCCTAGTGGTTACAAGTGGTTGTAGGTTGTTTTTGAACTGTTTTCTTTATTGTGTTTCATAAGGACCATTTCGGCCAAGACCATAACTGAACCCTAGGGTGAGTTTTTCAATGTTTTGAGGGTTCCATTGTGTTCAAAATGAGAAATGGTGTGGGATAAACCTAAAGAATAAGTGTTGGAAGCATTAAAATCAAAGTTGTAATTTTTGGATAATAAACCCTATAGGTTCGATCAAGAGGAAACTGAAAGGAGGAGTTTTATTTTCTTAAATCCAAGTACATATTTGAAATCTACATGAAAAATTATGTAAGAATAAGTCAAGAGGGAATTTTTAGGGTTAAAGAACACAAACTCTAAAAATTTCAAGAACAAGGATAGAAGCATTCCAAGGGTTTAAGAGTTCTTGAGTTATGTTGTTAATTTATATGGAATGGTTGATGATTCTTTCTATCCTTTTTATGCTTTATTATGTTAGGGTTTGACATTTGTGAAGGGAAGGAGGAAAAACAAAGAAAGCTCAAGTCTTTGGAGCAAGGTAGCAAAGTTGAACCTAACTACTAACATTAACTTTGCATTGTTGATTATTGCATGATTAATTGCTATTATGTAGATGAACTTTCTTAATTGTGATGTGGCTGCTCTTTGCACTTTCTTGCTTTGGCCTTTGCATGATTGAGTTTGCCAAATGATAAGCATGCTAGTTCACCAATAGTAGCTAATGTGGTTATGCATAATAATGATGCTTGTTGATGATATAGTTAGTTAATTTTGCCATTGAGATTTCATTGAAATCTCATTTCTTCAAAATAAAATCTAACCTTTTAAAAGCTAAATCATCAAAGGGCAAGCTGTAGATTTAAGATTAATTGTGATGCCAAACCATAAAAATTTTGTTAGCTTTTGGTTATGTAAATATTATGTTGTTAAGTGCTGTAACCCTAACTACACAGCTAACTTTGAGTGATGTTTTGACTAGGTTACTAAACGTATTAGATCAAGATCATGTTCTAAGCTTCAATTTGATAGCTAGCACATTAAAAATATCTAACTACACGATTTATAATGATTTTTCAAAATTAAGCACATTAAAAATATCTAACTACACGATTTATAATGATTTTTCAAAATTAAGGTCTAAAATCTGAAAAAAGAGTTTTTACCAAAAAGATAGTGGTGAGTTCTACAAAAACCTAACACTTTCTCAAATGGAATTGGTTCACAAGTTTATTTTTCCTAGAAAGAGAACTCAAAGAGCTTTTCATAATTTTTTTAGATTAAGTTATAATTTTTGAAGTTGGACCAAAAAACTAGATTTTTATCAAATGAATAGTAAAAATCAGAAAATCAACGTTTATGTGGGAAAATTGAGCCCAAAACCATCCAATATGGTAAAAAATAATTTTGATTAAACCCTAAGTAGATCTAATAGTAAGGTGTAATATTTTTTGGTATCAGAGTGGAGGTTCTGGCATAGGATAGAACGCTCTGCTTAAGTTTACGCGTTAGATATCGGGATTGGTTAAGGAGAAACTGACAAACCTTTGTAGGAATTGAGATGAAAAACACAATGGATTGGGACGCTAGATTTGAGAAGTCAGTCAATGATTGGGATGTTAACATAATCAATCTCATAAAAGAGGATCCAGTGGAATGGACTATGGGGACTACTAGCCCATGATATTCAATAAAAGGGTCCAACAATTATCTAGAGCATTGGGCTAACCTTTTAGGGGTTACTGTTGAGGATTTGACGAACATTCCTGGATCTGGTGACCTGGTAGATCTTTTAACTAGTTTGTATCAAGAACCAATGGACCTCAATCTTTACATTCAATCTCGCAGACAGCCTGTTAACCCAAGCGACATCCCATGACGTAGTACCAGGCCAGTGATACCCTCGACACCTATAGTACCTATCCTTGTTCCGATGGAGCCTAAGATCTGTTGTTAGGATCAGCTAAAAGAGAAGTTGGAATTCTTGGGCCATCATATCAAGAAAGATGAGGATCAGCAAGACCTAAACATTTTTCTAGATTACCTTTAGGGAGTAAAGGTGTTATATTAGACTCATGGACTGGGTAACCCTTATCTAGACACCAAGGACTGGGTCTATAAGATAACGGACATGCTGTTACACCTTACTATTGTATCAACTTAGGATTCAATTAAAACCATTCTAGACCACATTGGATGGTCTTAGGCTCAATTTTATCACAAAAAATGCTAATTTTCAGATTTTCACTGTTCATCAGGTAAAAATCCAGTTTTTTTGCTCAACTTTGGAAATTCATAAATTAATCTAGAAAAATCAAAATGGAGTGGTTCAAAAATTTTATAAAAAGATCTTTGAATGTTCTTTCAATAAAAAATAATTTGTAAATCAATTTTATTTGAAAGAGTGTCAAGTTTTGTGTGAAAATCACCTCTATCCATTTGGCAAAAACCCTTTTTCTAGATTCTAGACCTTAACTTTGAAAAATCATTAAAAATTGTACAGTTGGCCATTTTTAATGTATTAGCTATTACAATGAAGCTTAGAACATGATCTATAATCATGCCAAATTCTATGATTAAAAGTGTTCAAAAACGTAATTGAAATGTCACTTAAATTTGGTGGTGTCAATAGGTTTACAACACTGCCCAAGCTGAATATTTACATAACCAAAAGTCCATGAATTTTTATAGTTTGACACCATAATTTAACCTTCAACCTGCAGCTTGCCCTTGAAAGTTTTAGGTCCTAAAATGTTAGATTGCATTTGGGGGATGAGATTTCATTGAAATCCCAATAGAAAATTAACCAACTATATCATCAACAAGCATTATTATTATGCATAACTACATTAACTACAATTGGTAAACTAACATGCTTATTACTTGGCAAACTCAATCATACAAAGGCCAAAGTAAGAAAGTGCAAAGAGCGGTCACATCACAATCAAGAAAGTTCATCCACATAATAGCAATTAATCATGCATTAATCAACAACGCAAAGTTAATGTTAGTAGTTAGGTTCAACTTGCTACCATATTCCAAAGACTTGAGCTTTCTTTGTTTCTCTTCTTTTCATTCACAAATGTCAACCCTAACATTATCGACTACAAAAAGTGGCAGCAAGAATCATCAACCAATCCACATAAAAATCAACAATATAACTTAAGAACTCTTAAACCTTTTTTAAAGCTTCCACCTTTGGGCTTGAATTTTTAGAGTTTTGTCTCTTAAACCCTAAAAATTCCTTCTTGACTTATTTATATATGATTTTTCATTGTAGATTTCAAATATGTGCTTGGATTTAAGAAAATAAAACTCCTTCTTCCAGTTTCAGCTTGGCCAAACCATAGGGTTCATTTTCTAAAAATTACAACTTTAGCTTTAATGCTTCCAACCTTTGTTCTTTAGGTTTATCCTACACCATTTTCTATTCTAAACACAATGGAAGCATCAAAACAAAGAAAAACACACCCTAGGGTCTAGTTCTTGCCTTGGCCGAAATGGTCCTTATGCAACACAACAACAAAAACACTTCAAAAACAACCTATAACCACTTGCAGCCACTAGGATCTATCATGCTTTGAAGTGTTCTAACATGTTGGACCAACAAAACTCCTTCCCTTCCCATAAACATGTTTTGGCCAACACAAGAAAAAGGGGAGAACCATGAATTTCTAACCATACAACTCAAGTAAACAAAGCAAGGCACAACTTAGAACCAAAAACTAACCTAAACGTTGTTTGGATGATCAAAATTGATGGCTTTCTCTTGATTTCTCCTCCAAGTTCTCTCTTTTCTCTCTTACTCACTCTTGACCAAAATAATCTAAAAATAGGGGTGGGAGAGCTCCTTTAATGAACCAAAAATATCCCAACCATCATCATAAATCAAGTTACAAATGTCATTACCCCCTTTGTCTTTGTTTCTGTTTCTTAATTAACTAATTCCAAAAGAAATTAATTACCAAAAGTCAAAATCCTCTCCAATTGAGGAGTGACAATTGGAAAATTCAAATCCTCTCTATTAGGGGCTTGACACATGGCCAATTGTGAGCCATTTGAATTGTAAGGCTCTAGTCTTTGCTTTATTGATGCACTTTGACTTCGGGTTTAATTTCTTTCCTATAATTACAGTATTCTGGCCTTCGTAATTATTTTCTACTAGATCCATAATTTATTTTTCTTATTTTATCTTCCCAAATTGCCCTTTGTCTCAGAATTAAATTTCCAATAATTGAATAAAAAGGAAAACTAATTTCCTTTTCTTTATTATTTTTTCACTTTTCAAAGAAATTAGAAAAAATATTAGATACTTGAGGGTCTTCTTTTAACTCCATAATCTCTTATAATTCCTTGGGGTATCATAGGAATTTTTTTGGAATTTTATTCTCCTTAAAAATATTTATTTGGAATTTTCCAAATAAAAGCCCTTAAATTCCTTTGTAATTTCTCTAAGGGTAATTTGGTCATAAAACCAATTTTAGAATCCCATATAATTCTCAAAGGATATTATCCTTATTTTTCCTTGATTTTCTATCCTTATTTTTCCTTAATTTTCTGAGACTTAGAAATATTTTTTCATAATTATTTTTGACCAATTTTCCTTAATTAGCTAGATTTTCATAATTGGCTTGGAAAATGATAATAATCATTTTCCACAAAAATTCTTCTATTTCTCCTTGTCAATTTTAACCCTTAATTATTTTGGAATATTCATTATTCTTAATTACCCTATTACCGGATGTGACACATGCTCCCATATTTACCCTTAAGGGTTTATGAGTTTTGTCGCCTGAATCAGATAGTGGGATTAGGTGTTGATAAACCTTGTCGCTAGGTAATCAAAGTTTTACTAGGAAAATGCAGCAAGTGAGGCATTACCTAGGTCATTCTTCTCAAGGAGCCTTAAGTTGTATTTCAATTCTTAACAATTCACTTTTAATTATCAAATTACCAAGATGAAAGCTTGAGTTTCAGAAAACAGAAATTGAAACAAGAAACAAATCTAATGAAAGGTAAAATGTGAATGAAGATTCAGATAAGAGATAGTAGTTCCCCTAGCAATTTATCCAACCTTCCTTGTTCAATCTTATAATTTAGAGTCTCTTAATGTCAATTAAATGGATAGATTTAGCTACTGCTCAAATCTCTCTTAACACAGATCAGAAACAACTATCTTACTAGATTCATTGTCTTGGTCTGTGAGAAGGAAAATCAATTGACAAGAACACTTGAGAAGCGAGTTGCAATTCTCTAAGAATGATCACAACTGTGAATCATCAATTTATTCAACCAAAATTCAGATTTACAGAACAACAATCCAAGTAAAAATGAATTAGATTTACAAATCAACAGAGAATCCTCTATTCAACTGAATTAAAGGACACAACTCACATCTGAATGTTCAATCAGATCTAAATTCCAAGAAACATAAATCTAACCATCCAACCTTTATTCTAATCACAATTGTTTAACTAAAACAAATGAACCTTAGAATAGAAAGTGGAAAATAGATCTGAAACGACTCCCTGTTCGGCTCTATGAACTCAGGTCAGCTTCATGGCTAGGAAAACTTGGAAATTCAGCTACTCATACTCTGGATTAGGGTAGAAACAAAAAGAATTGATGAAAGATTCATGGTTGATCGGTGGAAATTGATGAATTTGGACGAAAATGGAAGAAGGAATTGAGAGAAGGCGGAGAGAACAAGAAAAATTCGTGTCTGGAGATGAATGAGGAACTGATCTAATGTCTCTCTGTTGAAGCGCGCGACTCTGCATTTAAATCTGGAATTTTTCGTCATCCGCCGTGGCGCCTCCGTCCATCCGCCGCGGTGCCTGGCCTGTACGGTGCCGTTTTGATTAGTGATCTGAGTTCATGTAAATACCAATCTGCCGTGGCGCCTCTGTCCATCCGTCGCGGCGCCTTTTAGCAAGAGTCCCTTGGAAATCCACCGTGGTGCCTTACCAAATCCGTCGTGGTGCCTCAGACAGAACTGAAACTCCCTGAAATTCACACCAAAGTAGGGATCAAAAGTACACACATATAAAATCATATAAAAACATGTAAAAACACCTGCAAAACCTCACAATTCCTCTTACCAACTCTTATGCACAATGGAAGCTAATTATGCCCAAAGTATGCAAATATAGATGGCAAAAGCATGAGTTTAGGGCTAGAAATGTATGCAAATAATGAGACTTATCAGGTGTCAAGAATTACATCCAGTGCCTTGAAAACTTTGTTAAGATTCTCTATTTCTAAAAGGTTAGATCCTTGTAATACTAACGTAGGACTTGTTTTGTTACAACTAATTGTAGTAGGTTAGGCTAGCGATACTTGGTTATTATGTTATTTGCTTTCATATGTATGTTCTGAACTTGCTACTTTGGTTTATGCCTAAGTGTTGTATGCTGAATATTTTGTAGATGAAATCCAAGCATGAAGTTTACTTCTTGTTCCTTTGCTATGCTATCCGTTTAGTTAAAAATTATGGTTTAAAACTCAATGAAACCCTTCGCCAGAGAGACCCCCAGTTCAGGACGCAAGGGTCCCTCCCGATCCACTACAGTTAATTTTAGATCGTCTTGAGCAACAGCAAAAGACCATCAAGGATATGAGGGCGACACAAGCTTGTTAAGAACAAGAGAGGGACGCCGCAATAGCTGCAGCGATGGCAACGTTAATGGCTAACCTCGATTGGAAGCATCAAATTAAATCAAATCCAACTCTAACCCCATTATCTCTCCCTGGCCAAATTGAATCATCATAAATAGGGGTGGGATTTTCTTTCTAAAACTCACTCAAAACTAAACAAAAACTATCCTTTTCAAGTGTGTAATCTATGCTGCTTTAAACCCTTGATTAACCCTTCTACAAAGAGCTTAGGAGCTTACCTTGGTGATTCCTTGAACTTAAGTAGACTTTCTTTCACTAGAAATAGATCGTTCTCTCTCTAAATGCAAGAGCAACAGAGTTTCCCTATGGTTCCTTGCTTGGCCGAAATGTGAGGGGAGGGAGTGCCTATTTATAGCCAAAAATTTCGCTTGACTGGACTAAACTGCCCTTTGTGGCTAATAGAAAGGGTAAGGGAAATTTTGGAACTTTAAGTTGACTTTTACATCATCATTGCATCATCTTCTTGCATCATCCTTACCTCATTCTTTTAGAAGATGTCAAGTGTCCAAAAGTGGTGAAGGAGAAGGGAGATTAGATCCTAGCCAATGGATCAAAACTTGTTCCTTAAGTTTCCTCTTACTTTACTTAGCTCACATTTCTTTGACTTTCTTTGTGGCCTTTCGGAGCTCAGAAAATTCTTCTGTCTACTCCATAAACTCCCTTTAGTTCTAGAGAGTATTTATGAATTTTCTCAGGCCATAACACTTCCTTTAAGCCTTGCATAAAAATCATTTACTAAAATACTCTTTATTAAAGCCATTCCACTGGCCTTTTGGTTGTAGGACTAATTTTATAAATTAGTATATCCTTTCAACCATTTTAACTTATTTTTGTGTACATTTTTGAGGTCTCTTGCTATTTTAGATAATTACCTCAAATAGTATATTTTTTTACTGGTGATAAACTTATAAATTCCATTTAAGTTGTCTCAGGGGTATTTTTGTCATTTATCTTAACAAAAGAGTCTTAGAATATTATTTATCATTTTTTGGGATTTTCTTAGAATTTTCTGTATACTTTCCATTTTTTACCCCAGTTGGCCGTAACTTTCTGAACTTATAGTTTAGTCCCTGCTTGGACTTAACTTCATACAACCATCTCTTTGAGGATTCTAACCTACCCCTTGGCCTGTTTCTAATTCCTTTTCTTGTTTTAGGCCCTTGAGACTTTACCAAAGCTTCTAACTTTGATCACACCCCAACCCCTAAAAACTTTTACCTTATAGTTTAGTCCTTGAAACTGCTTTGACTTCCTTTCTCATCTTTGCGACTTCAGCTAAAAAAGGCTTAGTAGCCTACTTTCTTTAGGCTACTTCTAGGGCTCTTAGATCTAAAAATTGAGATGTGACACTTCTCCCCCTCTTTTAAAAATTTCGTCCTCGAAATTTTAGGGCTAAACCTCTAGTTTGACTATTACTAAGAGGTTACTCGAAGAGAATGTCCCTTTCTTTTTCCCTATTTACCATGCCTGACTATATCTTAATCAGGGCTTATGACCCCAAAATCTCAAACGATCCTACGTACTTTAGTATCAACTTTTCCACTTTAATGGTTTTCGCCTACTATCGACCTAACCTTTCTGTCTACTCTGAGTCGTAAGTGTAACATACCAACTTTTAGGCCTAGAAGTATCACACATAGCCTGAATTAGATAGGCTACCAGACCCTTTTTGAGCAGAAGTCCCAAAGATGAGAAAGGAAGTCAAAGACAGTTTTAGGAACTAAACTGCAAAGTAAAAGTTTTTAGGCGCTCAAGTATAATCAAGTTAGAGGCTCCAGTAAAGTCTCGAAGGCCAGAGAGAGAGAAAAGAGGCTAGACACAAGCCAAAGGTTAAGTTAAAAACCTCAAAGAGAGGATTATATGAAACTAAGTCCAAGCAGGGACTAAACCGTAAATTCAGAAAGTTATGACCAACAGGGGTAAAAATGGAAGAGTATACAAAGAATTCCAAGAAAATCCTAGAAAATGGGAAATAATATTCTAAGGCTCTTCTGTGAAGAGAAAAGATGAAAGTACCCCTGAGGTAGCTTAAATGGAATTTATAAGGTTATGGCCAGTAAAAAAATACATTGTTTGAGGTAATTATTTAAAATAGCAAGAGACCCCAAAAATGTATAGAAAAAAGAGATTAAATGGTTGAAAGGTTGTACTAATTTATAAAATTAGTCCCGCAACCAAAAGGCCAGTGGAGTGGCTTTAATAAATTAAAGAGCCGATTATGCTGATAAAAGGGTATTTTAGTAAATAAATTTTGTGCAAGGCTTGTGGCCTAAGAAAATTCATAGATATTCTTGAGAATTAAAGAGAATTTATGGAGTAGATAGAAAAATTTTCTGAGCTTCGGAAGGCCATAAAGAAAGTTAGAGAAACGTGGGCCAAGTAAATTCGGAGGAAACTTAAGGATTAAGTTTTGATCCAACGGCTAGGATCTAATCTCCCTTCTCCTCCACCACATTTGTGACACTTGTCACCTTCTAGAAGAATAAGGTAAGCATGATGCAGGAAAGTGATGCAATGATGATGCAAAAGTCCACTTGAACTTCTAAGATTGCCCTTACTCCTCCTTCTAGCTACCAAGGGCATTTTGGTCCATTCAAGCCAAATTTTTTGCTATAAATAGACTCTTCCTTGTCACATTCAGTATTATGGTAATTTGAAATAAGGAATATTCCTAAATAATTGAGGGTCAAAAATAATAAGGAGAAATAGAAGGATTTTGGTGGAAAATAATTATTATGATTTTCCAAGCCAATTATGAAAAATTGACTAATTAAAGAAAAATGGTCAAGAATAATTATGGGAAAAATATTCCAAGTCATAGAAATTGAGGGAAAAATAAGGATAATATCCTTTGAGAATCATATGAGATTATAAAATTAGTTTTAAGGTCAAATTACCTTAGAGAAATTACAAAGGAATTTAAGGGTGATTTAGCCTAATTTAAGGGCTTTTATTTGGAAAATTCCAAATAAATATTTTAAGGAGAATAAAGGTTCAAGAAAATTCCTATGATATCTCAAAGAATTATAAGAAAATATGGAATTAAAAAAAACCCTCAAGTATTCAAGATTTTCCCTAAATTCTTTGAAAAGCGAAAAAATCCGTGAGAAAAGGGAAATTAATTTTTCTTTTATGTTAATTATGAGAAAATTAATTTCGAGACAAAAAGGGCAATTTAGAAAGATAAAAATGAGGAGAGTAAAATAGGGCTCTGATAGAAAATAATTACAGAGGTTAGAATACTATAATTATAGAAAAGGATTCAAACCCGGAGTCAAAGTGCACCGATAAAGAGCTTTGCATTTTGAATTATTCTCATTGAGCCAAGTGTCAAGCCCTTAATGGAGAGGATTTGAAATTGCCAAGTGTCATTTTCTAAATGGAGAGGATTTTGACTTTTGGTAATTAATTTCATTTGGATTTAGTTAATTAAGAAAGAAAAAGAAGGAACCAAGGGGTAGTGACACTTGGATTAGCATTAATGGTGGTGGTTGAGATATTTTGAAGCATTAAAATGAGCACTTCCTCCCCTAAAATCAGACCTCCATTTGTGCAAGCCATAGCCAAGAGAGAAAAGAGAGTGTTTCAAGTGGAACCAAGGAAAAACTAAGGAGAAAGATAGCATCTTGGAGCACACAAGTGAGATTCAAGGTTAGTTTTTAGTTCTAAGTTGTTTCTTGCCTTGTTTTCTTGCTTTGTATGGTTGGAAATCTTGTTACTCCTCTTCTTTGGGTGCTGGACAAAATGATGATGGTGTAGGGGAAGGAGTTATGTTGCTCAAATATGGTAAAACACTTCAAAACATAAAAGATCCAAGTGGTTACAAGTGATTTTAGGGTGTTTTGGAAGTGTGTTCTTTATTGTGTATTGTAAGGAGCATTTCGGTTTTGACACTAAATGGCCCCTAGGATGAGATTTTCAATGTTTTGATGGTTCCATGGTGATTAAAATGGAAAAACATGTGGGGATAAGACAAGAAAGGATTTTTAAACCCTATGGAAAACAAGTTCAAAAGCAAAGAGCAAAGATGGAACCTTTATGAAGCAAGAGTATTTTTGAGTTATGTTCTTGCTTTTGGTTGAAATGGATAATGATTCTTGTTGTCATTTTTATGGATTATCATGCTAGGATAATCTTTGGATCAAGGTAGCAAGTTAAACCTAGCTACTACCACTAACTAGCATTGTTGATTATTGTACAGTTAATTGCTATTATTGTGGTTGAGCTCTCTTGATTGTTATGTGGCTACTCTTTATAGTATCTTGCTTTGGCCTTTGCATGATTGAGTTTGCCAAATGATAAGCATGTTAGTTCATCATAGTAGCTAATGTGATCATGCATAATAATGATGCTGCTTGGTGCTATAGTTGGTTAATTTGCTACTGGGATTTTCAAAAAATCTCATCCCCCAAAAATAATGTAACATTTTAGGGCTTGAATCCTCCAAGGGAAAGTTGCAGATTGAAGGCTAATTTGTGGGGTTTAGCCACCAAAATTCGTGAGCTCATTTTGGTTATGTAAATATTAAACTAACAGTGTTGGAAGCACACTGACACTGACTGGTTCACGTGACTTTTTAATTATGCTCCTGAACACGTTTAGTCATGAAATTTAGCATGATAAAAGATAACATCCTGAGCTTGCAATTGATAGATAATATGTTAAAAATGGACCACTATACGATTTATAATGATTTTTCAAAGTTAATGGTCAGAATCTGGGAATCAGGGTTTTTGGCAAATGGACAGTGTTGCTTTTCTCAAAAGCCTGACACTTTCGCATAAGAAATTGGAAAATGAGATTATTTTTCCTTAAAAGAGTACTTAAAGGTCTTTAAGTAGAATTTTGAACCATCCCAATTGGATTTTTATAGAATAAGTTATGAATTTTTAAGTTGGGCCAGAAAAACTGGATTTTTACCCGGTAAACAATAAAAATCCGAAAAATTTAGCGTTTTTATGGTAAAAAGTGAGCCCAAGACCATCCAATGTGTTCAAAAATGGTTTTAAAAGGAACCTAAGTCAATATATTAGTAAGGTGTTTTCGGCCAAGCTGAAGAATACTAGGGGAAACTCTTGCAATTTTGATTCTTGAAGCTTAAATCAAGAGGAGGAAACACCTATTTTGATCAACTAAGTTTAGATCTAAGGTTAGTAAGTTGTTTCCTCTTGTTTCTTGCTTGAATCATTGGTTTCTATGGTTGAAAAGTTTGGTTTCCCTTAGGGCAAGGTGCTGGCCGAAATTAAT